>NW_026607023.1:4167500-4649616 GCF_029890125.1 Rhinichthys klamathensis goyatoka
ATCGAATTCCAGGGGCATACGCTTCCAAACAAACCATAATAGCCGACTTCCTGTTGGGCTGGGGTAAAAAGTAAAAGTACAAAGGATATATGAACCGATGAGATCTATATGTGTACCGAGTTTCATATTATTACATGGAAGCGTGTTTGATTTATGGACCAAGTTTTCGGACCCCGTTCCAGGGGGCGCTGTCGAGCCCCCCTGCCACGCCCGGGTACCAGCTTCAGCCCGGCCCTGATGGCCGCGGGTTCTGACCAGTGTGCAAAGTTTCAAGAGTTTTCGTGCACGTTAAGAGCCCCAAAAGTGCCCGAATAGTCGATAAAATAATAATAATAATAATAATAATAATAATAATAATAATCCTAAGGAAAACAATAGGGCCTTCGCCTTTTCAAGGCTTGGGCCCTAATAATCCTTAGGAAAACAATAGGGCCTTCGCCTTTTCAAGGCTTGGGCCCTAAATATCTAACTTCCTCTTGGTCTGAGCTAATGACAGTTAATTAGAAAGTTGTCCGGCTTGATCTGAACCATATGCATACCTGTGTCTGTCGAGTTTCATGCAATTTCAAGCATGCTAAGAGTCTCAAAAGCATCAAACAAGAATATTAAAGTTTGATGTGTTGCCACGGCAACAGTATCTAAGATATCAATAATCCTTTCACAGGTCTACATCTGCCGTGTGTTTACATTATACACATAAAGCCCCTTCCCCCTTCCCCCTTCCCCCCACAGACACACACACACACACACACAAACAGAATGGCAGGGGGACAAGAAATCCATTCAAACTACAATATCTGACTTTCTGTTGCTCTGAGCTAATGACTTTAAATTAGAAAGTCGATTGGCTTGATGAGAACAATATGTGTGGCAAGTTTTGTAACTGTAGGTAAAACGAGCAAAGTTATAACACACTTTATGTGTCCTTTTTTAGTCATAAAATTAATTTCCTCGCCACGGCCAAACCGTTCGAGATATCAAAAATCCCTCCGGAATTTAGCATCATCAATGTCTTGACGTCATGCTGACCGAGTTTGCTTGAAATCCGATCAATTCCCAAGGAGAATTAAATAGAATTTCAGGGGTATGCGTTTCCAAACAAACCATGATAGCCGGCTTCCTGTTGGGATGTCGTAAAACTTAGAGCACGAAAGTTGTTCAACCCAATGAGATCTATAAGTGTACCGAGTTTCATATTATTACATGCAAGTGTCTTTGATTTATGGACAAGTGTTCGAATCCCAGTCCAGGGGGCGCTGTCGGTCCGCCCTGCCACGCCCGGGTACCAGCTTCAGTCCGGCCCTGATGGCCACGGGTTCTGACCCGTGTGCAAAGTTTCAAGAGTTTTAGAGGATGTTAAGGGCCCCAAAAGCCCCCAAAACCTTGATCAACAATAATTAAAAGCTTTGTCACTCAAACAGACACATCCCCCTCCCCCCACAGACACAGAGGTATGCAGAGAGAGGGAGAGAGTGACAGAGATTACTCCAAAACATCCCATTCAAACCAAAATATCTGACTTCCTGTTGTTCGGAACCAAAATCTGTAAATTAGAAAGTTGTCCGGCTTGATCTGAACAATATGCCTACCGAGTTTTAAGATTGCAGGTAAAACTATGAAACTAACCCTCTCACTTTTGTCAAAAGGTGGCGCTACTGAGTCCCTGCACCACGCCCGTTCCTGAAACTTTGCACATGTCTACTGGCTAATATATGTGACATGTCTGTCGAGTTTCATGCAATTTCAAGCATGCTAAGAGTCTCAAAAGCCTCAAAAAAGAATTTTGAAGTTTGATGTGTTGCCACGGTAACAGTATCAAAGATATCAAGAATCCATTCACAGGTCTACATCTGGCGTATGTTTACATTATAGTAGTGAAGTTTGAAGCAAATCGGGTAAAAATAAGAGGGTGCTTTCAAAGCATTTTGAAAGTGACACACTTCCTGCTGCCAGTTGGTGGCGCTATAACTTTGACTCACAAAAGTCACATCCATGTGATCGGCCTCTTACAGCGAACACACTGCTGAAGTTTCATCAAGATCAGTTAATGTATGTAGAAGTTATAACACACTTCCTGTTTCACGTTTCTCGCCATAATTTCGTTTCCTCGCCACGGCCAAACCGTTCGAGATATCAAAAATCCCCTCGCAATTTTTCATCCTCAATGTCTTGAGTTCATGCTGACCGAGTTTCGTGGCATTTCTTTGAATTCTCTAGGAGAAGTACTTTAAATTCCATTGCATGCGTTTTACAAACAACCCTAAATAGCCGACTTCCTGTTGGGCTGGGGTAAAAAGTAAGAGCATGAAGTATATATGAACCGATGAGGTCTATATGTGTACCGAGTTTCATATTCTTACATACAAGCGTGTTTGATTTATGGACCAAGTTTTCGGAGCCCATTCCAGGGGGCGCTGTCGAGCCCCCCTGCCACGCCCGGGTACCATCTTCACCCCGACCCTGATGGCCGCGGGTTCTGACCCGTGTGCAAAGTTTCAAGAGTTTTCGTGCACGTTAAGAGCCCCAAAAGTGCCCGAATAGTCGTAAGAAAAATAAAAGAGGAAAAAAAAAAAAAAAAATCCTAAGGAAAACAATAGGGCCTTCGCCTTTTCAAGGCTTGGGCCCTAATAATAATCCTAAGGAAAACAATAGGGCCTTCGCCTTTTCAAGGCTTGGGCCCTAATAATAATAATAATCCTAAGGAAAACAATAGGGCCTTCGCCTTTTCAAGGCTTGGGCCCTAATAATCCTAAGGAAAACAATAGGGCCTTCGCCTTTTCAAGGCTTGGGCCCTAATAATAATAATAATAATCCTAAGGAAAACAATAGGGCCTTCGCCTTTTCAAGGCTTGGGCCCTAATAATAATCCTAAGGAAAACAATAGGGCCTTCGCCTTTTCAAGGCTTGGGCCCTAATAATAATAATCCTAAGGAAAACAATAGGGCCTTCGCCTTTTCAAGGCTTGGGCCCTAATAAATAATCCTTAGGAAAACAATAGGGCCTTCGCCCTTTCAGGGCTTGGGCCCTAATAATCCTTAGGAAAACAATAGGGCCTTCGCCCTTTCAGGGCTTGGGCCCTAATAATCCTTAGGAAAACAATAGGGCCTTCGCCTTTTCAAGGCTTGGACCCTGATAATCCTTAGTAAAACAATAGGGCCTTCGCCTTTTCAAGGCTTGGGCCCTAATAATCCTTAGAAGAACAATAGGGCTCTGCGCCCTTTTAGGGCTTGGGCCCTAATAATCCTTAGGAAAACAATAGGGCCTTCGCCTTTTCAAGGCTTGGGCCCTAATTAACCCTGATCCGATTGCTCTGTTCGTGCGGTTACCGAGACCAGTGGGGATTTCTTTAAGACTGCAAGGGAAGATCGGCTTCCCCTATAATGTCAAAAAATTAATGGTCAAATGTGTACTATTGTGTTATCAGTTTATTGACTCAAAATCTGTTAGAACAAGTTCATCTTGAAGACGAGTTATTTCAGAATCAGCTACATATAGCAGGTCGGCTGACTCGATTTCCTTCTCATACATTCCTGTAGCGTCACAGACAGTGCATTTCCCTGTTGAAGCCATTGACTTCGATTATGTCCCGCCAAGGAACACTCAGCGTCTCTGGAGGTGAATGGAGGAGTGGGCTGGCCTGGACTACGGCAGGGCTCGACATAAGCAATGGCCGGATGGCCCGGGGCCAGTAAAAGAGTATGTCGGGCTAGTTGATTGGCCAGTCACTGGCCCGCGTGGGCCAGTGAATGGCCATCAGCAAAACAAACAGCAAACGTCATATACAGTGGCGCGAAGAGTGTCAATGTTACTTCAGGTTATAACGTGTTAAAATGTCAAAGAACTACGAGGCTGATACGAGAAAGAGGACATTCCTATAGGGCTGGGCGGTAAATCGAGTTTGTACAATATATCGATTTTTTTTAAACGATATGGAATGAGGCAATACTGTTTATATCGATACAGTAGTTTGATACGAGCACATCTGAAAAATAGCGGAGTACGCAGTGTGAGCTCCTGCAGTGAAAAAACATAGTACAATTTGTCCTAAACATGACACAAGCTTATATTAAGCACTTCAAAATAACTAGTAAGATATAGTTAACAAGTTTAAAGCAGCTTGCCCTATCAGATGCTCTGACAGATACTGTTGCTGACTGACAGATAAATACTTGCGCTGTTTAATGCGTTTGAGACGTGGTGCTTTCCTCGGTGCTTAACTTACATTTTACAGGTATATTCTCCATCTGTAAATGTTAGAAAGTCAAACAAATATGTCCATTTCACTGTCAGGAGAGGACGAGCTTCTGCAAGTGAATCTCCGCTAAAATTTAGGCTTCCGTGAACGAGCGCTGCCGCGAGCACGCGCGCCTAACAGACGAGCACAATAGAAGAGTAGCGCAATAATTCTGACTAAAATATACATCTTGCTAAAATATTTGTTGTTGGAGACAATAAATGTGCCATATGTGGAATTTTAAACCTACAAGTAGGCCTATGTTTTTATGAAAGTGAGCATTATAACGGGTAATCAAATGCAGGCTAATATAATTAGTTGTGTTTTTGTTTTTATTTTCATTTTTAGTTTAGCCTTAGTCATTTTGAAAACAAAAGCATTATTTTTGTTTTTAGATTGTAATGTTAGAATGTAATGTGATTTTAACCACCTTTTTGCACGTAATATATTGCATAGCCTACATTACATTCACTATATTTGTTTCCATATCCTTCAATATCAACATTGTTTGGATATCATTAAGCAGGATGTGAAATATAAAAAATAAAATAAAAATACAGATTTTCTTTATCCAAATAGAAAAACGTAGAAAGTACCGAGATATATATCGTATATCGCCATTTAACCAAAAAATACCGAGATATGATTTTTTGGCCATATCGCCCAGTCCTAATTCCTAGTGTCATGGAAAACGCAGTACACCTGGGTGGAGAAAGGCAATGAGGGCATGTATCGCTTGCCGGAAATTTACAACAAAAGCCGACCAAAATGCATAACCGGCCTGCCGAGTGCCGACGGGCTATCTAAAAATAGTGTAATCAAATTCCCCCCTAAACTTCTGCCTAGCCCCCCTAAAAATGTGTGATTAAGTGTAAGCTACACAAATTTGTGTTCGCTTCAGTCTTGTTATAATCAGATTCAGCGCGTTCTTCATTTTTTCTTCATTGACAGTTTTTTGGTCATAAATGTTAAACGTATGACAAAAATAATCAGGCAAACTAATATACTTTTGTCTAATTTCTCCATTTTGAAGTGAAAATATAGCCTATGTAACTCATCACTCATGTAATGTAATAATTAATTTACTGTCATTGTGAGGGGACAAGAAAAATTAATCCTAATGTATACAATAAATACAGTTTAATGGAAAAGTGCTTTTCATTCTATTTCTTTCAGGGCCAGTAAAAATATAGAAGGGGCCAGCAAAACTCTGATCTACTGGCCCTGGGGGCCAGTGGGGATTTTTTTTTATGTTGAGCCCTGCTACGGGCTTCTGCCTGATGAATGGAGGGTCTGTCGAAAGACTGCATCTCCCTTTGATTGACAGCGATTTTGTACTATAAAAAGTCGCTGACGCTGAAGCTATTCGAGCTCAGTCCCATCACGGATTTTGCAAGTGTAGTCGAAAGACAAACTGCTGCAACCTATTTCTTGGTATTTGCTTGGCGAAATTGCTAGCCAATTTTCATCATACATTTCACACAATTATACACCACGTTCCTTGTTTCAGTTTGAACTAATTCCCACATTTCCCCCTGCTGGCCATTGAGAGGACACTGGTCAAGTCACTGGAAAAGACACCTAGTTGGTACGACAGGGTCACAGAGCATTTTCTTTAAGGAACGTAGGGCAAAATTTACGTATAATTAAATGGACAATTTTTATGATGTAGGCCGAAAATGAGCTTCCCCTCTTTGAAAGACCAGCAGCCGCCACTGACCGAGACCCATCTTTTCAAATGAACGCTGGTGCGGTTTGAATGATATATGAACGCAACATGCACCCAAAGACATGTAAACGAACCAAAAACAGGAAGATGAGACCCTAAAAAGGACAGATTGCTCACGCATACCTGTTTTTTCTCATCATAGTCGTGATGTTGGCATCACAGTTCGGTACAGGCATCAGAACCTCGTCTCGTCGCAGCAGATCTTCGTTTGTGTGTGACGGAGGGATTCCTGCCGCTGTTTTGACTCCTTTACACTTTATAAGCACTTCATGATCTCAGCTGGTCAAAATACCATCATACAGTATCTAGGCTTCGCAAATACGAGCGCATTTATCCCAGCACACAGCATTGTTTGGTAAGTTCATGGTAAGTTCCGTCTCAAAATAGGCAATACGTCATAAAAGCCGACCAATCAGGTTGTGAACGTATCCCTATGACTTAAGATTCAGTATCTTTTTTCTTTTTTTTTTTGGTCCTGACCAAGTGAACGGAACTACAAGTGTGAAGACACCCCTAGTGACAGCAGCCTTATATTCCTAGCGTCTGCGTTTTTAATGTTAATCAAACAACAAAAGAGAAGGAAATCACTTTAATAATGATTTATATTTTTAGGATTAATCAATGTAATGCAATTATATGTTATTTTATTACTTTATTCAATTTCTGAACCTGAAAACTATAGTAAGATACCTTAATAACCTGAAAAGCACAGTTCATTTAATTTGTGTCTTTGCTCTGTTTTTGTGCTGTTGCTTGTAGTTTGCTTATTTGTTCTTATTTTCATTATTTTTCTTTGACACTAGTCCTTTTTTCCCTGAATATAGCACATAGCGAACCGTGCCAAAACCCTGGCTTTTTGGTTGCGGCGCAGCCGACGCGAGACTACAACACAGTCAGCGTTCTTTGACGTTGGCTTGGTGGGTCCCTGGTTAGTCCATTGCTGCCACCTACTGGTGTAACTATGTAATCTGCACTGAAGTTGTTGATAAACCACCATCAAACTTTTTCTCGATACCAAGTACGCCAACACTATAATATGAAATATGATTTATTGATCAATAATAGCCATTATAAACTTTGTATTATTAATCATTACAATTAAGGCTACAAAAGTTAGTCATTCAAGAGCTTTGAGTGGCATTAAATGTTAATCGAACAACAAAAGACAAAGAAAAAAGTTTGAGACAGCAGCAGGATTATTAGGCATATTTTTCAATTTGTGACCAAACTATACCAAGTATTTGTATGAAAGATCATTGCAGATGCACATCACAACAGTACACAGAAGAGGCTTTTGCATCGCTTTGCAATATATCTTCGCGAAACATCTGTAAACCATAGTAAATCACATGCCTTTAGTTAGAACATGTTGTCCCAATTCAAACGAGCCCAAACACAACATGACGTAGATCTTGAGAAAATCCTCACAGAGTGACCATTTTATAAAAGCAATAAGGCCCTTGAAGCCGTGTTTTACAGTGAATTTAGAACAGCTAAGGTGGTTTTAGGCACTCCATGTCGTCAAGTCACCTTCATTTATATAGCGCTTTTAACAATATGGATTGTTTCAAAGCAGCTTTACAGTGATAATAGGAAATTACCGTAACAGATTGTTTAGGCTTTACAACAGCTCTAGGATAAAGTTATTGTTCAGCTAAAGTTAGTTTTGTTTGATTGATTCACTTCCATTGCGAAGATCATTAGTTAACTTGGGGGCGTCGTGCCTAACAACGCCCCTTAGCTGTTCTAAATTCACTGTAAATCACGGCTTTGCGGGGCTTATTCCTTTAATATACGCTGAGACAGTCATGTGCTTCTGTGCATCGTGTTGATGGCCTATTAGGGTTGTGCCGATGGACGATATCATCGTCCATCGTGATGGCTGACAGACATCACGATGTTTAGACGGCATCGGCTAAACATCGCGTGTCCCGTTTCCATGGTGACGCGTCCTGCTTGGCACGTGATTCACCACAGCCAAAATAGCGCTGTATGACAGATTTAGCGCTTTTATTTCTAAATATTAACAAACTTGCTTACCATGTCATGAACTATCTTCTATTCCGATTCTCAAATATGTGTAAGTGAGTTTTTGTCGTTTAAAAAACTTTATAAATTATCTTGATCTGTAACGTGAGATGGGCGCCGTGTTTGGGCCGCAGTTCAGAGATTTCTGTCTGTTGGATTTATTACAGCGCGTGAATTCACCAGTTTCTCCCGAAAAACATGAAAGTAAGTGGCCGGTGAACTGGGAGAAAACTTGAGTTGACATTATAGTTATTTAATGCTACACTGTGTCTCTCTGATATGAATAAAAACCGTCGTCAAATATATTTGAATGGGTTGTTATTGCTGCTTCCATAGACACCATTGTGTATTTTACAAACTATAAATGTATTATTTTGCTATAGATTATATGTATTTAAATGTCTGAAACCTAAAATAAACATTATGTGGTTAACACTGAACAGTTGTGATATAGCCTATGACAAGCGCTGAGCGCGTCCGTCTTTGGCTCAGCGCCAGCCATAGCGCGAAAGCACGCAGTTTGAATCTGGCAGTGATGTCATGTCACTGTACATTCGCTCCTTAGTGCTCAGCTGCTGCAGAGCTGCCGAAATTGAAATTGCTGATGAGATATAGAGGAAAATATCTAGTGGAAAATGAGAATATTACGAAAATACCCCCCCTCCCCCTCCCGCTCCCGATATCATCGTCCATCGCGATGTTTCACTGTAGACATCGTCTGATGCCAAATTGGTAGACATCGCCCAACCCTATGGCCTATACAAAATAATACACTTAATCAATTTAATTATAAATTACTTAAATACTACACCAAATGTTAAAGCGCTATCTACGTATTTGCTGAGCTCTGCTCGTCTTTTGAATTAGTGCAGTTATGTCACTTTAATAGCTTTTATGACGAAGGTTTGCACTATAAGAAATGAAATTTTGGCATGCAGCTGCGAGAGATTTTAAATAAAATGCATACCTCTCTCGCTGTTGCTCGCGTGACATTGGTTGTTTTGTGCACTATTCACATTTATATTCATATAGGCGATTCAGCTCGTGAAGGTGAAATATGCCTATATTTATATTATTTATGCCTATATGTTTGCCTATATACACTCACCGGCCACTTTATTAGGTACCCCATGCTAGTAACGGGTTGGACCCCCTTTTGCCTTCAGAACTGCCTCAATTCTTCGTGGCATAGATTCAACAAGGTGCTGGAAGCATTCCTCAGGGAGTTTGGTCCATATTGACATGATGGCATCACACAGTTGCCGCAGATTTGTCGGCTGCACATCCATGATGCGAATCTCCCGTTCCACCACATCCCAAAGATGCTCTATTGGGTTGAGATCTGGTGACTGTGGAGGCCATTTTAGTACAGTGAACTCATTGTCATGTTCAAGAAACCAATTTGAAATGATTAGAGCTTTGTGACATGGTGGAAGTAGCCATCAGAGGATGGGTACATGGTGGCCATAAAGGGATGGACATGGTCAGAAACAATGCTCAGGTAGGCCGTGGCATTTAAACGATGCCCAATTGGCACTAAGGGGCCTAAAGTGTGCCAGGAAAACATCCCCCACACCATTACACCACCACCACCAGCCTGCACAGTGGTAACAAGGCATGATGGTTCCATGTTCTCATTCTGTTTACGCCAAATTCTGACTCTAACATCTGAATGTCTCAACAGAAATCGAGACTCATCAGACCAGGCAACATTTTTCCAGTCTTCAACTGTTCAATTTTGGTGAGCTCTTGCAAATTGTAGCCTCTTTTTCCTATTTGTAGTGGAGATGAGTGGTACCCGGTGGAGTCTTCTGCTGTTGTAGCCCATCCGCCTCAAGGTTGTGCGTGTTGTGGCTTCACAAATGCTTTGCTGCATACCTCGGTTGTAACGAGTGGTTATTTCAGTCACTGTTGCCCTTCTATCAGCTCGAACCAGTCTGGCCATTCTCCTCTGACCTCTGGCATCAACAAGGCATTTCCGCCCACAGAACTGCCGCTCACTGGATGTTTTTTCTTTTTCGGACCATTCTCTGTAAACCCTAGAGATGGTTGTGCGTGAAAATCCCAGTAGATTAGCAGTTTCTGAAATACTCAGACCAGCCCTTCTGGCACCAACAATCATGCCACGTTCAAAGTCACTCAAATCACCTTTCTTCCCCATACTGATGCTCGGTTTGAACTGCAGGAGATTGTCTTGACCATGTCTACATGCCTAAATGCACTGAGTTGCCACCATGTGATTGGCTGCTTAGAAATTAAGTGTTAACGAGCAGTTGGACAGGTGTACCTAATAAAGTGGCCGGTGAGTGTATAGCCTTAATAAACGTTCTGACTGTCATAATTCTTGTAGCCCAGTCCAACCTCAAATTATTATTGTCGGCGATTGCAGTTAAGTCCAGACAAATGACAAATATTTTAAAAAGGTGTGTTTAGACAAATCTTTTAAAAGTTGTTTATCAAAATAACAATATTGTGTGAAGTTGTAAGTCTGTTTTATGTTTTACCTTGTTATTCTCTTATAGTTGTTTTTAAGTATGTTTATATTGATATTGTGGTGAAACTGTGTTGCCAATTTGTTTGTTACATTGTGAACCTTTTATAGCCTAGTTGTTTTTGAATATTTGATATTGTGTGAAATTGTATTTTCATTATTTGTTTTTATGCTTGTGAAGCACTCCATGTATGAAAGGTGCTATACAAATAAATGTTTATTAGGTGTTCAAGCACGAAGTGCTGAAAACCTATTGTAATTGTAAGGATTTTTATTAGGTGTTCAAGCACGAAGTGCTGAAAACCTATTGTATTTGTACTGATTTTTATTAGGTGTTCAAGCACGAAGTGCTGAAAACCTATTGTAATTGTGCCGATTTTTATTATTATTATTATTATTCCGCCCTAAAACGCATCGTGCAGCCCAAACCGTAAGTGCTAGAGACTTGATATTTGGGATTAAGGTAGCACAGAAATCGAGGAGAGGTTATCAAAGTATGAGCCCGATTGGCCCATAGGTGGCGCTATAGCGCAAAAAACAAAAAAATTGCACTATTTTGCTTAAATCTCAATAACCCTTTGTCGCAGCCTCAAGTGTCTTATATCATTGGAATCCTTGGCTCAAGCCGAACAAAAAAGGCCTCAAGGATTTCATTTCCGGTATGCAAATTTTTTCGCTATTTCCGGTTTTGTCCAAAACCTACTTTTGCGAACTAGTCCCTGGTTTTTCGCCCGATTGGAACCAAACCAGTGCAGAAAGATTCTCTGGACACTGAATATCAATAATTATCGAAAAAAAGTTGAAATTTCGATTCACGGTTGCTAGGGGGTGCCCAAACGTTCGAAGGAGGCGGAGCTAATTTTACTAAAATGGGTATAACTCGTGAACGAAATGAAATATTTTCACCAAACTTGGTACACATATGTATGAGCTCAATCTGAGGTCACAGTAAAAAAACTGCGTCGATCTAACACTAGGTGGCGCTATAACATTAAAAAAACATAAAAGGGGGTGTGGCCACCTGACCGTTAGTCCGATTGACTTGAAATTTGGTATGCAGTGTCTTGGTCCAAGGTGCCATGTATGTGTAAAAGGATATTGGCGTATCTCAAAAAACATGGCCGCTATCGGCCAATGAAGTTTGAGCACCTGTGAGACGAGGTTAACGGAGGCCGATCGGAACGAAACTCTATGGGCATGTTCGACTCATGGCCCAAGAGGTCTGTAAGAGTTTTGAAAGAAATCGGCCACTAGTTGGCGCTAACGAGTTTTACGGCTCTGTAATCACGTGGTGTTGCACACATCCCCACAATATGCATATCATTTGATAGATCTCCTCATGCTGAACAACTTTGCCTCTAGAACCATTGCTGTCAATCAAACCGTTCATTAAATATTCACGAATATGTTAAAAACCTACTTTTGCAAACTAGTCCCTGGTTTTTCACCCGATCGGAACCAAACCAGTCTAGGACAATTCTCTGGACTCTCTAGATCAATAATTATCAAAAAAAGTTGAACTTTGCCCTTTGGTTGACTGTAACAGGGTCATTTAGAAAAGGGGGTGTGACAAAATGCACCCAAAAGCCTATAAATCCTAAAGGAAAACTCAGAACTTCACAAAAATTGATGAGCATATGTGTCATAACAGGCTGAAGAAGCATGCAAAGTTTCATGGAGATCGGACAATAGGTGGCGCTATAACTGTTGAAAAGCTTTAAAACCATACATTTCCTATGGTAAATTGCCTGTATTGGCTGTAAATGGTCTTTTCCATCTATGATCGTATAATTTTCATATCTTAATGTTTAAAACCAGTGCAGTACAATTATCTGGACTCTCTAGATCAATAATTATCAGAAAAGGTATAATTACTTCATTTGGATGGCTATAATAGAGTGTAAACCGGATGGCTATAACAGCTATAACAGCTTGGATGGTTATAACAGCCAATAAGTGGTATTTTACTGCCCCCTGCTGTCATTTCATCATACTACTCTCATATATTTTTATATATAATTGATATTTAGACTTTATTAAATCATTATTTTAACATTTACAATCACATTTTGTCAAAATTCATCTATTGCTCTGTACTCTCTAGAACAATAATTATAGGAAAATGTAT
Source organism: Rhinichthys klamathensis goyatoka (assembly GCF_029890125.1). Lineage (NCBI taxonomy): Eukaryota > Metazoa > Chordata > Actinopteri > Cypriniformes > Leuciscidae > Rhinichthys > Rhinichthys klamathensis. Next base: position 4,180,111 of record NW_026607023.1, read on the forward strand.
AACTTCTTCATTTGGATGACTATAATAGGGTCACTTCAATATGTAGCCTTGACCGGAAGCCAATATCTTTTCAATAAATGCTCATAGCTTCTTAAAAAAAGGTCAAGAACAGCTATAACAGCTTGAAAAAGGCTAACAGCCAATAAGTGGTATTTTACTGCCCCCTGCTGTTTAAAAAAGTCATTTTGTCACACTACTCAACTATAATTAATATTTAGACTTTATAAATTCACTATTTTAACATTTACAATAACATTTAGTCAAAAATCCTCTATTGAAGTGACAATTGAGTCACATTGGCTCCTGAAGTTCCAAATGTCTCTATCTACATCAGAATGAGCGTGTGTAGATTAAATTATATGAAAAACATGGCCTATTGTATAAGTAGGCTGTAATAGCACTGTTGTCCACTAGATGGAGCAGCAGCATTAGACATTTTTAATCTTTTTTTATCTGCTTAAAGCATTTTCTTTAATTAGTTTTATATTATTACATTGCAAAGAAATATGTGAAATGCTCATATACCATTAAAACAGATTTTCAAAATAACATATCCCAAAAATGTGTGTGTGTGTGTGTGTGTGTGTGTGTGTGTGTGTGTGTGTGTGTGTGTGTGTGTGTGTGTGTGTGTGTGTGTGTGTGTGTAAGCATGCATTATGGAGTTAACATGAAAAAAATGGTTTGCTTCAGTGGAGAATACTGGAGAAACAAAGTAGTTGAAAATGAAAGTGAGCCAATAAGTGGTCTTCTACTGCCCTCTGCTGGCCACTCTTCTTATTAATAGTCTTTTTTTGTATATAGACACTATAAAATCACTTATATAACAATTACTATTATAACACATTCATATTTTGTCAGTTTATCACTTCAATTGTTCTTATGCTTCATATAATTTCTATCAACGTGGTAAATCATGGTAAATAACGCCAGAAACATGGTAAATCATAGTAAAAAAGGTAAATCATGCTAGAATCCTGGTAAATTATTCTAGAATGTGCTATATCATGGTAAATCATCATATAACATGGTATATCAAGGTAAACTATGGATAAATCAAGTTAGATTCATGGTAAATCATACTGGAACATGGTAAATCATGAAAAATCACACTGAAATGTAGTATATCATGGTAAATCATGCTTGCTACATAAAACTTAATGTCTTTTGATGCTTTTGTGCTTAACGGCCTGAAAGGCCTTAACTGCTTGAACACCGCTAAAATGCTGCTTGCAGCTTTAATTATTATTATTATTATTATTATTCTTCTGCCGTAAAACGCATCGTGCAGAACAAACCGTAAGTGCTGGAGCTCTGAAACTTTGTCAGATGGTAGTACAAAAATCGAGGAGAGCCTCAGAAAGTATGACCCCGATTGGCCTATAGGTGGCGCTACAGCAATCAATTGCGCGAAACTGCTCGTAACTCCTAAACCGTATGTCGTAGACTCAAGTGTCTTATATCATTGGAAAGCTGGAGGCCTGAAGAACAAAACGTATATCTCCGATTTCATTTCCGGTATGCAAATTTTTCCGCCATTTTGAATTTTGTCAAAAACCTACTTTTGCGAACTAGTCCCTGGTTTTTCGCCCGATCAAAACCAGACAAATGCATACATGTTCTCTGGAGTCTGAATATCAATATTCATTGAAAAAAAGTTGAATTTTCGATTCACGGTCGCTAGGGGGAGAAATATGATCGTTGTGGGAGGAGCCTATTTTACTAAAATGGCTATAACACGAGAAAGAAATTAGATATCTTCACCAAACTTGGAACACATGTGTATGAGTTCAATCTGAGGTCACAGTAAAAAAATCGCGTCGACCTAACACTAGGTGGCGCTATAACACACAAAAAACCTAAATGGGGCTATGACAACCTGACCGTTAGTCCGATTGACTTGAAAATTGGTATGCAGTGTCTTGGTCCAAGGTGCCATGTATGTGTATGAGGAAATTGGCGTAACTAAAAAAACATGGCCGCCATCGGCCAATGAATTTGAGCACCTATTAGACGAGGTTAACGGAGGCCAATCGGAACGAAACTCGATGGGCATGTTCGACTCATGGCCAAAGAGGTCTGTAAGAGTTTTGAAAGAAATTGGCCACTAGTGGGCGCTAACGAGTTTTACGGCTCTGTAATCACGTGGTGTTGCACACATCCCCAAAATATGCATATCATTTGATACATCTCCTCAGGTTGAACAACTTTGCCTCTAGAACCATTGCTGTCAATCAAATCGTTCATTAAATATTCACGAATATGTTAAAAACCTACTTTTGCGAACTAGTCCCTGGATTTTCGCCCGATCGGAACCAGACCAGTCTAGGACAATTCTCTGGACTCTCTAGATCAATAATCATTGAAAAAAAGTTGAACTTTGCCCTTTGGTTTACTGTAACAGGGTCATTTATAAGAAGGGGCGTGTCAAAACACACTCAAAAGCCTATAAATCATAAATAAAAACTCAGAACTTCACAAAAATTGGTGAGCATATGTGACATAACATCATGAACATGCATGAAAAGTTTCATGGAGATCAGACAATAGGTGGCGCTATAACAGTTGAAAAGGTTTAAAACCATGTATTTCCTATGGTAAATTGCCTGTATTGGCTGTAAATGGTCTTTTCCATCTATGATCGTATAATTTTCATATCTTAATGTTTAAAACCAGTGCAGTACAATTATCTGCACTCTCTAGATAAATAATTATCAGAAAAGGTATAATTACTTCATTTGGATGGCTATAATAGGGTCACTTCAATATGTAGCCTTGACCAAATGTCCCCAAAAACCTATATCTCTTCAATGAATGCTCAGATCTTCTTAAAAAAAGGTCAGGACATATCATTCTAAACAAGCTTGACAAATTTTAGACAGATCGGACAAAATTTGCCTCTATAACAGTTAAAAAGGTGAAAATGTTATGAATATAGTGGCATATTAAGCCAATAAGTGGTGTTTTACTGCCCCCTGCTGTTTAAAATAGTAATTTTGTCATAATGCTGACTATCATTGTTCTATAATTCATGTTTAGAATTAACATAATCACTATTTTAACATTTACAATCACATTTAGTCAAAATTCATTGTCACATTGACAAATGTGAACCCTGAATGAGACAGTTTAATCTACAATAGAATGTGTGTGTGTGTGTGTGTGTGTGTAGTCCCATGTTTCTGAATAAATTCTGATTAATCTGATTAATAGCTTGCAAAGACATTAAATGCTTATAGACCATTAAAATATATTTTCATAATGACTTTGTGTGTGTGTGTGTGTGTGTGAGCAAATGTCTACATATGAGTGCAAAAGCACCTGTGAAAACACTTTATTAATAAGTAGAATGGCCAGCAGAGGGCAGTAGAAGACCACTTATTGGCTCACTCTCATTTTGACACACTTGATTTTCAACAGTAAATCAAAGCACTAAAGCAAACCAGTTTTTCCATGTTAACTATTATAACACAATCATTTTTTGTCAGAGTTTATCACTTCATTTTTATTGGCACTTCACATCAATGCAGCAATGTGGTAAATCATGGTAAATCACCATAGAAACATGGTAAATCATAGTAAAAAATACTATTACATGGTGTATCATGGCAAATCATTCTAGAATGTGGTATATCATGGTAAATCATCCTATAACATGGTAAATCATGGTAAACTATGTTAAATCATGCTAGATTCATGGTAAATCATACTGGAACATGGTAGATCATGAAAAATCACACTAAATTTGGTATATCATGGTAAATCATGCTAAAACATGGTCTATTCCATCTATGATGTCAATGGTTAAATGCTTGCTACATAAAACTTAATGTCTTTTGATGCTTTTGTGCTTAACGGCCTTAAAGGCCTTAACTGCTTGAACACCGCTAAATGCTGCTAGTTATTATTATTATTATTATTATTCTTCTGCCGTAAAACGCATCGTGCAGACCAAACCGTAAGTGCTAGAGACTTGAAACTTTGTCAGATGGTAGTACAAAAATCGAGGAGAGCTTATCAAATTATGAGCCCGATTGGCCCATAGGTGGCGCTATAGCAACCAATTGCGCAAAACTGCTCATAACTCCTAGACCGTAAATCGTAGACTCAAGTGTCTTATATCATTGGAAAGCTGGACTCCTGACTTAAAAAACGTATATCTCCGATTTCATTTCCGTCATGATAGATTTTCCGCCATTTTGAATTTTGTCAAAAAACGACTTTTGCGAACTAGTCCCTGATTTTTTGCCCGATCGGAACCAAACCAGTGCACAAATGTTCTGTGGAGTCTGAATATAAATTATAATCGTAAAAAAGTTGAAATTTCGATTTCCGGTCGCTAGGGGGCGCAAAAAGAATGTTGTGGGAGGAGCCTATTTTACTAAAACGACTATAACTCCAGAAGTAAATTAGGTAGGTTCACCAAACTTGGTACAGTTGTGCATGAGTTCAATCTGAGGTCACAGTAAAAAAATCGCGACGATCGAACACTAGGTGGCGCTATAACATGAAAAAAACATATAAAGGACTGACCGTTAGTCCGATTGACTTGAAAATTGGTATGCAGTGTCTTGGTCCAAGGCCCCATGTATGTCTATGAGGACATTGGCGTATCTCAAAAAACATGGCCGCCATTGACCAATGAAGTTTGAGCCCCTATGAGACGAGGTTAACGGAGGCCAATCGGAACGAAACTCGATGGGCATGTTCGACTCATGGCCTAAGAGGTCTGTAAGAGTTTTGAAAGAAATCGGCCACTAGTTGGCGCTAACGAGTTTTACGGCTCTGTAATCACGTGGTGTTGCACACATCCCCCCAAAATGCATATCATTTTATAGATATCCTCATGGTGAACAACTTTGCCTCTAGAACCATTGCTGTCAATCAAATCGTTCATTAAATATTCACGAATATGTTAAAAACCTACTTTTGCGAACTAGTCCCTGGTTTTTCGCCCGATCAAAACCAGACCAGTCTAGGACAATTCTCTGGACTCTCTAGATCAATAATTATCAAAAAAAAGTTGAACTTTGCCCTTTGGTTCACTGTAACAGGGTCATTTAGAAAAGGGGCGTGTCAAAATACACTCAAAAGCCTATAAATCATAAATGAAAACTCAGAACTTGACAAAAATTGATGAGCATATGTGTCATACCATGGTGAGGAAGCATGCAAAGTTTCATGGAGATCGGACCATAGGTGGCGCTATAACTGTTAAAAAGCTTTAAAACCATATATTTCCTATGGTAAATTGCCTGTATTGGCTGTAAATGGTCTTTTCCATCTATGATCGTAAAATTTTCATATCTTAATGTTTAAAACCAGTGCAGTACAATTATCTGGACTCTCTAGATCAATAATTATCAGAAAAGGTGTAATTTGTTCATTTGAATGGCTGTAATAGTGTAAATTGGATGGCTATAACATTTTGGATGGCTATAACAGCCAATAAGTGGTATTTTACTGCCCCCTGCTGTCATTTCATCATACTACTCCCTAAAATTGTTATATATAATTGAAATTTAGACTTTATTAAATCATTATTTTAACATTTACAATCACATTTTGTCCAAATTCATCTATTGCTCTGTACTCTCTAGAACAATAATTATCAGAAAATGTATAACTTGTAATGTATAACATTTGGATGACTATAATAGGGTCACTTCAATATGTAGCCTTGACCGAAAGCCAATATCTTTTCAATGAATGCTCATAGCTTCTTAAAAAAAGGTCAAGCATGGCTAACAGCCAATAAGTGATATTTTACTGCCCCCTGCTGTCATTTTCATCATACTACTCCCTAATATTGTTATAGTTCATATTTAGACTTTCTAAAATCATTATTTTAACATTTACTATCACATTTTGTAAAAATGCATCTATTGGAGTATTATGGACTGCATTTATTTATTTTATTTATTACTCTTTACAATTGTGTCACAGGAAGGCTGAAAACGAAAGTTTTTATTTATACAACTGTTTATAGTCTGTAATACCACTGTTGTCCAATAGATGGAGCAGCAGTATTATACAAATGCTGAAGGAGTATTGTTCATTCTTAGTTAATGCTAACTAATGTAGTTAACATTAACTAAGAATGAACAATACTCCTTCAGCATTTGTTAATCTTTGTTAATGTTAATTTCAACATTTACAAATACTTTATTTAAATCTTGTTAACATTAGTTAATGCACTGTGAAATAACATGAACTAACAATGAACAGCTGGATTTGTATTAACTAACGTTAACAAAGATGAACAAAAACAGTAACAAATGTATTGCTCATGGTTAGTTAATGTTAATTAATACATTAATGTTTAATAAATTAACCTTATTGTAAAGTGTTACCGACATTTTTAATCTTTTTTTTAATCAGCTTTCAGCATTGGCTAACAAACAAATGCTTAAAGCTATTTTTTTATTAAAAAAATACCAAAGTGGTATTTTACTGCCCCTTGCTGTCATTTCATCATACTACTCCCTAATATTGTTTTATAATTCATATTTAGAATTTCTAAAATCATTATTTCAACATTTACAATCACATTTTGTCCAAATTCATCTATTGGAGTATTATGGACTGCATTTATTTATTTTATTTATTACTATTTACAATTGTGTCACAGGAAGGCTGAAAACGAAAGTATAACGTTGGGCCACGCCCCCCAAGGACAAATTCACTCATAACTCGAAAACAGAAAGTCGCTGCACGCTCAAATTTTGATGGTAAGGTTCTCTCGGGGTTCTTGATCCAAATCTATCGTCGCGGGGCTCGGGAACGCCCCCAATCTTTAGATAATTTTTTCATTATCTCGTTCCCGAGATATAAGTGAAAACCAAAATTCCATTCATTTATTTCAACTGTATATAGTCTGTAATACCACTGTTATCCAATAGATGGAGCAGCAGCATTATACAAATGCTGAAGGAGTATTGTTCATTCTTAGTTAATGTTAACTAATGTAGTTAACATTAACTAAGAATGAACAATACTCCTTCAGCATTTGTTAATCTTTGTTAATGTTAATTTCAACATTTACAAATACTTTATTAAAATCTTGTTAACATTAGTTAATGCACTGTGAACTAACCTGAACCAAAGAGTATAGAAGAACAAGAGGCGAAACTCCGATGCTTTTCTGGTAACAGCCACTAGGTGGCGCGGCCGCCATTTTGGGGTGAAAATTCAAACTGGAGTTACTGGGCAACAGCACAGATAACAGTTTTTTAGGTAGTTTTTCTTGCATTTTTATGCAACTTTACACATTTACTACTATTATTAGTTACCAACTCCACTAGGCCTGAAATATATTTTGTACGTTTTAATCCCCTGGATCGTGCTACAAACATGATGATCTTAACATGATGCATTGCTGTGTCCGTTATCTGTGTTTTTTTGTTTACATAGGCTTGCTTTAACGGTCATTAATATAAAATAGTACTGCAAAAAAACCAGTTTACTGTAAAGCTATTCTATTGCTGTTATATATTTATTGTCCAACATTTACATTTTAGTACAATTACATTTATTTGCTGAATTCATTTATTTCATTGAACTTATTTTTGTATGTAAGGTTATGTGTACCTCCTGGGAAACGGTCTAACGTTATAACTTTATGAACTTACATCACTTTATTCTTCTTACCTGTCAAACTTAATGTAGAGATTAATATAATTAATTAAATCCTTGAACTTCCCTGTCTCAAGTTATGTGGGGGAAAAGCCTAGTAGCAACTTCTTTTTAACGGATATAACGTTAACTGTTGTGAATTAAAATAATCACCTAATTATTTCAACCTAAAAATGACCTCTGCACTGGACTAAATATATGTATAATATATGACTGCCGAGTCGCTTTCACCCCAAAATGGCGGACGCGTAGGGCTGCTGCTGGGCGCTGGTGTTGCAATGGAACGTTCTATTGGCTTTCACTTCTTGTCAATATACGTTCTTTGCCTGAACTAACAATGAACAGCTGGATTTGTATTAACTAACGTTAACACTAGAAGTGCCAGAATTCCATAACTACTAGAACTGCCACAAGCGGTCATTTTGACCGTTAGATTGCAAACTCTATATCTTTAATGATAAATACCCAATTGAGAGATTAATGCATTTGTTGTATTAGGATATCTTTTAAAAACAAAACAACACCAAACTGTACATTTTAAAAAGTTTAATTATACATTTATAAATAATAATATCAGTAGCCCGTAATTATCGCATAGGTCCTATTCACAACAGAGCTATATTTACATATCCCTTCAACATAACTCAGAACAAGATAATAACAACTAAAAGTATCTTATTTAGATATTCTTTTGACAGTGAGAGAGACAATGTCACGGTTTATGAATTCGCTGTCTCCTTTTTTCGTCTTGTTGTGTGTGTGTGTGCGTGGTCGCTGATCAATGCAGCTTATCAGCACGTGCGCTCTGATCAAGGCGCCAGCTGCAACTGATCAGCGATTCGACCCTTTTCAGTGTTACTGTTCTCGCCTAGTCTTTGGGTGTTTCTCAAAACCAAGAATGCAAAGAACGGACTTGTGTTCTTGGGGAGAACGCTCTTGCTAGTTGTTCTTGGAAGAATGAACTCACAAGCTAACGAGCACACAGAACGCTGCTGACAGTTTGAGACGATGTGTTCTTGCTGGTATTGCGCAATAATACCCCCGCACAGACCAAGAATGCATAGGGCCTATTCACAACAGAGCTATATTTCCATATCCCTTCAACATAACTCAGAACAAGATAATAACAACTAAAAGTATCTTATTTAGATATTCTTTTGACAGTGAGAGAGACAATGTCACGGTTTATGAATTCGCTGTCTCCTTTCTCGTCTTGTGGTGTGTCCGTCTGCAGTACCCAAACATAACGAGAATTATTGACGATAACAGCCAGGCTGCAATGGTCTCTTGGCTGTGGGGAAAAACGAGTCTGTGAGCAAACTGGCCGGTTGGCTCGATAGCTAACGTTACACCCGCAGGCGCTTATGGAGATTCTCACTTCCGAAAACGTTTGAGCACATTTTCGATTAGCCATACATTTTCGTAAAAATGCCAATATTTGAAATCTACACAGTTGATTTCTCGCATCAAATGTTCTCAGAAGTGAATTTAGTGATGAAATAGTGTACGTAATTGTAGAAAAACGAAATACTGTATTGACCTGCCTCTCCTTCCTCGAATGCCGAATTGAATGCTGGGATATTTCTGCCGTCAAGTCAACACAAGTTACCAACCGATGCATCCTTGGTAAAATGGGCGTGTCAAGAACACATCCGGGATTTTTAACTGTTCTTGCCAAAATGCAAACTTGTGTATTGGGACAGTACTTGGGCCACAAAAGATGACGTTTCACAAGAACACAAGGACACAAGTACAGACAAGAACACAGATTGAGAAAGGCCCTTTGTCAGATCGTTGTGGATTTTTCCTGCGTGTTTGTTCCCTGCCTGTATACGTTTTCCGTGTGTCATCCCGTGTTCAGCACTCCTGGTTCAGCACTCACTCCAGCGTCCCTGTGCTGCCAAGGGCTTCATACCGGACATTTGCACACCTTAACTCTCCCAGCATCTGACCAGCTCTCAATAAACATATCTGTCATTTTGCAATTGAATCTTCTGATTTTTTCCTAATAGACAAAGGTCAACCGCGAGAAATGTAACAAAAGAATACCGTGAAATTCAGTGCGGTCAATATGACCGTCTATGGCCGAAATAGGTAAATATGTTCATTTGTTTGTTTGCCTTATGTGTAATTTATATTAAAAACATTTTAAATGAAAATACAGACACTTTTAGGAAAAGTCAGGTACCAGCAGGATTTTTTTTTTTTTTCAACAAAGTTATTGCAGATATAAAATTCAAAACGGTCAAAATGACCGTCGTGGCCATTCTAGTGTTAACAAAGATGAACAAAAACAGTAACAAATGTATTGCTCATGGTTAGTTCATGTTAATTAATACATTAACTAATGTTTAATAAATGAACCTTATTGTAAAGTGTTACCGACATTTTTAATCTTTTTTATCAGCTTTCAGCATTGGCTAACAAACAAACGCATAAAGCAATTTTTTTTTATTAGTTTTAATATAGTTTTATATTATTACATCACAAAGAAATATGTGAAATGCATGCTTATACACCATTAAAAGAGATTTTCACAATAACATATCCCATGTGTGTGTGTGTGTGTGTGTGTGTAAGCATATGTCTACATATGAATGCAAAAGCACTTGTGAAAACACTTTATTAATAAGTACAGTGGCCAGCAGAGGGCAGTAGAAGACCACTTATTGGCTCACTTTCATTTTGACACACTTGATTTTCACCAGTAAATCACAGCACTAAAGCAAACCAGTTTTTCCATGTTAACTATTATAACACAATCATTTTTTGTCAGAGTTTATCACTTCATTTTTATTGGCCCTTCACATCAATGCAGCAATGTGGTAAATCATGGTAAATCACGATAGAAACATGGTAAATCATAGTAAAAAATACTATTACATGGTGGATCATGGCAAATCATGCTAGCAATGTGATGAATCATGGTAAATCATGCTACAATCCTGGTAAATCATTCTAGAATGTGGTATATCATGGTAAATCATCCTATAACATGGTAAATGATGGTAAACTGTGGTAAATCATGCTAGATTCATTGTAATTCATACTGGAACATGGTAGATCATGAAAAATCACACTAAATTTGGTATATCATGGTAAATCATGCTAAACCATGGTCTATTCCATCTATGATGTCAATGGTTAAATGCTTGCTACATAAAACTTAATGTCTTTTGATGCTTTTGTGCTTAACGGCCTTAAAGGCCTTAACTGCTTGAACACCGCTAAATGCTGCTTGCAGCTTTAATTAGGTGTTCAAGCACGAAGTGCTGAAAACCTATTGTAATTGTGCTGATTTTTATTATTATTATTATTATTCCGCCCTAAAACGCATCGTGCAGACCAAACCGTAAGAGCTAGAGACTTGATATTTGGGATTAAGGTAGCACAGAAATCGAGGAGAGGTTATCAAAATATGAGCCCGATTGGCCCATAGGTGGCGCTATAGCACAAAAAACAAAAAAATGGCACTATTTTCCTTAAATCTCAATAACCCTGTGTCCCAGCATCAAGTGTCTTATATCATTGGAATCCTTGGCTCAAGCAGAACAAAAAAGGCCTCAAGGATTTTATTTCCGGTATGCAAATTTTTCCGCTATTTCCGGTTTTGTCTAAAACCTACTTTTGCGAACTAGTCCCTGGTTTTTTGCCCGATTGGAACCAAACCAGTGCAGAAAGATTCTCTGGACACTGAATATCAATAATTATCGAAAAAAAGTTGAAATTTCGATTCACGGTTGCTAGGGAGTGCCCAAACGTTCGAAGGAGGCGGAGCTAATTTTACTAAAATGGGTATAACTCGTGAACGAAATGAAATATTTTCACCAAACTTGGTACAAATGTGTATGAGCTCAATTCGAGGTCACAGTAAAAAAAACGCGGTGATTGGCCTCATGGTGGCGCTATAACATTAAAAAAACATAAAAGGGGGTGTGGCCATCTGACCGTTAGTCCGATTGACTTGAAAATTGGTATGCAGTGTCTTGGTCCAAGGTGCCATGTATGTGTAAAAGGATATTGGCGTATCTCAAAAAACATGGCCGCCATTGGCCAATGAAGTTTGAGCACCTGTGAGACGAGGTTAACGGAGGCCGATCGGAACGAAACTCTATGGGCATGTTCGACTCATGGCCCAAGAGGTCTGTAAGAGTTTTGAAAGAAATCGGCCACTAGTTGGCGCTAACGAGTTTTACGGCTCTGTAATCACGTGGTGTTGCACACATCCCCACAATATGCATATCATTTGATAGATCTCCTCATGTTGAACAACTTTGCCTCTAGAACCATTGCTGTCAATCAAACCGTTCATTAAATATTCACGAATATGTTAAAAACCTACTTTTGCGAACTAGTCCCTGGTTTTTCGCCCGATCGGAACCAGACCAGTCTAGGACAATTCTATGGACTCTCTAGATCAATAATTATCGAAAAAAAGTTGAACTTTGCCCTTTGCTTCGCTATAACAGGGTCATTTATAAAAGGGGTGTGTCAAAACACACTCAAAAGCCTATAAATCATAAATAAAAACTCAGAACTTCACAAAAATTGATGAGCATATGTGTCATACCATTGTGAAGAATCATGCGAAGTTTCATGGAGATCGGACAATAGGTGGCGCTATAACTGTTGAAAAGCTTTAAAACCATACATTTCCTATGGTAAATTGCCTGTATTGGCTGTAAATGGTCTTTTCCATCTATGATCGTATAATTTTTAAATCTTAATGTTTAAAACCAGTGCAGTACAATTATCTGGACTATCTAGATCAATAATTATCAGAAAAGGTATAATTACTTAATTTGGATGGCTATAATAGAGTGTAAATTGGATGGCTATAACAGCTATAACAGCTTGGATGGCTATAACAGCCAATAAGTGGTATTTTACTGCCCCCTGCTGTCATTTCATCATACTACTCTCTAATATTTTTATATATAATTGATATTTAGACTTTATTAAATCATTATTTTAACATTTACAATCACATTTTGTCAAAATTCATCTATTGCTCTGTACTCTCTAGAACAATAATTATAGGAAAATGTATAACTTCTTCATTTGGATGACTATAATAGGGTCACTTCAATATGTAGCCTTGACCGAAAGCCAATATCTTTTCAATAAATGCTCATAGCTTCTTAAAAAAAGGTCAAGAACAGCTATAACAGCTTGAAAAAAGGCTAACAGCCAATAAGTGGTATTTTACTGCCCCCTGCTGTTTAAAAAAAGTCATTTTGTCACACTACTCAACTATAATTAATATTTAGACTTTATAAATTCACTATTTTAACATTTACAATAACATTTAGTCAAAAATCGTCTATTGAAGTGACAATTGAGTCACATTGGCTCCTGAAGTTCCAAATGTCTCTATCTACATCAGAATGAGCGTGTGTAGATTAAATTATATGAAAACATGGCCTATTGTATAAGTAGGCTGTAATAGCACTGTTGTCCACTAGATGAAGCAGCAGCATTAGATATTTTTAATCTTTTTTTATATGATTTTCACAATAACATATCCCAAAAATGTGTGTGTGTGTGTGTGTGTGTGTGTGTGTGTGTGTGTGTGTGTGTGTGTGTGTTGGTGCGACCGGATTATGAGGACAAAAACCATGGATACATACCGACTCTATGAGGACATGCCGTAACTACGAGGACAGCACTAGTGTCCTCATAAGTCGAGCAGTGTAGAAAGGCATTTCACGCTGCGCCTAACCACCTCCCGCTTTTTCTCAATATGTCCTTATAAATCCGTTGTACCCGTTTTTCAGTGTGTGACGGTGTATGCTCAGAGTCGCTCAGAGTGTATAATCTCCCTCTATGTGAAATTCGACGCTACTGCAGTATCATACACATTTCATACACCCAGACCACGCCCAAGCGCGATTCATTGGTGGAACGCTGGAATCCTCGTCAGTGATTGGCTGCTGGAATCCTCGTCAGTGATTGGCTGCATTTCACATCCGTCAAAGTCAGCGCGCCTGCGCCTCTGATCTTCTATCGCAGACGTGTGGTGTGACGGTGTGATTAATCAGAAGTTTAATCATCATCATGAAAGATTAATTAGCAGAATTCGAGCGAAGTTGACGAGCTATAGTGGGAGATTTTCACTTTATCACGAGGAAGGTAAGTGCGTTTATTTATATATTCTACCTTTATGGAGTTAAGTGTCATGAGTCAGACAGTTTTTAATAACGTTAGTTAACCTACATTACTTTAAACGTGGCCACTAATCGGGCTAATATAAGTCCATAAGCAGTTAAAATGGCGTCTCCAAACAACTTGCACATGCTATTCACGCTTTTTGTTTTGTTTTGTTTTGTCTACAATACCTTTAAACGAAATTCTCTTGTTGTTCATAGACACATACAAGTATTAGTTGATGAAAGATACATCTCCATGGATGCTTGAGAGACTTAATTTACATTTTGAAATAAATCAAATCTATGTCGTCATCATGATGACTGGTAAAGTTGAGTAGATGAATTTACAGTTTAATACAGTAAGATACAGAAATATATTAAATAAACAGAAATGAAACTAATGTAAAAGTATACTTTCATTAATGTAACGTTACTGTCATTAGAATGACTTGCCAAAAATATTTAGTTGATTCATTTTAGGGCTGGATATTAGCAGACATTTTATGATTCCATTCAATTTTAATTCACATGCTTACGATTCTATTTCCAATTCGATTTTACATTTATTATTTTAATGTAAAACTGTTGTTATACATGTAACATTTTCTAAAACTTTCTCTCTATAGTTAATTTTTCTAAGTAACGAGTTTAGCTTCGTTTGATCTGAGGCGCCACATTAAAGAGTGATAAAATGGTATTAAAATGGACTGAATTTGAAATCGGAGACTGTTTCTTATCAAAAGTAACAAGCCTCAAAACCTCACTGATCAACTATTTCTGTGTAAAATGTTGTATTTATTGATATAGACTACAGTCTGACAAGAATGTACTGTATATAAAGCATCTATCTATATTAATAAATACATACTAATTATGTTGTCTGGAATGTTTTCAGTCAACATGTTAAGAAAGAAGAGAATAAAACCTGAGCAGGATGCAAAAGAACACATATTGTCGGGCAAAGACAAAGCCTTCATTGAGGGACGACAAATCAACACATTCAAAGGTAAATTGTGCACCACAAGGCAATTTGACTATGTTCAGACTGCAGGCAAATCAAATCATAAAGTAGGCATGCACTTGTAAGAATGAAAAGTAGGCCTATTGCTGGCAGTCTGGACATGATCTTTCACATTCACACATTTTACCCTTGGGTAAGCCGCTCATTTTCATAAAGGTTAAGAGATGAAAAAAAAAAACTTTAAACAATTTTTTTATTATTATTATTTTAAAATAAATACATAAAACTATGTATACAGAGAATAGTGTAACCAAATTCAACTAGTAGGCTATATCACAGTGAAAACCAATGCTTGATTTTTTTTTTTTTTTTTTTTTTATTTCCTGCACCTCATATTACATTACACAGTTTTACAGGATTTAACTCTTTAAAAGGATAGGTTGGTTAGCTGTGTAACATATAAGTGCACTTGGATTCATGTTTTATTTGTATTATTATATATTATTTTGCCCTTTTAGGGAGAGGTGTGTTTGCACTTGAGCACATTGAACCATCCACCTTTGTTGTTGAATACCGTGGGATTCTCTCTCAAAGTAAACATGTTAAAGATGTTCAAGGCAACTACTTGTTTGACTTCACATGGAATGGAACACGTTATTGGTAAGCTGGCTGTTTCTTTTTTGGTTCATATTCAGAGCAAACTAGTTGCATGTCATTCTAATAAAAACAGTTATGATTATGATTTATTATTATTACTATTATTATTACAATATAGGGCTGCACGATTTGGGGAAAATGTCATATTGCGATTATTGAGGTCAATATTGCAATTGGAATATGCGATTGCGATATAATAAACAAATGGTTTCATGAGTCAACTTGCTTGATTCTAAAGCAAAATGCACACACAGATTGTAATTCTGAAATGTGTATTTCTCAACTCAAACTAGCAACAACAACTAAATGATTGATATCATCTAAGCCATTGATGTCTGGATACAAATTAATCCACCCCCATTTAAAACATTAATTATAGCCATCCAACATTACAGTGATTCCATCATTACAATTGAAAGCTATAATTTAAAAAAAAAAAAACATTTATTAGACGTCAAAAAATATAACGGCTTTTAATTTAAGTGAACTTCAAATAATCCTCACATAAACCCATAATAAATGACATGTCATATTTACCTGTGCCCTTCCTGTCTAACAGGTATGCAGAAATTTAATAAAGTTATCAAACAGTCTGCGGCTCTGCGCTGCATAAATAATAAATAGACTAATCCTTATTAAAGCTACATAAGTTCTTTAGTCAAGAGCAGTGAGTAATTTTCTCTGTCCCCTTTGTTCTGTGATTAACTTTACTGACAGAAAGCTTTGGCTGCCGGCCCTTTAAGAGCAGCCGCTGCTGACAGAGACGCGGATCTCACATGCGCCTCATCCTCTCACAACTCTATACGTCCATCATAAGACTGCTCTTATGTTATGAAGATACTCGACAAACGACATTTTGGCATAATTGTGTGTTGTTGTTCGTTCAAGCGCGAAAGAGAACTGTATTCTGGCGCGTGTCTTTCTGTGTGTCACAGTCGGACATTCAGCGCGCTCTCTTTTGACTTGTCTCGCATGAATGGTTTTAAGCAATCGCATGAGAGCATTATCATGTAACTCTAGCCAAAGGATAACAAAAAATAACAGATGCTGCGTTAATTGCGTTAACAGCCCATTTAGGGATGCAAATTATCGATTCATTCATTAATTGATTGACCTTATCGATCGATTAACGATTAACTGATAAGCGGCTATTTTCCTGAGAATGTACATTTCTCATGGTATCAATAGTGGCTTTAACATAAAAAGCAACATATTGCTTTATATATAAAAATGCATGTTATATTGCTCAAATTATGTTTTATTGTAACAGTTGGGATACGGTACAGAATGGCATTTATGTAGTTTAACAAAATAAATTATGCACAGAAAATTAAAATACATAAAAAATAATTGTGCACTGGCTCACCTGTTGCAAACATTAAGAAACATAAAATACATTTTAAATAAAAATCTATGGGTAGGTTTAGCCTAAACTATATTAAGTCTTCATATAATAATCTATCTGGTGAACTACTCGTATGAAAAACTTGAAACATTAGCAGCAGCACTTATAATCCCCCTTGGTCTGAGAAAGCCAACAGTATCTTACTAGACCTGGAAACTTCAATTATAGAACTGAAGGGATGTCAATTTTCACAAATTCCCATGATCGATCGTCATTTAAATTAACAATCAATTATGCGTCTGCTGCTGTGGCATATGGCCAACAGCATGACAGGGTTTGCAAATGCTGCTCAAAACGCTATGTTCCTCACCAAATTAATGAGAATGGTTTTTAATCTAAATAAAGGGCTAGTAGGATTGTAAAATGTTTCGATGTGATTGATAATTAAATGAAATATAACGACTAATACAACGTGTCACCAAAGCCGCCTCAGATGCGTGCTTGTCAGAATGTGTTGTGGACGTGCACTGAAACGCACTGAAAACGGCAACTAACGATTTAATAAATTAGTGTTCCAATGTTATCTAATATGACAGTCCCAAATTAATCATCGTTATTAGTCGTGCATTGCTGCTTGAGTGGCGCGCGCTGAATGAATAACCGTTGAGCACTTTGCTAGCTCGTTCGCAACCTATATGAGATTAGTCAGATATATACAAAATAAACATAATATTACAAATTATATCTTCACAAAATGCCGTGAATGCACAAGTGAACTTGAACTTACGTGCCATTCAGAATGACTCATGTTGTGCACGCGCTCTTATTGGAACAACGCGACACAGCAACTGAACCCAAATAATTCACAATGTTTTTTTACAATATTGTTCTCTTTATAATGTAATATGACAGTTCCAATAGTCATTATTAGTCATGCATTGCCGTTTGAGCAGCGCGCGCTAAAGATCACGCTTCAATTCTTAACCAAATGCATCCTATATGAGATAAATCAGATATAGAAATGCGCACACATAATAAACTATTACAACTTACATTTGCACAAAACAAAAGGCTGCGAATTCACACGCAAATACACCTTCATGATGAAGGTGTAAAATAGTCCCAAACATAACTCCGGCGCGCTCGCTTACATGTTTAGCGGTTGAGCAGCACACACGCGCATGAACCTGCTTAATCGATGATCGATCAGTTTGACCGATTAATGTATTATCGACAATTAATCGATCGTCGATTAATCGTTTACATCCCTAAGCCCATTGTTTATTTTACATAAAATCGCAGCATTTTGCGCCATATAATCGCACAGGCTTGACATCGTGATTACGATTGCGATAAGATTAATCGTGCAGCACTATTACAAAAGCAGATTTGCTAGTGTTCTCATAACATTAGGAACTTATTAGTTAGTGATAATCAATAAAATGGTTATTGTTCATTGGTATTATTGGTTATTGGTATTATTTTTTTTACCTTAAGTGGATCATCTGACCTATTAAATTCTTAGGAAGTCAAGTTAACTTTCACAATGTGTATTTGAATATAGGTTAAATAGGCCAAGGTTAGCCTAACCCAAATGTTCAGTTAGAACCGTATGTTTCAGTGTGTGTCTATGTTTTAAGTTTCTTACTGCACTATTTTTATCACAGCATAGATGCAACGAAAGAGGACAGTGGACATTCGCTTGGACGACTGGTGAATGATGATGACAAAAATCCAAATTGCAAAGTCAAGACAATCATTGTTGACGGAAGGCCACACCTGTGTCTGTTTAGTATAAGACATATCTTTCCAGATGAGGAGGTCACATACAACTATGGGGATTCCTCTTGGCCTTGGCGTTTAAGGGTGAGTCTCTTAAAGACTTTATCACTGAAAGTCAACCATGTTCTGTATTTCATGAATGTTAGTTTTTTATATGATGCAGATTATTTTAAAAAATTCTGCATGTCTGCTTTGTGCACGACGGAGCCATGAAAGGGACACTAGATATTTAGTCTTTGGTTGATACTAGAATTAGTTGCGGTGACCAATTGGCAAACATCCTTGCCTCAGTGTTGTACCTGTCTTTCTCATAATTACAGGAATTGTGTGACGAGACATCAGTGGCTGTGACTGAATGCAGTGTGAATCCTTCCTCATCAGTGAAACAGAAAGTAAGTGAGCGCATGTTCCTTCATTGTTTTCTTCTCTTTGACACAGGCAATGTTAAGTGTAGGATGGTTGGGCATCATGCTAGACTGGTTGACGTGGACTGTCGTCTTAAAGACGCTGTTGTGACGTCTCAAATTCGAGTAAAATGTACCTTGCTCGGTTCATTCATTTTCATAACTCGAGCGTTGGGGGATGGGCATGACACTGACCTGAAATGTAAGGACAGTTCTCCACTACGAGGACCATCATGTCAGGGTTAGGGTTTGAGGAAAAGATGTTGCTTTGGGTACAGTTGGTACTCAACAAGAGCGGCGGTAAAATTTGGATGTGTATTTGCTGCCTTTTACCGCTAAGAGGCGCTACAATCACAGACTTTGAAAGGTGTCCGTTTATTCTCTCTATTGCGTAATCTACCGCCGCGCCGCGGCTCATTCAGAGCGATTGAAAGCTGGTAACAGATTAATTCAAGTGAAACATTGTAGTTAAACGAATTCATAATCACAATACTGAAATTAAATTGAATAAATAGTGAAAACATTACAACATAAAACATAGCAACAGAAATATATTAGGCTATCAATGAGGGTCTGGAAGAGCATAAGACGTAATTTAATAGCGTTCAGACGGTAGCTCAGTGGTTAACGCAACAACACGAGCCTCACGGAGCTTCAAGCGATCCGAGATCGAATGTCAATGTAGCCAACATGCTGTTGGCCGACTTGATTTATGTTTTACCGTTCTTGATGCTTAAATAGGTAACTGTTTATTAGCGAGTTCATTAACTGTTTATTTATTTAATGTCAAGCGTTTTGTTTACTCTTAACTCTTAAAGGGGAAACACCTCCAAAACAGACTGTTTGAATCAGAGGGGGAGAAACAGGGTGGGAAAAGGTCATAAATCACTACATTTTTAAAGGTTTTTTTTGTACAAAAAACTATAGTAATACTATAATTGCACATAAGGGAACATAATAAAAAAAAAAAAAAAAAAAAAAAACATGTCATGACCCCTTTAAAGGGTCATGAAACCCTAAACCAAATTTTCTGAGATTTTAACAGAGGTATGTGTGTTGAACAACATTGAAGACAATGTTAGCATCTGTTAGATTTAATAGTAGGGCGAAAATGGTTAAATTTTATTTTTTTCCAGCTATTTTCGTCTTCCGGGTTTAAAATCTTCATCGCAGGCTGTGACGTGGCAGTGCACAGTGTAGTGCGTTGATGACTCATCGGTCTCTCATAATTATTGATGAGACTGAATTTTTATATCCTATGAGAAGACACTGTCTCTTAATTATTCATGACACCACGTGGATCTTTCCACAGACATGTCAAACTGTGATGTCGCGTACGGGTAGTAAAGGAGAGAGACAATCATGGGACGCAAGTGCCGCAAACATTTTACCCGAGAGAGCTTCGAGAATTGGAGAATGGTGGACTTCAGCCTTGTCGATGACCAATGCAAGTTACGTCTTGCGAGTAATGCGGTACCAAGTCCTGAGGACTTTTCTATCCCTTCAGAGTGTGTGTCTAAAATGTAACCCTGCTCATTTTACTTGCCTTTTCTTAAATAAGCGGTCGTTATGAACATTTTAGATATTTCGATAATATATCAATTGTATGCTTAATGCGGGAGACTTGTGAATGTGTAGTGTTGACGTGCGAGCCGGGCGACACCGTGTTGTGTGTGTGTGTGTGTGTGTACGTACGTGCAGGCAGGCGAGCCTGCGAATTGATTCGGGGTCAGAGAGAGAAGCGGTAGGATGTGTGTTTGGACGAACGACTGAAAACTCTGAGATTATTGTTCATTATTGATCGTACATTGCACAGAGGTCAACATTATTGTACAAATACGATAATTATCGTACATCTGGCAACACTGCTGGCTGATGGCAGTTCCCCCTCTCCCCTACCGTGCCACACCCACTCCCTCACTTCTTCTCACAGCCATCCACGCCCATTTAAGTTGCATTTTTCAAAAAGATTATGAGCTAGACTTGAGCTGATAGAGGGGGGTTTCATGACCCTTTAAACAATTAAAACAGTACAAAACGAAAATAGTCCAAAGCCACATAAATTAAGAACATGCGTTTTTCTTTGCCTCTCTCTCACGCTTGATCTCTTTTTAGCAAGTTTATTTTGTCTCCCTCCCTCCAAAAAAACAAATTATTTAGCCTTTGTTGCTTCAAAGACAAAACATGCCTTGTTGAATTCACTTTACAATAAAACGAGGTTGATCGCGAATTAAAGAGCTCTGTATCTGCTGTGGCATGAACGTGTTTAGTCAACAGTTAATGTTTAGATAATGCCAGATTGTTGACAATCATACACAGTGCTCAAACATTCTAAAACTCTATAAAAACCAGTTGAAACAACTGGATTGAACACTTTAATTGAAATTTTGTGTGAAAACTTTAAATACAAAAAATAAACTACAATATTTATAATTTAATAAGATATAGGGCCTACATTTGGACACACCGAGAGATTTATAAGAATTTAGCCTTTGCCTGCTCATCAGGCTGGCTATCCGACATCTCCATATGAAAGAGGAACATTAACACCTATTGTGCACACGCGATAAAGCCACTGTCCCTCCAACCCCCCACAGGCTCTCTGAGTCTGAGACTGACTTACAACAAAAAGAAGTCGCAATTCACACTTAAACCGCCATTCTAGCATTAGACTATTAAAGTGTTGATAATGAAGGAATTAAATAATGTAAGCTACATGTAGTGATATTTCTGTCATGAAACTTTATTACTAAATATTTCATTTCAATAATTCATTCAATTTCAACAAGTTGTTCTTTTTTATTCAAATAAACCTCGAACCACAGTGCTTCATTGTGCTGCTGTTAAACTAAATAACATTTATAGAATAATTATGAACTTAAATTAAACAATATAGCAACATTTCGACAAATAAATTATTTGATCTGCTTTTACATTTTAATTCAGGGCGATTTAGCCTACATTTAATTAGAGCGAGATTTTCCCCCTTGTCCTTTCCTCATTGGGAAGCGCTCACATCATAGCTAAACATGTTTGAGTAGATCATCTGTACCTCAGCTTTAGATGGATTACATAATCAGATAACATTTATTAAATATTTAGACATTTAAAGGCTTTAGACATAGCCGATTTCTTATCGTGACTGAGCTGAGGCAAGTGGCTTTCGGTTCATTTTTGTGACGTGCAGTTCCCGGAGACAGAGACGAGACGACAGCTAAAATGTTGTTGTTAGCCTAATATGAATAAAAGTTTACAGTTTTGAACGATGTAGGCAAAAAATACGGAGTAGCCTATTAAGCTATTTTAGCTGTTATGAGAAAAATAAATCCAAATGAACGCGCCGCCGCGTTTGTCGAACTCTAATTCAACATGCCAGAATAAAACCCGACTTTAGAACAATGTAGTATTCCGCCACTCGGCGTGGTGTGCCAAAACACTTAATTATAAACTTCAATATTTCATTCAAAATAATCTCAAAACGCTTTGTGATATTTTGAAAAGCCGTGCATGCATTAAGGCCACTGGAACTAATGAACAACTGAAACGCTGGTTTTGATTTTATTGTTTGTCGTTTAAACGTGCCTGTTGCATATCTCTATTTTATATATTGTATATGGTATATTGGTGAAGTAGCCTATAGGGAATCCCAAAAATATATATAGTGTATAGCTATTTATAAATTACGATTGGTATTATTAAACAGATGTAAAGTCATTCTGTTGGATACTATTTGTTCCAGTGTAAAATGGAAATGCTTGGCAATTTTATTTTATAAAAATAAGCAAAAACTATATGGTGTAACAGAGTTTTAGAACTAGACAAATCTCTCTGCATTAATAATCGGATATAAAATGCATTAATAGGCTAATATAAAATTTACAAAAGTCTCAAGTTTGTTCGGGATTTGAACCCGTGTCATCTAAATGATCGAACAGTAAGTTCTACCACTCGGCCATGAATTTACTCACTGTGAAATGACCAAACGTTTGTTTCTCCAGTGTGTTCGTTCACATGAGCGAGAAAACGTTTTATCGTTAGCATATTGTAGACCTTTTACAGTTTAAAAAAAGATGATATCTTATCTGTATGACCAAAAATTGCGGAGTAGGCTAGCCTTTTAAGTTCTTTTAGCTGTAATGAGAAAAAAATAAATTCAAGTGAACGCGCCGCCGTGTTTGTCGAACTCTAGTTCAACATGCCAGAATAAAACCCAATTTTAGAACAATGCGTAGCGCCACTCGGTGTGCCAATACACTTAATTATAAACATCAATATTTTGTTCAAAAACATCTCAAAACGCTTTGTGACATTCTGAAAAGCCGTGAATGTATTAAGGCCACTGGAACCAGGATCGTAACTGAAACGCGCTGCATGTTATCTCTCAATACAGGAGCAGAAGCGCCAGTTCAGATTGTATTGTTTGTTGTTTAAACGTGCGTGTTGCATATTTTTAAAAATATATAATATATTTGATGTGGTCTATTGGTGAATTAGGCTATAGCATTGATTACTGTGGAGGGGGGAAATCCCCCACCTCACGCACCTTGTTACACAACCATGCTTTTAAAAACTCTTTCTGTAGCCTATATGGAACCCCATGAAGTTTTTTTTTTTCTATTTTTTTAACATAACTGCTTTTGAAATTACGATTGGAATTATTATAGGCTACAGATTGATATAAATTCAGTCAATCTGTTGGATAATATTTGTTCCTTTGTGTAAAATGGAATTGGTTTCTTTCATTTTCATAACTCGTGCGTTGGGGGATGGGCATGACACTGACCTGAAATGTAAGGACAGTTCTCCACTACGAGGACCATCATGTCAGGGTTAGGGTTTGAGGCAAAGATGTTGCTTTGGGTATGTGTCGGCTGCTTGCTTCTAAGCTGTAGACCCAATATGCACACTTTTCAATCTGGATATGCTTTGTGACTTTCAGTCACAGAGACGTAAACTGTTAAGGCCCATTCACACCAACCATAACTGTGTTAGGGTCCAACCAGCAGACGGTAACGTTCTGTTTATTGTGATCGCATCTTTGACTGCCGCTTATATACTGAAGCATGTTATAGCAGAATTGATTCCGATTGGCTGTCAATTAAGCAATATATCGCAATACAAAAATGCAACAATATATATTGTGGATAGTGACAATATGTATTGTGGATAGTACACCCAAAATAAAAATTACTGTGTGAGGGGAAACAATCAAGTTTACAGAGTTTAATTAGGCATTTTAATCAACAGTTAAAAAAAAAAGTTACCCTTTTACCACGTCTTGGAGTATCTCTATAATATCGTATCGTGATATGTATCGAATCGTGACATGAGGGTATCTTTACACCCCTACTGCCAAGGTTTCTAGCGTTTCTCAGCTGGTAAAATCGTTCTGAAAGTGATTATTTTTGTTTTTGTTTCTCTGTGTTATCGCGTAAGCTGTGGTGTAGGCTCTGCTATTCTTTAATACTGAGAGGATTTTTTAGGCCTATAATTTAATAGATATATAGTTTTTAGTTTGAACAGGCCTTTTTTAGTTGGTAAAATTCATCCTGTCCTCAGCTAGCGGGGAGGGGTTTGCGTTTAGGGAGATTTTCTTGTCTAATATCTAATATTTTAAGGGTCATTTTAGGAGGGAAAGCATAAATAACATCCGCGTTCATACTAATTTGTTAAATGTTATGCATCAGAATGAAACCATTTTATGACAACAGCATACAATTGCTCTGTCTGATTTCAGATGACCACATCAAAGATGGTTGCAAAGAAAGGAGATTCAGCTTTGACTGGAAAGGAAATGGTATGTTGATGTGTATTTGATTTATTTGACTTTATAGACAAGATCTACATGTATCAGCCTCCTCCTTGCATGTTTTATATGTCTGCTTTGTGCACGACGGAGCCATGAAAGGGACACTAGATATTTAGTCTTTGGTTGATACTAGAATTAGTTGCGGTGACCAATTGGCAAGCATCCTTGCCTCAGTGTTGTACCTGTCTTTCTCATAATTACAGGAATTGTGTGACGAGACATCAGTGGCTGTGACTGAATGCAGTGTGAATCCTTCCTCATCAGTGAAACAGAAAGTAAGTGAGTGCATGTTCCTTCATTGTTTTCTTCTCTTTGACACAGGCAATGTTAAGTGTAGGATGGTTGGGCATCATGCTAGACTGGTTGACGTGGACTGTCGTCTTAAAGACGCTGTTGTGACGTCTCAAATTCGAGTAAAATGTACCTTGCTCGGTTCATTCATTTTCATAACTCGAGCGTTGGGGGATGGGCATGACACTGACCTGAAATGTAAGGACAGTTCTCCACTACGAGGACCATCATGTCAGGGTTAGGGTTTGTTGAAAAGATGTTGCTTTGGGTATGTGTCGGCTGCTTCTTTATTGTGGATAAGCTGTAGACCCAATATGCACACTTTTCAATCTGGATATGCTTTTGTGACTTTCAGTCACAGAGACGTAAACTGTTGAGGCCCATTCACACCACACTCTGGAATGAAAGTTGTGCTATGTTCAATATATGTTGATTTAATAAATAATTTTTGTTATAGTGCCACCATGAAGTTCACAGTGCTGTTATCTCCAGTTTGGATTCTTGTGAAGATTGCAGTGGACCTGTGTCAAGTCGAAAATGGCTTGGCCTTACATGCAAATGTCAGTATCTGCATCACTCATATATGTTTGTATGTGTTTTCATTTTTGTTTGAAAACAAAATGGGCTTTTATTAAATGTTTTATTCAAATCATTATTATTTCAAAGGCATATCTATTGTTTTCGGCATTTTAAAATGAGCAGTAATCTGGTAAAAAACCTAAAAGAAACATGCTTATTTTTATATTCTTTCAGTATGTTCAAGATCATGGCACAAAACCTGCTTCCTGAATATGACACTGGTATGTTAATTTCTTTTACATCACCTTCTTTTACATAAACATTTTCAAGTTTGTTACATCAAAACTGTGCTGGACTATAAGCAGGGTACACTATTATTGTATTATTATTTTTGTTATTATTGTTCTCTTTTTTTTTTTTTTAGCCAGATGTTGAATTTTCCAGCTTTGAAGAATCTGGTTCTGATGAAGAGTATTCTCCTCACGCTGATAAACACACTGAAGAATCTTCCTCTGATGACTTTATCCCGGACTCTAGACAAAATAGCGATAGTGATGATAGTGTATCTATCAATATATGCAATCCACCATATTATAAGTCCACACCAGCTTTTTCAGAGTCTTCTATGAGAGCAAAGAGTGTGCCACCACAACCCATTCCCTGTTCTTCCACTGAGCAAGAAATGGTTAGATCCAGTTATGCTGAAGACCTCACTTGTGATGATCATGATACTACTACACACAATACTGAGATGCTTCAGAGTTATAAGAAAACACCAGCAGTGTCTTCTTGTGAAAGCTCAGAGACTGACAATGTGCCAAACCCCAAAAACACTATTTCCACCCACAAAAACTACTGTTATGTCTGCAAGAAACCACAGTCTAAAATAGCCCGCCACTTTAAAAAGCATCAAGACAGTGAGACAGAAATTGCTGCTGCATTCTTGCTCCCTAAACACTCCCAGGACAGAAAAAGGTTACTTCAGAAATTACGAAACAGAGGCAACTATGAACATAATCAAGAGGTTATGGAAAGTAAAAGTGGACCACTGAAAGTTAGAAGGCGGCCAGGACGATCAGACATTGAACTGAGTGCCAAAACATATGTGCACTGTGTATACTGTAAAGGCATGTTTGTTCGCAAGGAGCTGTGGCGCCATACACGGAGATGCCCTTCAAAGATGTTTTCAGAGTCTGAAGCAACTGGTAAGGCCAAAGTCTTAGTTTTGGCTGATATTGCAGAGTCAACATTCTCCCAGGCAATATCTCCGGAGGTGTGGAAGATTTTGGGAAACATGAAGATTGATGACATTTCATCTGTGGTTCGAAATGACTTCCTCATACTGCAGTTGAGTCAGTGTCTTTACAACAAGCATGGAAGTGATCCAACAAAATCCGAATACATCAGACAGAAGGTTCGGGAAATGGGCAGACTCTTGCTAACCTTGAGAAAAAAATACTTCATATTTAGTTTTGAAGATGCTGTGAAGCCAAACAATTTTTACAAAGTCATTGAGGCTGTGAAAGATGTTGCTGGCTACGATGAAAAGAGCCACTCATATAAGACACCAAGCCTTGCGCTGAAGTTAGGACACTCGCTCAACAAGATCGGTGACATCATTCTCTGCAGGGCCATCGCAGCAGAGGATGATGGCATGACAAAAGCAGCAGAGCGATTTAAACGACTGTGCTCAAGTGAATGGGCAGAACATGTCTCCCATGCTGCTCTTGCTACTTTGAACAAATCAAAGTTCAACAAACCATCAACTATACCATTCACACATGATGTGCAGCTTCTCCACCAGCACCTAGAGAAAAAATCAGCTGATGCTTTTGAAAGCCTAAAAAATCATGAGTCTTCACAAACATATGCAGAACTCGCCAAAGTGACACTTGCACAAGTTATAATCTTTAATAGACGTCGTGCAGGAGAGGTTTCAAAAATGACGCTTGAGTGTTTCAGGAAAAGAGACCAGACTGAGCTCCATGATGATATCGCCGTCAGTCTCTCTCCATTTGAGCAAAAAATGGCCAAGCATTTCAGCAGAGTGGAAATTATGGGCAAGAAAGGGAGAAAAGTTGCAATTTTGTTAAACCCTGAACTTGTCCGTGCAATAAAACTTCTTGTGGACAAGAGAGATGCATGTGAAGTAGACGGGGACAACCCCTTCCTATTTGGAAGACCGAAGTGCTCGCCCAACAGCTTCTTCAGAGGACAGGACTGCATCAGGCTTTTTGCAAGTCAGTGTGGTGCACAGCACCCAGAATATCTCCGGTCTACACAGCTCCGTAAGCAGGTGGCAACAATGTCCCAGGTTCTTAATCTTAAGGATAATGAGCTTGATCAACTAGCCAACTTTTTGGGCCACGACATTCGGGTCCATAGAGACTATTATCGGTTGCCAGATGCAACTAGAAATTGCAAAAATTTCAAAGCTGCTCTTGGCAATGGAGAAAGGAACTCTTGTCAATTTCCAAGGAAAGTCTCTTGATGAAATTGAGATCGAAGGTTTGTGCCTTATTTTATATGATAATAATAATAATGTTACGGTACAGTAACAGGACAATTCTAAATTACATGTAGAGAAAAACTTTGAAGCTAATTAGGTTACTCAGAAAAGATGTTTTTGAGGTCAATGAGGTTTTTTTTTAATGAGTACCTCATTTTTTTGAATGAGTACCTCTCATTTCTTTAGATAAGGAAGTTTAGGAATTGTATATGTGCACTAATGCAGGTGTATGGGGATGTTTGTCAAATATGTTTTTCTATAGATGAAATTGATCTGGATTTAGATGAGGAAGAAGTAAGCGATGACGACAATGAAGAGTCTGAGCCTGTCTCTGGAGTAAGCGGTATGTAATGAATTTAATTCCAGTGAGCATCAGTGGTGTAGTGTATTCACTACATCAGGTTTCTGATTATCAGAAACAAAGTATTTGGGTTGTCAAGTTTTAAGTATGGTTTCATTTTCTAAATGTAGGAAGCAAAGAAGGGATGAAGTTGACCCAGGACAAGACAGAAAGTTCCAACGGTATGTTTTAATGTATATTTATATATTTACCAGGGCTTTAAAAAAAAAAGAAAATCCAACCTTACATTTCTGTTCATGCGTTACTTGTGAAACATTATTGTTCAGAGAACGGCTTGATTAGAAACCATACTGGTTAATAACTAATACCAGAAATTGAATTGAACTCGATGCTAACAGCTTGTGAATAAACCTCATAACTCCAGTCCATCCTCAAACTGACGACAAAACCTCATACAGTTACGCGCACGCTTTGGAGACTGTCTTGTTTTCAATGCAAGGGTAGTAAGGAACTGGGGTCCGTTTTTCGTACGCCACTCAGTTAGTGGGATTTGATTGTGGATGATTTGGCATGATCTTGGATTGTTTGGTTCTTCAGTGCTCATCCTGGACTTGCTGTCATAGTGTTGCTATAGTGGTCCGTAACTTAAACCTCCTCGAAGCTTATTTCATGTAAACCGGATTAGATTGCATCTTTTTAAGTGGGGTTGATACTTAAAATATAATATCCCAACCACTGCTACTTTATTACAAGAGTTCCTTACTGAAACTGGGACAATAGTAATTTAAAATAATGATATAAAAATTAAATTTGAAAATGATGTGTTGAACGCCTGTGTCCGATTCAAAAGAATATATTATATATATTATACTTATACTTCGTATACTTCGAAACGACGAAGTGGAACGCAGTGTGTGTGTTAAGCTCACCCTACGGTTTTGATATTTGCACTAATAAAGTGTGTAAACATTCGCTCGTTATGGATGAACAAGACGGTAAAAAGGACTGAGAAAGCTGTGGAAGAACACAAGTCCAGACAACTTCATGCACGCAGGTATAAGCTAACGAGCATGATAAAGCAAATAATTAGTTCGCAAAGTAACTCTTCACTAGAAATTGTGTGAAATGATTTCCAGGCGGTAGGTAGTGGGAGTGGCCTGCGGAACTGAGCATTGCAATGCACTATGGGGATTGTTGTCTACAATCCACAAGCACTAAAAAGTCATTTTCTGCCTTTTATCGGCCAAGAAGGACCCAAATTAGAAATGTATGCTACTATTCTATTACATATATGACCCACTTTCAATACATATTCATGTCTCAACCGGTGGAATTACCCTTTAAACAGAAAAAAGAAGGGAAAAAAACACCATTATTAACCGGTTAATGGTCATTTCAAGTAATCGTTTCTGGTTTTTCCCCAGTTTTTGTTTTCATTCTTTAAACTGGTTCAGAGCCCTCATATTTACATAATAATAATAATAATAATAATAATAATTATATATATTATATACCTGTTTGCCGTGTAGAGAAGAGGAATAGTGTGTTGCTTTTTTTCCCTTAGAAAAAACAAAAATGGGCCTGGGTGAGGCTGACAGCTCCACAGGTATGTGTGTGCGCATATATTTTAGATATTTATTTGAGAAAAAGGATACATGTTGATTTTGGGTTCATGTTTTATTTTTTATCTTCCACAGTAATTCAGTGTAAAGTGGTCCTTTTCATGTTACACAGGACCAGAGACTAGTTTTCCCTGTGTGCTTATCTGCTGATATTTCACATGGTCCGAAACTGTTTGGATTGTAGGGCTGGAATACATTTTAATTGTTGCTTTTTACCCCTCAGGAAAAAGCCAAATGAATCAGGATGAAACTGAGAACTCCAGAGGTATTTAAACATTTGGGTATATTAAAGTTATTCCATGTATATACATATAGGTGTATAGGTATACATATGTGTATGTATATGTTTGTTTGTTTTACAGAAACCAAATTGAGGAGAATTGTGAAAAGGCCATGGAGCCCAAATGAAGTGAATGCTGTCATGAAACATTTCAGAGTCCACATTTCAAAGGGACACCTTGCAACAAAGGCAGAGTGTGAGCAGTGCAAGGCTGCAGAGGACCCTCTTCTGAGAGAAAGAACGGCCCAAAATATAAGGGATTTCGTGAGGAACCGAGGTTTGATGTTGAAAAAGAAATCTTCTTAGAGTTCTTCGAGAGATCAGTGTCGCCTTCCATTAAAGGTTGTATCAGCGATTTCAGGCCCAGAAAAGGCCCAAATATAAATGATCACATTCATCTAATTTTTCCTAACGATCCGCTAGCTGCCCGCCCCATAAGCATGCTGTCCAAAAACCGCGTCTCTGTAGGCAGCCTCGGCTCTGAGATCTGCACACAAAAGGTGGGGGTGTTGTGGTTTGAGATTTTGCGGTGATTGGTTGGAACTGTCGGTGATTGGTTGGAACACTGTTTATTTTGGTTTTGAGTGGTTGGTGAAACCCATTGTTTTTGTGTGCAGATCTCAGAGCCTAGGCTGCCTACAGAGACGCGGTTTTTGGACTGCATACTTATGGGGCGGCCAGCTAGCGGATCGTTAGGAAAGATTAGATGAATGTGATCATTTATGTTTGGGCCTGAAATCGCTGATACAACCTTTAATGTCTGGGTTTTGTTCTCTAAAGTGTTCCTGGGCCAGAAGAGTGTTCAAGACATCCTTTTATTTACTTTTATTAAAACACTGTTTTGAAAGAAATGTACAAATACATGCATTTACTGGAAGGCAATTTAATTTGGTTTTATTTCCAGTGTGTTGCTGAGGTCATTTTGAGGCACACTCCCTCATGCACTTTAGTCCCATAATGGTTAGAGATGCGCCGATTCCGATTTTTCCGAGTTTGACCTGCCGATACCGATTTTAGCCGATTCCGATTTCATTTTTTCTAATCACTTTACAGCACACACAAATATTTATTTTCTATATTTTTTTTTTTATAAAACACCATATACTTCTACCCAAACTGAATAATAAAAACAAGTTTAAATGGGTGAATTTTCTATAAATATTTGAGTCTTCATTTTCTTTTCTGACATAGCCTACTCCAGTTCTTGTTAAAACACACTAGACATGCAAATTCTGTGCATTTTGGGCACTTTTTGTGTGAAATCATATTTATTTTGCCCATCAAAAAAAGTGTGCTTTCACTTTAATTGAGTGCGAGCAGCGCAGCAAAAATAGACTCTGAACCGCTTCACTGCTTCTCACACGCCGCTCCTGCTTGACGCTCACGCTCTGCTCCCGCTCCCGGTGTGATGCACTCACTGGTTAACATGCACGCCGAAAAAAATACGTGCCTCTCACGCTTGCGGTGTGAAACGGCCGTAATTCACGAGGTTTTCTACATGTGCGTTCCATGTGGACGTGTGATGCTGATGTTCAGCGATGTTAATCATTTGGCGCCCGAGTGCGTTTGACCAGTATAAAATCGGCATATGTCAGACTGACCGGCGATCACGTGAAAATCGGCCAATTCCGGTCCCAAGCCGATCAATCGGTGCATCTCTAATAATGGCCTTATTAGATCTGTTGTTGAGCCTTTTTTTTACCATTTGCAAAATAAAAATTGCCCTTTCAGTTTAATTTTGTTAGTTTTTATTGGCTGTCTAGTTGCATTTCTTCATCTAATTGCCCTTTAACTAGTCTTCTATGAAGTGTAAAACTTGCTGATCTTTGATCACTGAATTTTCTCCAACAAGGTTCATTTTGCACCATGTGTATATGTTGGTTGATATAGCAACAGCACATTGTAGCACTATTTCCTTAGGTGTGCGTATTACTTTTACAGGTTTAGTGGCAGCAAAAAGATGCACAATCATTTGTGAATTCACGCTTTAATGTAGAATAGTTGATTTGGTTTAGTATGGTTAACTCTAATACAGGTACTCCTGCTATGTGTGGAGTTAATAGTGATGTCCATTTAAACCCAGTTTGTCCTCATAATCAAGGGTTAGTCAGGTGTTTGTGTGTGTTTGAGAGTGTGTGTGAGAGGTCCAGTTAAACTCAAAATGTCCTCATAATCAAGGGTTAGTCCGGTGTTTGTGTGTGTTTGAGAATGAGGTCCAGTTAAACCCAAAATGTCCTCATAATCAAGGGTTAGTCAGGTGTTTGAGAGTGTGTGTGAGAGGTCCAGTTAAACCCAAAATGTCCTCATAATCAAGGGTTAGTCAGGTGTTTTTGTGTGTTTGTGTGTGTTTGAGAATGAGGTCCAGTTAAACCCAAAATGTCCTCATAATCAAGGGTTAGTTAGGTGTGTGTGTGTGTGTGTGAGAGGTCCAGTTAAACCCAAAATGTCCTCATAATCAAGGGTTAGTCAGGTGTGTGTGTGTTTGAGAGTGTGTGAGTGAGGTCCAGTTAAACCCAAAATGTCCTCATAATCAAGGGTTAGTTAGGTGTGTGTGTGTGTGTGTGTGTGTGTGAGGTCCAGTTAAACCCAAAATGTCCTCATAATCAAGGGTTAGTCAGGTGTTTGTGTGTGTTTGAGAGTGTGTGTGAGTGAGGTCCAGTTAAACCCAAAATGTCCTCATAATCAAGGGTTAGTTAGGTGTGTGTGTGTGTGTGTGTGTGTGTGAGGTCCAGTTAAACCCAAAATGTCCTCATAATCAAGGGTTAGTCAGGTGTTTGTGTGTGTTTGAGAGTGTGTGTGAGTGAGGTCCAGTTAAACCCAAAATGTCCTCATAATCAAGGGTTAGTTAGGTGTGTGTGTGTGTGTGTGTGTGTGTGAGGTCCAGTTAAACCCAAAATGTCCTCATAATCAAGGGTTAGTCAGGTGTTTGTGTGTGTTTGAGAGTGTGTGTGAGTGAGGTCCAGTTAAACCCAAAATGTCCTCATAATCAAGGGTTAGTCAGGTGTTTGTGTGTGTGTGTGTGTGTGTGTGAGGTCCAGTTAAACCCAAAATGTCCTCATAATCAAGGGTTAGTTAGGTGTGTGTGTGTGTGAGAGGTCCAGTTAAACCCAAAATGTCCTCATAATCAAGGGTTAGTCAGGTGTTTGTGTGTGTTTGAGAGTGTGTGTGAGTGAGGTCCAGTTAAACCCAAAATGTCCTCATAATCAAGGGTTAGTTAGGTGTGTGTGTGTGTGTGTGTGTGTGTGTGTGAGGTCCAGTTAAACCCAAAATGTCCTCATAATCAAGGGTTAGTCAGGTGTTTGTGTGTGTTTGAGAGTGTGTGTGAGTGAGGTCCAGTTAAACCCAAAATGTCCTCATAATCAAGGGTTAGTCAGGTGTTTGTGTGTGTGTGTGTGTGTGTGTGTGTGTGAGGTCCAGTTAAACCCAAAATGTCCTCATAATCAAGGGTTAGTCAGGTGTTTGTGTGTGTCTGAGAGTGTGTGTGAGTGAGGTCCAGTTAAACCCAAAATGTCCTCATAATCAAGGGTTAGTCAGGTGTTTGTGTGTGTTTGAGTGTGTGTGAGTGAGGTCCAGTTAACCCCAAAATGTCCTCATAATCAAGGGTTAGTTAGGTGTGTGTGTGTGTGAGGTCCAGTTAAACCCAAAATGTCCTCATAATCAAGGGTTAGTCAGGTGTTTGTGTGTGTTTGAGAGTGTGTGTGAGTGAGGTCCAGTTAAACCCAAAATGTCCTCATAATCAAGGGTTAGTCAGGTGTTTGTGTGTGTGTGTGTGTGTGTGAGAGAGGTCCAGTTAAACCCAAAATGTCCTCATAATCAAGGGTTAGTCAGGTGTTTGTGTGTGTGTGTGAGAGGTCCAGTTAAACCCAAAATGTCCTCATAATCAAGGGTTAGTCAGGTGTTTGTGTGTGTTTGAGAGTGTGTGTGAGTGAGGTCCAGTTAAACCCAAAATGTCCTCATAATCAAGGGTTAGTCAGGTGTTTGTGTGTGTGTGTGTGTGTGTGTGAGAGGTCCAGTTAAACCCAAAATGTCCTCATAATCAAGGGTTAGTTAGGGTTGTGTGTGTGTGTGTGAGTGAGGTCCAGTTAAACCCAAAATGTCCCCATAATCAAGGGTTAGTTAGGGTTGTGTGTGTGTGTGTGAGTGAGGTCCAGTTAAACCCAAAATGTCCCCATAATCAAGGGTTAGTTAGGGTTGTGTGTGTGTATGCATGATTCATATGGTTACTGATGTCCAGTTAAACCCAAATGGTCAGCAATGTTCATTTAGATACTAATACCAAGTCTTGAACAATCTTCTCTTTTCACATTAACAAAACCCAAACCCAATCAACTGGAAATATTTAGCTTTATTCAAAACTATCTTTAGACAAAACTTCTTAAAATCTAATGAATAAATTAAGACTGACATTCAAGGTTCAATTATGAAAAATACTTGTGGGTGAATGCATTTGTCAGTGATGGTTAAATAGTAAACTCTCCTTTTGGTTTTTTAATTTCTTAATTTTTAAAGCTAAAATATTTCCGTATTTCACTTTCACTCTTCTCTTTTTGCTCTTCACTCACTTCACACCTGCTAAATCTCACATTACAAACTCAGGTTAGTTTTCTGAAATCTCTCTTAAAGTTTAAGCCAGGTTGAACAATTGCTGATCATTTCTTGTTTTGTTTTTCTATATGCTCGTATTGAAACAAACTTAAGTGATGTGGCACTCTCATGGGTAAAGTTAGTCCAGGTGATACCAGGTTAGTCCTCATAAGTAAGGGTCAGGTGTGTGTGTGTATGTATGTAAGTGATGTCCAGATAAACCAGGGTAGTCCTCATAAATCATAATTCAATCAGGAAACGCCCACTCCTGCCCTGTCCTTACAGTGCTTTAGTTTGTCAGGTCTTCATATTACCAGACTGTTTCATTAGAATTAAATTCTGAGCAGTCAGATTTTTACCCCATGCCATAAGGAGCAGTTTAATATTTATTATTAATCTCTATGACAAAGGGAAAGGTGGGTCCCCATAAACCAGGATGGAACTTTTTAGGGGAAAAAGTCTTTATAAACCACCCGTACCAGTATGTGTGTGTGTGTGTGTGTGTGTGTGTGTGTGTAAGCAGGCATTATGGAGTTAACATGAAAAAAATGGTTTGCTTCAGTGGAGAATACTGGAGAAACAAAGTAGTTGAAAATGAAAGTGAGCCAATAAGTGGTCTTCTACTGCCCTCTGCTGGCCACTCTTCTTATTAATAGTCTTTTTTTGTATATAGACACTATAAAATCACTTATATAACAATTACTATTATAACACATTCTTATTTTGTCAGCGTTTATCACTTCAATTGTTCTTATGCTTCACATAATTGCTATCAACGTGGTAAATCATGGTAAATAACGCCAGAAACATGGTAAATCATAGTAAAAAAGGTAAATCATGTTAGAATCCTGGTAAATTATTCTAGAATGTGCTATATCATGGTAAATCATCCTATAACATGGTATATCAAGGTAAACTATGGAAAAATCATGTTAGATTCATGGTAAATCATACTGGAACATGATAAATCATGAAAAATCACACTGAAATGTAGTATATCATGGTAAATCATGCTTGCTACATAAAACTTAATGTATTTTGATGCTTTTGTGCTTAACGGCCTGAAAGGCCTTAACTGCTTGAACACCGCTAAAATGCTGCTTGCAGCTTTAATTATTATTATTATTTGTATTATAAGGCTATTATAAATGATTAAACAAATGTTTAGCCTAATGTAAAATAAAGGCTACAATAGCTATATTGTGAAACAATTACACAGAATACAGTACAGGATCTTTCTTTTGACTATGTAAACAAATACAAATTGAGTGATCTCTAATATAGAAAGCTTTCATAAACCATATTTTGCCTTCTCGTGCTATAAGCTACAAGTCTGAATAATTGATGCTGATTACACGAGTAAAATGTTTCCATAGTGTGCCATCTATGTGCCATCTATGAAGGCACTCGGAAAAAAAAACCCACATAGTTTCCTTGTTTTATGGAAGTCCTAAAAGCATGCGACTTATATATATATATATATATATATATATATATATATATAAACTATGTTATAG
This sequence comes from Rhinichthys klamathensis goyatoka, assembly GCF_029890125.1. Lineage (NCBI taxonomy): Eukaryota > Metazoa > Chordata > Actinopteri > Cypriniformes > Leuciscidae > Rhinichthys > Rhinichthys klamathensis. Next base: position 4,216,473 of record NW_026607023.1, read on the forward strand.
ATAACTCACAATTCTGCCTTTATAACATGCAATTGCGAGTTTATATCTCGCAATTCTGACTTTATAATGACTTTAATTTTTTTTTTATTGTGTCTCCTAATTAGGGTTTATTAGTCACCTAATGCAGAATTATTTATTTATTTGTCTGTTTGTTGTGTATTGTGTTTGATGCTTGTATGCTTGGTGGCAAACCAGTTTCCCTATCGGGATTAATAAAGTTTTCAATCAATCAATAACACGCAATTGCGACTTTGTCATGCAATTCTGACTTTATTTCTCCCAATTGTGTATTATAAAGTCAGAATTGCGAGATATAAACATGCAATTCTGAGAATAAAGTCATGTGTGTTGAAGTTAGTTTCCGCCACAGAATAAAAAATTAAAAAGGTAATTGCGACTTTTTATCTCACAATTCTGACTTTTTTTTCTCCTCACAATTGCTCTCAGAGCATACAGATGTTCTTACATCTCACAGATGTAAACTCGCAATTGTGATTGCCCAAAGACGTGCATTTTGACACACAAGTGTGTGCATTTAACCGTTCAAGCCCAGTAAGATAAGTACTCACGTGCTGTATAAGCAGCAGCTTTATGTGTGTGCATCAGGTGTGTGCGCTGACTTCTCCCAGAACCCGTCTCTCAGACAGCGCATGCACAAATCGAATGAGCACGGTTTCACGGTTTACTGCGCATGAGCCGTTTCAAATCACTTGTTCTTAAATCGCAAGGCTTAAAAATGCATTGTTTCTTGAGACCGCGCAAGAACTCCACACTGGTGATAACATGACTGCGGTGCTGAAGTCTGACGTCATCACTTTGCGATCATTTGGTGAGATCAGCCAAATTTAGTGACTCCCGATCGAGTCATAGAATGTGATTATCGGCCGATACCGATCTGTGGCCAATAAACATATGTGGACAAAAACGTATTAAAATTTTTTTTTTTACAGTGTAGGCTGCTGTCAGTTTAAGACCGATCAAATATACTGATACACATCTGAGTTGATGCAGAGCTGTTTATATTCACTTAAGACGTAACGACTGCGTTTACGTGAACACTCGCCAATACGGTCATTTTGACATTATTCTGTGTGTTCGTGTTCAAGTGCAAGCATGAAAGAGAACTGAAACGTACATATACACACGAGTCAGCATATGGTTATAGTTTTTATATTGTTTCACATGCACATGTTCATAATCAAAAAAGATTATCCACATGCTCCTCAGTCTGATAACAATAAGTCCAGGTGCAGGGAAAATGCTCTTCACCGACAGACGTTGCAGGGACACGTATAATGGTGTGCTAAGCAAAGTTTCTTACAGCGCTTTGTGTTTTCTGTTTTTAAAAAGGTCTCCCTTGACAAAACGTCTCGATCATTTTACTATAAGTTATCTTCTCGGCTCACTTGAGTGTACAGCTGCGCTTACCTGAAGAAGTGAATGAAGTGATGGACAGCTGTCTTTCCTCATTTGACTGGTGTTTGGATTTCATGATATTTATGATAACTCAGTTTCACCTGATAATGTTTCCACACGACATATTGATCCATTTGCAGTCAACTTGTTAAGAAGCTCCACAGAGCCACCCAGGGCTTTTAGTTGTAACTGAGTTTTAGTTTGCGTGTTTAGGATTTCACTGCATTTACAGCCAGCAAAGCAACGTGTAGCAAAATTCGAATAGTATATTAATTTTTTCTAATAATTACATTTACATTAGAATATTCAGCTATTTGTGCACACCCCTTGTTACAACCCACTAGTTGAAAGCTACTGCTGTAAGTTACTTGTGCCAAATCTATATTAACAAGTAACAGCTAAAAGATTGCATCTTTAAAAACTGATTATGTAATTGATTGTTTATAAATGTGTGCTTATTTTAAGGTTTTCTTTTCTGTTTTGCAGGTTGGAACATGCTAAAATGCATGCCAAACACAAAGGGCATGAAGCCATGCATGCAGAGATGGTTCTCATTCTCATTGTCACACTCGTCATTGCCCAACTTGTCCTGGTTCAGTGGAAACAGAGACACCCCAAATCATACAATGTAAGCCCATTATTTGCTCCCTTACACACAACAACACGCTTTAAAATCATTGTTTGTTTTTCCCCATCAACCTACACTCTGTAGTTCATTATGGCAAATCAAAAACCAGATTAGTGATTATTGTGCAAATTTATTCAAAAGAAACAACTGATATTTCATTTTAGCATAAATATTTAGACACTACCATTAACCAGTTCTTAGTTGAAACACCTTTGGCACTGATTAGATCCTCAAGCTTTTTTGGGTATGATGCAACAAACTTTTCAAACCTGGATTTGGGGATTATTCTCAAGCTCTATCAGGCCGATTGGGAACCAGCGGTGGATGGCCATTTTCAAGTTTTTCCAGAGATGTTTGATAAGGTTTAAGTACGGTCTCTGGGTGAGCCACTAAGGACTTTTTTTAGAGTTGTCCCTGCCACTTTAAAGCACCCACATCATGATTCTTCCACCACCATGCTTGAGATTAGGTAGTTTAGGTCAATTAGGTTTGAGATGGTACTGCACAAGGGACAATAGCACCAGTTAAGGTTCCATAAGTTACAACTTGGCCTAGTTTTGATGTGAAAGGGCACTAATTTAGGGGTTTAAATATTAATCGATTCATATCAATCCATCGATTATACAGCCAACGATTCGATGCATCGATGCGTCCGCAAGAGTGAAACGTAAGTAACGCGTGTGAAGCGGTGTGAAGTAGAAGACAATAATCAGGTTAGCGCCACCCGCAGCTTAGGAGTAGGTTGTACCCATATGTCGGAGCGGATGCTGAAAATATACAGGAGAACAGACAGGCGGCAAAATGTGTTTATTTTTTTCACAGTAGGGGTCGACCGATATGTGATTTTCAGGGCCGATGCCGATTCCGATTATTACAGATGAAATAGACCGATAACCGATATTTTGAACCGATACATATATATATATTATAGCTATGTCTGGTGTAAAACTTTAAATTAATGTCAAAATTAAGAATAACAAAGGGTTTTGACAAATACTTTCTTTAAATGATTTTAAACATATCTTTGAATCTGAGAACTGTTATTAATAATAATAATAATAATAATAATAACTTGTAAAAAGTGCAGGGAGCACCCAGCAGCATTCTGTAAACATTTTGTAAAACTTAAAGACTATTTTAATTTTTAAATAAAATTTTAGTAATCAAAAAGCATTTCTAATTAATTAAAATCAAACTTATTCAATTTATTTACAGTTTAACAAAAATTAAATTTTTAGGGCCTTGTGAAAAACCTAACTTTTATTTTGACGGGTTGCCGTGGAGATCTTTGAGTTTCTGTGTGTGTATGATATGTCGATTATCTTTTCTCAGTTGAAGCATTAAAAAGCTCATGAAGTGACTAAGCGGCTCTGGAGATGATGTTTATGCAATCATGTCCTCATATAATGATGCGGCTGAGGCTGAAAACAGCGCAAGCGTCACGCGTGCTCCAGTGTGTGTGTGTGTGTGGTAACTGAAATCACGCGTCTGCGCCATTCATTTAACGTTAGAGACACGCAGGATTCATATTTAAATAGTCTTTTTGCGGTTTGATTTGTACTGACCTGCTTTTTATTAATTCATCAAAAAGTTGACAAATTCCATGATATTCCGCTTTATACAGTAAATTCCGTTTTTATGACTGGATTCCACGACTCCGTCTGTTCTGCATCGCGGAAATCACAGGGCTCTATTATATTGAGGTATTTTGCAACTTCAGTGTAGTAATCTATTGCTTCTTCAGCAAAGTCTGCTGCTGCCTTAACTTTGAGAGACAACTGAAGCGTGATCAGTGAAGCAGCTCTAGTCAGCGAGTGCTCTCTCGGTGTGAGAGTCCAACACTTTCAGTGCCTCAGCTTTCCGCGCTGATTGGCCGGACTCGTGACTCCCAACAAATTAGATGTGCGGGGACATTAGTCTAGTCTACAGAGTGGTGAGTTCCGACAAAGGTGGCTGCGTCAGAGCCAAATATAGCGCATTTCAAAATACAATTATTTTATCGGCAAATCGGTTTTGAAAATGACCGATAACCATAAAAATGCTTAATATTGGCGCCGATAATCGGTCGACCCCTATTTCACAGTCTATCTATGTTCACACACATTGTTGAGTCTGACTTTCAAGAGCGATGCAACCGTCAGAGCGAGCTGGCAATGAAAGTGAAATGTTACACACTCTAGTCGGCATCAAGTCATGGGTGTGGAATAGGGGTGGGAGAAAAAATCGATCCATCGATGCATCGCGATTCTCTCTCCAACGATTCTGGATCGCTTCTGAGAATTCCAGAATCGATTCGGAGCTTAGTTTTTAACCAGATGTGCGATGACGTTGAGTTTGCTTTAGAAACACCCGTATTCTGCTTGCTTACAATTCCTCACACACATACACCACTCGAACCTTCCGTAAAATAATCTTTCATAAAGTTCGGAAAGGTTGAAGCGTATTACAAGGACATTCACAGGCTTCATTGCACAGGATACGCTGTGAGAGATGCGCGCTTTCTTTGATGTTACACTTGAAGTGTGCTGTCTCGCCCGTCGGTATTTTCCTTACAAATGCTCTACGAAGTCATCATTTATGTGGTTTGGAATGCAGTGGACTTATATATTTAAAATATGAGCCTCACTAACAGAAGGCTGCTTTCAATTTCGAATGCTGACGCGCACTTTGTTTGTGTCGTGAGACTGCTCGCGCATGCGGCTGTGCGACTCCGTGTAGTGGTTTAATGTACTTGTGCAAAATTAACGTAAACACAGCCAGTTATGTCTTAAGGGATTAAACGGACAGGACACACCGCATTACTACTTTTATTTCAAAAGAGATGCGTGCGTGAATGCAGCTTAATAGATCTCCCGCAGTCTATGATGTCATAGTAAAAAACAACAGTAAAGATGAAGAAAAATCACTCACAGTTCTTGAATGGAAAACGTTCAGATAATCTATAGGCTACTGAAAGCACTTTTTGTTTGTTGTTTGTTATATTTTTCTATGCTCCTCTTTATTATTTGTTATATTAGTTTAAAATTCTTAACATACAACTGTTTTAATAAAAAAAATTTAATTTGTAATTATTTTTTAAAAAGTACTTAATTAGGCCTACTTATGTAAACTAATGAATTAATGAGGGGGGGAAAGGTAGATAAAGAATCGTTCTGGAATCGGATCGTGACTCCCAGAATCGGAATCGGATCGGATCGTGAGGTGACCAAAGATTCCCACCCCTAGTGTGGAAGTATTTTGGCTTCAGGAAAACAGATGGAGCAGTGGTAAGAGATGTTGCCATTAGCAAACGGCGTGAGGGAACGGCGCGAGGCCGGTGGCGTGAGTGTTAATGAACGTCACCTGTGAGACGCACCTCACCGGCATCTCTCATGGAGGAACGGAAGCATAAAAAGAGGAGCGACGACGCTGAAGATCGAGAGACCGGTGCGTCTCACAGGTGACTTTAGCTGCCTGGGTCACATAGAGATGATAGGAGATACCATGTTAATTTTTTTTTTATCATTCCCAAAGGGAGCATATAGTGAAAACAAAACTGGACCCAAAAAATGGATTCTTGTGGGACCCCACAGGTAATGGGCGCTGGGAAAGAAAATTAATGACCAAATTTCACTATAAAAGATCTTTGCTCCAAGTAAGAGAAAAAAACATTTAAAATCATTCCCTGGATTCCAACAAACTGTTTTAAGCAGTTCAGGATTAAATGATCAATGGTAAGATCCAATAGAGCTAATGCCACATGATTACATGATTACTTGATTACTGAATAGCCGAAGGTCATTTACAACCCTTTAAATGGCTGATTCAGTACTATGCCCACATCTTAAAACCAGATTGGAATTTATCTAAAATAATTTGGTTAAAAAAGTAGATAATTGTCCCAATACAACTTTTTTTAATATCTTAGATAAATGGGTAATTTTGATATCGGGTGATAATTTGTTTTTATCATATGGGTCCAGATTAGAATAAAGGTTCTCGATAAAAAAAAATCCCTCAAAAAAATAAACCGAACCGTACCGTTCTCCTCCCACTAGAAAGTTCGAAAGTTTGCATATGAGCACGACATTGCTTTCTCACTCAGTTTGGTTCATTTCAGTTTTTTTTCTTTTTCCTGTGCCTCTTCCTAGGTGATGAGCCCACAGAATGAACGTCCTTAAAGGGGTAGCTCCCCACAACACCATTGTTGTTCAATAGTATCATTCTGAACTGACCGACAGCTTCAGTGTTTATAAAAGGAGTGCCCTTTACTTGTTTTCTGTGCAATTCAGTCCCAATTTGAAGGAAAGTTTTTGTTTTTCATGAGACTTAATGACTTTTTTTTTTGTGATCCAATTTTTTAAAAAATTAGATAATATTTATAGTTCTGAATTGATGAAAAAAGTGGAAGCACTTGAAAGCCCTTGAAAAGTGCATGAATTTCACACTTAAATGTTTGTACAAACCCTGAGACTTTTTGCCACAATACCATGGTCACAGTTAGCGTTGTTACATTAAATCCATGGTAAATGTTGGTGATTTGTGGATTGAAAATTGATCATGGCACAATGTTTCTCCTGGTTTCCATGTCAGCGCTGTTTGATCTGATATCAATGGTTTATAATGGAGAACTCTGCGTTGGATTTGAACGCTTCTCACTAGATCTCACGGCGATAGTAATTCTGCGGCAAATTGAAAAGCTTTTTCACTGTATCTATCTCCCAGCACTGTGTAGTAACGGTATCGTGTGCTCGAGATCATTTGGTCACAGTCTGGAGCCCTGTATTTGAAGTATTTTGGATTTTTGAGTTGGCTCTAACTTGCCCTATTAAGACATAAAAAAGTCATCAATATTCCTGTTTCATTTGATGCAAACAATAAATCATATTTAAAACATGGCACATATATGACGTCTAAAACGAGGCACCTAAATTTCTTACATTTTTACACTGCTGAACATCTTCAGCATCAGGAATGCCCACTCGAGGGCCACTGTGCTGCAGATGTCTGAAATTTTCTAGTAATCCTGAAGATATTGGTTAATGTGTGTGATCGATTAGGGCAGTGGACCTCATGTTGTCATCCCTGAGGAGTTGTTCAAGTTCAACCTCAGATGAGCTGCACAATTGCTCAGTGCCTGCCTCTCCCTGCAGGTTGAGAATATCTTCATTTTCATCTATTAAAATATGAAAAGCTTTCTGGATTTTACTCTAACTCACATCCTCACTATCATTGTGGAGGTCTTTATGGAAGATGATCTGATCTCTAAATCTTAACACACCATCCTCAAGGTAAGGATCGAATCGGAATATGCATCTATCTTTATTGACTTGCATCTTTCCTTGTTTCAAAATTTTTATTTATTTTAGAAGTTTCCGGTACTGGCTGTAATAAATTAGATTCAATTTAGTGTGCACCACATCCTTCATGGCAGGTGTTCTCCTATGTGAACTCTTTTTGTAGGTAGCTATTTCCTGCTGTACTAGGGTTTTGTATGTGGAGATCTCTTTCTGTTTGACTAATCCTCATCTTAATCTCTTTCCTCTTGTGGCTTAATTCCAGCAGGATTTCTTTGAGATGTGTTAACCATGCTACAGCCTTCTTTAGTTGATGCCAACTTGAATGGTAACAAAAAAAGACATTCTAGATTTTTCTTCTTATTCTGAGTGAATATTGTGACAGTGGAGACTGTCATCTGCCATTGACCGCTTTGGTCAGCACAGGCCACTTACATTATGGCTTCAGCGGGAAACTAGTTCCTTTGATCCCGTTTTCATTTCTGAATAGATTGTCAGCCTTTAGACCTCTTGAAGCTTGGTCAGTAGGGTTTTCTACAGAACTTGCAAATCTCCATTGAGAAGGTTTAGAAGCCTTTCTGAGAATTGGTTTGCAACAAATATCTTGTATCTTGTGGAGACATGTATTACAGCACCATTGTACTGTTAGTCAAGAAAGTTTGACTCTTCAAGAAACATTTTAAACTCTTGTTTCAGCATCCTTTCCATTTTGACTCTGATCGTGGCTGCTGTCAGCTCTTTTCTTGTAGTAACCTGCTTTAACCCTCTGGGGACCAATGTGTTTTTGGGGTCCTTGAGATGTTTTGACATGACCTGACATTTGTGCTTTTTTCAGTTGCTTATAAACATCAATGGCACAGGTGAAATTACACTCTATTTAGCACAAACAGGGCTACCATAATATGTGAGCAACATGTACATGTTTGTATTTTTGAGAGAATATTGTTTATGCATGGTTATTGAAAAAACTAAAAATGAAAGTTTCTGAAAAGGCCACAAAACACATACTAAATATCTGTCCACAAGACTTTTGACTAATGGATGTTGTCGCCTAGAGTTTTTGCTTCAAAATGATCTGAAAATCATCCTGCCGAATCATTCACATAAAACAATAGATTGTTTTAAATTGTGACATTTTTTGGTTTGAAAAGGCAATATGCGTGGCCCAACCCCCTCATGAATAATTAGGTGATTTTCACCTGAGAAGACAATGACCCTGCATAATGAGCCTTTCATTCAGGTGTGTCACACAAGAAAGAATGCAAGGACAATATACAGTGAGGAAAATAAGTATTTGAACACCCTGCAATTTTGCAAGTTATCCCACTTAGAAATCATGGAGGGGTCTGAAATCGTCATCGTAGGTGCATGTCCACTGTGAGAGACATAATCAAAAAAAAAAATAATCCAGAAATCAAAATGTATGATTTTATAACTATTTGACAGCTGCAAATAAGTATTTGAACACCTGAGAAAATCAATGTTAATATTTGGTAGAGTAGCCTTTGTTTGCAATTACAGAGGTCAAACGTTTCCTGTAGTTTTTCACCAGGTTTGCGCACACTGCATTAGGGATTTTGGCCCACTCCTCCACACAGATCTTCTCTAGATCAGTCAGGTTTCTGGGCTGTCGCTGAGAAACACGGAGTTTGAGCTCCCTCCAAAGATTCTCTATTGGGTTTAGGTCTGGAGACTGGCTAGGCCACGCCAGAACCTTGATATACTTCTTACAGAGCCACTCCTTGGTTATCCTGGCTGTGTGCTTCGGGTCATTGTCATGTTGTAAGATCCAGCCTCGACCCATCTTCAATGCTCTAACTGAGGGAAGGAGGTTGTTCCCCGGTCATCCTCTCCTTAATACAGTGTAGTCGCCCTGTCCCATGTGCAGAAAAACACCCCCAAAGCATGATGCTACCACCCCCATGCTTCACAGTAGGGATGGTGTTCTTGGTATGGTACTCATCATTCTTCTTCCTCCAAACACGGCGAGTGGAATTATGACCAAAAAGTTCTATTGAACATCGTTCTATTAAACATCGTATACATTTTTAAATATTGTTGATTACTTACAAAGCACTAAATGGTTTAGCTCCGCAGTACTTGAGCGAGCTCTTAACGCATTATAGTCCTTCCTATAGTCCGCAATAGATCCCTATTGCGATCTCAAAATTCCGGCCAGTTGATAATACCTAGATTATCTAAATCGACTGCTGGCGGTAGATCCTTTTCCTATTTAGCACCAAAACTTTGGAACAGTCTTCCTACCATTGTCCGGGAAGCAGACACACTCTGTCAGTTCAAAGCTAGACTAAAAACACATCTCTTTGACCTAGCATACACAATACATTATAGACTTCTATAATTCAATGTTAGGCTGCATATATTAGGTCAGCCGGCACTGGGAACACTTCCCTTAAATCTTGATGTACTCGTTACATCATAAGAAGAATGGCATCTACGCTAATATTAGTGTCTTTGTATATCCCGAGGTTTTCCCGCAGCCTGCCGGATCCAGGCCGTATCCAGATCTGACTAAGGAGATTCGCCTGGACCCGATGACAAAGTGGCGTTGCATTATCACTTTTTATTCTGCGTTTAGACGAGCGTTATGGTTGGGAAATCTGCGTGCATATGGTGACGCAAAAGTGTGTGAAATTCGATGTAGTATGCACTCCAGGCGGCTAGGTGGCAATGTGAAGCTCTGCCACACAACAACACCAATATCTTAGAATATTTTGTACAACTGCTGAAAAGACTCTTGTATGTTTTTCAGAGCTGCTAGGGCAGCTTGAAGGTCCGACGTATGGAAATAATCTGACATGTTGGTTGTTATTTTCCTGTACTGGCGCATGCATATGACGTAAACGCGTACGCGACGAGAGCCACCGTGAGTAGATTTGCGTTTTTACCGTTTAGACGGGAACACGACGGTGGAGCGTTTTTAAGATTTCCACTCTGGAGGGTGGTTTCACTTTTTTGCGTTTTTAAGCCCCCAAAACGCCGTTGCCGTGTAAACGAAAGGCACATCCGATAAAATATTTTTACGTTTTCACCCGGAATCGTTCTCGTGTAAACGGGGCCTTAGTGTATTACCAACAGTAACCTTGGAAACGGTGGTCCCAGCTCTTTTCAGGTCATTGACCAGCTCCTCCCGTGTAGTTCTGGGCTGATTTCTCACCTTTCTTAGGATCCTTGAGACCCCACGAGGTGAGATCTTGCATTAGCTAGGATGCAATTCATGAAGATTGGGCACTTCTGGAAAAGTTTTTGATTTTTGGCAGGGTGTTAGGTATAGGCCTAAGGTTTTCAAAAAGCCATGGCTACAAGTTGGGGTGGTCCCCCTAGTGGCAGTTATCCATAAAATCCAAATTGGCCTCCGCCGAAAAGAGAAAAGGTTATATCTCAGCTTCCTTTAGTCTTAAATTGTTGTATAATGTATTTTATAATGTATAATGTATATTTTCCAATTCAGATATATTCTTCTTATTTTAAGTCCATTTCCATGTTAAATCTATTATCATAGTCATATTTAGCTCAAATAAACTGTCAATATCTCTGAAAAAGTCACATTGAAATATTACTCAGGGCCCTAGACCCATATTTTTACCTCCAATGTATGCTTTTCTTCGTTGATTGGACAGAACACTATCACTATAGTGTCAAAAATCACATGTTGTGACCAAAAGGACCATTGTTGAGGCTTTAAATGAACACAAATTCAGAACTATGCCACAGTGAAAAGTTATATTAGGCTTTTCACCATGTTAAGGATCAATATTACATTTTAGTCAAATAACACACAAAAAAACAATACATACTTAAACATCATGCATTTATTTAAAAAAAAATCACTCTTCATCATTATTAGTACAGCCTCCCTCACACTTGCACAAGCACTGCCCCTCTTCCACGTGTTCAAAAGATGTGACGTTGTATCAGCAATGTATGGAATTGGCAAAAAAAACTGCATGGAATGCGTGGGCAGCTTACCAAGAAGTCCCCGACACCCTCATTGTGATCACGCAAGACCCAACCAGCCTCACACTGGAATTAGTGCACATGTGAGTTCTCGAACGCTGGACTGTACTCATGTACACTCACCTAAAGGATTATTAGGAACACCTGTTCAATTTCTCATTAACCCTCTGGGGTCGGCGGTCTCGCCGGCGATACCAGCTCACTTTTTTCCTTATCAGTGCAAAAGAGACTCAAATTACTCTGTTGATTTTGATCTTACATATAAGTGTTGTACATCATTCGATCCTGTTGAGTTTGTATTTTTTTGTGGAACCTCATAATAAAAACAAAGTGTTGTGCTTTTCGCCTAATAAAGAAAAATAAACATGATGCGCGTTCTACGTTCTCTCTGTCAGTGAAGTCCATTCTGAAACGCGTCCGAAAAATGAACTGTAACTCTGCAAATACTCAGTCAAACAGTTAAACAGGCACACAGGCATGAAGCCTGAATTATCTTCTTTTAAATGAAGTAATTTATATAAAAAACAAATTTTCTCATTTTATGTAATCTGTACGAAAAGAGAGAGATGATAGTCGTTCTCGTCTCAGCTCATTAAAGTTAATTTGACCACGCCCACGGAGCGCGCGCTCTATTCAAACACAAATGCTCTGAGGTAGGGCTGTGTATTGGCAAGAATCTGGCGATACGGTACGTATCGCGATACATGGGTCACGATTCAATATATTGCGATATATTTCGATACTGTGCATAAGGCGATATATTGCGATTTTTTTAAAGTAGGACTACAATTTTAGAAAGTATTATTTAAAAAAAAAAGACATGATGTGCATAAAATTCAAACAAGTTTACTTTAGATAAACAATTCAGTACACAGAAAATCAAACTGCCAGTTTGGGATTGTGGTTCACAGGTTCTTAGTGAGCAAATTTGTATATGCTCAAGTAGGCCTTAATAAAAGAAAATACATAGCCCCTGTCACAATACATAACATACACACATGTGTGCAATCTGAAAAAAGAAAAGACATCTGTCTATGTCAATAAAAATAAATAAATGCTTGCACTATTCCTAGTACACAGGGTACATCCAACACGTTTTGTGTTGCAAAAACACGAACACAATTCAAGTCAAGTATATTTATATAGCGCTTTTCACAATTGTATCAAAGCTTCACAGTATAAATCAAAATAACATAACAATGTTTGTTTCTTAGTGGAAAAAACATCCACGTTAGGTAGGGCTGATCAATGGTATTAATGATTGGTTAATTAATTTGAATATCCCCAATTCCTAAAGGAAACATTGAGGAACAAATATATAAATAGTCAGTTAAAGAAAATACATAGCCCCTTACTGTGACATCTAGGCTAATGCATAACACATAAGGTGCAATCTGAGGGGCAATCTGTCATTAAAAAAATGCTTGCACTATTATTCATACAGGGTACATCCAACACATACCGTAAAACTTCAAATAATAGCGAGTCCCATATAGACGCCGGTCTCTTTTACACGCCTGATGTGGCGAGTGGCGACAGGTTTGGGTAAATAAAGGCCAGTCTCAAATAGAGGCGGGGTCTGTTTTTTAGTTTCGGGTTGTATTTAATCTTTTAAAACCCGTCAAATCGTCCGCTTTTTAGCGGCTGCCAAAACAAATTTGTGTCCCGCCAAAGCCTTTTTTTATCGGTGAGTGATGTAGAATAGAAAGACTGCTGCGCTTGACAGGACGCAAACGAGGAGAGAGAGAGAGAGAGACAGAGAGAGAGCGCCCCGGCCCTCGCGCGCACTCTCACGTCTTCAAACAACACGCGCGCTGTCTTGCTCTCTCTCCCTCGCGCATATTAATCAAAATCATAGACACTGTAGGCGAGGACACTAGTGGTGCGTCTCATTCTAGCCATCTAGTGGTAGGGATTTAAACACAACATAAACGCGAACCACGGCAATAGTATGAATATTTTTGCACGTAAACTAAAAAAAAAATCGATATTGCGTTTTTGAAAATCGATACAGTATTGCAAAATAAAATATTGCGATACTCAAGTGTATCGATTTTTTCTTACACCCCTACTCTGAGGCGATCCACGCCCACACATCAGCTGGATAAACCACTGAAAGAAACTCAGATTTACGACGCTGTGAGGAATAATACTATCTTAATAATAATCCTGGAAAAAATTACCTCAGAAGTACAGGTAACGTTAGTTTCATTTGGAGGAGCAACGGATCCAGCCGAGGAATAGGTACATTCTTTATTTTCAAGTGCTTTGTTCTAATCGCGATATGGAATAGTGTCTGTAAACAAAAAGACTGTTTGAATCGCGTTTTTGTGTGTGAATGAATGAACAGCTTTTACCTAACTATATTCCAATACTGAGATGAGTAAAAATCGACTGAAATATGTTGAAATAAAATATTTTTGTATAAGCAACGTATTAAACTGCAAATTAACATTTATATGTCCTAATCATAAAAACGATATGTTACATATGAAAGACAAGATGTCGTTTTTACTGTAAAATACTGCCACATCAAATAAGCTTGTTTGCTAAGATGTTGTTATAGTGTTTGTTCGATTGAAGGCTATATTCAAACTAATTAATCCGCAACTGTGAAATATGTATGATAAAATGTATACTTTAGTATATACAAAGAAAGATTACATTTGAAATATAGTTAAAATTGTAATTGTTGTTGTAATTGTAACCTTTTTATTAAAATAGCAAAAATATATGTAGGCTACATATAAATAAATCTTAGGTAAATCTTAAAAGCTCAATATAAGCCTCTTCTTTAAATTATTTGTATTGTGTTTTATTAGTGACACATTTGGGATATATTCCCAAACTTTCTGTAAAAACAGTATGATAATTAACTGCACAATTACTAGTAATTTTTACATTTGATATTATACAATTTGCAAGCACAATTTGAAAAATAAATAAATAATTGGAACTGTGAACCAATTTTGTATTATATATATATATATATATATATATATATATATATATATATATATATATATATTGTCATTCTTGTGGCTCAGTGACACACCTGAATGAAAGGGTCATTAGTATGCAGCCCCATTATGCGCTCATTATGCGGGCCCATTGTCTTCTCAGGTGTGAATCACAGTAGGTCACACCCCTGCGCATATTGCCTTTCCAAACAAAGTGTCATTTTTAAATTTAAACCAATCTATTGTTTTATGTGAATGATAAGGCAGGATGATTTTCAGATCATTTTAAAGAAAAAACTCTAGGCGACAACATCCATTAGTCAAAAGTCTTGTGGACACATATTTAGTATGTGTTTTGTGGCCTTATTTCAGAAACTTTAAGTTTTAGTTTTTTCAATAACCACGCATAAACAATATTCTCTCAAAAATACAAAAATGTACATACATGTTGATAACACATTATGGTAGCCCTGTTTGTGCTAAATAGTGTAATTACACCTTTGCCAGTAATATGTTTATAAGCAACTGAAAAAAGCACAAATGTCAGAGTATGTCAAAACATCTCAAGGACCCCAAAAACACCTTGGACCCCAGAGGGTTAATGCAATTATCTAATCAACCAATCACATGGCAGTTGCTTCAATGCATTAAAGGATTAGTTCACTTTAAAAAAAAACTTTTGCTGATAATTTACTCACCCCCATGTCATCCAAGATGTCCATGTCTTTCTTTCTTCAGTCGAAAAGAAATTAAGGTTTTTGATGAAAACATTCCAGGATTTTTCTCCATATAATGGACTTCAATGGTAGCCAAACGGTTCAAGGTCCAAAAGACAGTTTCAGTGCAAACTGCAAACTGTTCAAATGGTTTTAAATGACACCAGATGATGAATAAGGGTCTTATCAAGCGAAACGATTGCTCATTTAAAAAAAAAATAACAACGTTTGTTTTATAAGCTCACATGCTCGCCTTTCTCTGTTCTGTGTAACTCTCCTGTTCTAACTCGTTCATCAAAATGAACAAATCTTTTTCCGAGTCAATTCGTTCATTTCGGTCGTTAAATGAATCAAATGACTCGAAAAAAGATTTGTTCATTTTGATGAACGAGTTCGAACAGGAGAGTCACACAGAACAGAGCAAGGCAGGCATGTGAGCTTATAAAACTTAAACGTTGTTATTTATTTTTTAAATGAGCGATCGTTTCGCTTGATAAGACCCTTATTCATCGTCTGGAATCGTTTAAAGCCCTTTGAACAGTTTGCAGGTTGCACGCGGGCGCGATCGAACTGTGTGTGTGTGAGAGAGAGAGAGGCACGCGATCAAACAGTGGAAACATAAAAAACATACTCCGTCATTTTGTTCATACAGATCATTAAACCTGCAAAGTGTTTACTTATATTTGTGTACACTCGCAATAAAACACAACATTATGCTTTTGTCACTATGTAAACTCTTGTCAAACTGTAACCTACAACTGTCACCCAACCAAAATCACACACAGACACACACACACACACACACACACACTGTTTTAAAAGCAAAACAAATGTATCCAACTCCATTTCAAAACAGTCTGTGGGTCCCATCTTTTGGACATTCGTCATATTGCATTGGTTTTCATTTCTTGTCCTCGGAGCACTAATCTCACACATTCTACATTGATTAAAAAAATAAAATCGAATGTGTTTTTAATGTTAGTATTATTTTATACAGAAATCAATTATTTATAATTCAGATGAGAATAATGTTACATTGTCAATTAATAATGTTAATTAAAATTAAGGAAAACAAATATATTGATCTGAAATATAGCAAAATAATTTTAAATTAATTCAGGTACAATTACCAAACATATCGCAAGGTCTTTTTGTCTTTTTATTAATTTAATTAATAAACTAATTATATAAAACTATTGTCAGTGCACTACAAATAAACTGGTTCTATGCCTTTATTAATAAAACTTATATAAAAAATACAATGCCTTCTGCATTTTTGTTTTGCTTTTCCCTCCATTGTACCGAAATCGTACCGAACCGTGATGTCTGAACCGAGGTATGAACCGAACCGTGACTTCTGTGTACCGTTCCACCCCTACAGCAAAGCATTTGTGAAGCCACAACACGCACAACCTTGAGGCGGATGGGCTACAACAGCAGAAGACCCCACCGGGTACCATAGGGGTGGGCGATATGGCAAAAATATCATATCACGATTTTTTTCAGGTAAATCACGATTAACGATTTTATCACGATTCTTTTTCATGTTGGTTTTACTATTTTGCAAGTGACTGAGCCAAACTAATGTCCCTATTTAAAAAAAAAAGCCTTATAGGTAACAAAAGAAAAAAGAATGGCAGACATTTAGGCCAAAGTGGCGAAGATAAAAATCTTTATCATTATTTTCTTTGTTATTAAGAATTAGGAACAAAGATACACATTAAGCATACACAACTTAATATACAAATGAAATAAACAGTGCTTTATTTTTTCAGCTACAGTAGGGGTATATAACAGTAGCATTGAAGAAAGTAATTAGGCTAAATGAACAAATACGAAAATAAAACACAACATAGACTTCACTGTATAAATTATACATTGATTATTATTAAAGCTACTACTAAAGTTCTCAGTCAAGAGCAGTGAGTGATTTCCCTTTTTGTTTTGTTGTTTTATTAACATTAAAGGGATAGTTCTCCCAAACATTTTAATTGTCATCATTTACTCTCTCAAGTTGTTTTAAACCCGAATAAGTTTCTTTCTTCTGTTGAAAATAAAAGTTATTTGGAAGAATGTGGCTAACCAAACAGTTGCTGTACTCCAGTGACTTCCATAGTATATGTTTTCCTATACTATGGAAGTCAATGGGGACCAGCAACTGTTTGGTTAGCCACATTCTTCCAAATAACTTTTATTTTCAACAGAAGAAAGAAATGAATACAGGTTTGGAACAACATTAGAGTGAGTAAATAATGACAGAATTTTTATTTTTGGGTGAACTATCTCTTTAAGGACAAGAGGCAGCTTGTTTACTAACTGGCTACTGTCACTTTAAGAGCTGCACGCGACGCGTCTAATATACACGCATTTGACAAGCCGATTTTCTCATTTTATTTTCTGTTTGCTTTCACTTTAGACATAACCAACTTTGTTTATGTAAACCTTGTGTGTATTTGACAATATTAGCGCAATAAGACTCGAAAACTTATAACGTAGTCCAGTAAACAGACGCTGTTAGACAGGCTTTTAGTGCCCGTGTGCTTCGGGTGTATGCGCTCAGAAAGCACACGTCAGAACAGCGCATCAGCACGTGAATTACATGTTTAACCAGCAAGGCTTTAAAGCACATGCAAATAATGAACTTCTGTGAACTGCAGTGTCCCGTTCCTCTGCGTTAACATTTGTTGTATGTTGAGACGGAGCTCGGCGCCAGAACTGCAACTGATAAAATGCACGATACTATGATATTTCTCGATATAGCAGATTGTGGAGACATTTTAATCGTCCACGATCAAAAACCGTGATATCGCACACCCCTAGGGTACCACTAATCTCCACTACAAATAGGAAAAAGAGGCTACAATTTGCAAGAGCTCACCAAAATTGGACAGTTGAAGACTGGAAAAATGTTGCCTGGTCTGATGAGTCTCGATTTCTGTTGAGACAGTCAGATGGTAGAGTCAGAATTTGGCGTAAACAGAATGAGAACATGGATCCATCATGCCTTGTTACCACTGTGCAGGCTGGTGGTGGTGATGTAATGGTGTGGGGGATGTTTTCTTGGCACACTTTAGGCCCCTTAGTGCCAAATGTCCATCCCTTTATGGCCACCATGTACCCATCCTCTGATGGCTACTTCCAGCAGGATAATGCACCATGTCACAAAGCTCGAATCATTTCAAATTGGTTTCTTGAACATGACAATGAGTTCACTGTACTAAAATGGCCCCCACAGTCACCAGATCTCAAAACAATAGAGCATCTTTGGGATGTGGTGGAACGGGAGCTTCGTGCCCTGGATGTGCATCCCACAAATCTCCATCAATTGCAAGATGCTATCCTATCAATATGGGCCAACATTTCTAAAGAATGCTTTCAGCACCTTGTTGAATCAATGCCACGTAGAATTAAGGCAGTTCTGAAGGCGAAAGGGGGTCAAACACAGTATTAGTATGGTGATCCTAATAATCTTTAGGTGAGTGTATAGTAAGAACTGCGGTGTCAAGTCTGTCAATGAAGCCTGTAAGCTTCATTAGTTTAAGTTTGATTAGTCGAGACTGTTTTCCAAAGATGGCTCCTGTCTGTATACACGAAGTGGACTGTCTTCATAAAATATCTTCTTATTAAACGGTCTGTACACTTAAAAAGTTCTCAATGCTTCGGTTTGCATGTAGGGACCCTCATTATGTTACTGTGTGGGGCTATTTTGAGTCTTGTTAGTGGTATAAAACTAGCGATTTATTTTTTACTTAATAGATGCCCCCATTACTAGCGTTATACGCTAAACAGTTTTTAGAGATAAAACTCTTTACATTCGATTATCATGAAAACAAATCTCAGAGAAAGGTTAACTAGGTACCAATGTTTTATTAGACCAAAGGTTCATTTTGCGCCGGAGTTCTCCTTTAAGGCTCGTACACACCGGGACGAATATCGGCGCGCGTTATTCGCCAGCGTTTTTCAACGCGTTTTTTGTCTTCACACCCAAGTGATTTTCGCTGACGATGAGCCGAGTGGACATGCAAATTCATTCCCTGACATTAGATGGCGCCCATTTGCTCTGCAATACCACTCCATAACATTCTCTTTTATTAAGATTTAGATGTAGTCGCTGTTGCGTTTGTCATATAGTTCTTTGTTCCAACAGCAACGAGACCAGCAGCTCTACATTCATCTTGCCTTGCATCTTCCTCGTCTTATTTCTTGCCGGCAGTGTAGACGCTACTTGGCGTATATCTTCTTCGCCGTTACGTATGTGTGCTCGGCAAGACCGTTTTGTGTTTGAGCGCCCCCAAGTTGTGTTTTACTGTAACTTCAGAAGCTCCAGACACGTGAGCAAAAGCGCCAATCTCATTGGTCGGATAGTTTTTGACGCGGGGCGTCAAAATAAAAAAACGAACCCGAGGCGTTTTAAAAAAAATTGACGCTTTTACGCGTGGCGTTTTTCGTGTCGGTGTGCACACTCACATTGGCGCCCTTTGTTTAGTCACGAGGCGTTAAACGTCGGCAAATATCGCGCGCGAAATTCGTCCCGGTGTGAACGGGAATGGAAGAATTAATTGGACTTTAATATTTGTAACCCACAGAAGACAATCTACAAATGTGTAAAATGATGCGCAAATATTTCACTATCTGCAAATGTGTATATTTACATTTGTGATACGTAAAATCATATCCACAAAAATACAGGGTGATGTGTACAACACAAAACTGTTTTTACACATCTGCAGATTACTTCCTGTGAATTTGTGGGTCATGTTACATTTGTAAGTTCCTTTTTACACATTTGTGGAATTTTGTACAATGTGTACTGCGGAGATCTTTAAATAAACATATACACAAATATCTCACGATTTGCAAATACACACAATTAAATCTGTACAAATATCTTTTTATTTCAAATACAAATTGTGATTTACGCATTTGTGGATCCATTTCTACACACAACTCTTTTTTCATATTTGCAAATTACTTCCTGTGAATTTGTGGGTCACGTTACATTTGTAAGTTCCTTTTTACACATTTGTGGAATTTTGTCCAATGTGTACTGCAGAGATCTGTAAAAAAAACATATACACAAATATCTCACAACCTAAAACATGTATTTTTACATTTGTGTTGTGTAAAATCATATTCACAAAAATAATGTGTGATTTGTAAATACACACAATTTAATCTGTACAAATATCTTTTTATTTCACATACAAAGTGTGATTTACGCTTTTGTGAATCCATTTCTACACACAAAACTGTGTTTACGCATTTGTGGATTGCTTCCGGGCAATTTGCAGGTCACGTGACATTTGCAACTCCTTTGTACACATTTGTGGATTTTTGTCCACTCTGTCCCGCTGCGATCTGCAAAAAAGAGATTTGTAAGGACGTACGTGTGAGAGCAGTTAATTAGCCACACCAGCAGGTGGTGGTAGCGACATTCTCTCCCATGAATTGAGAGGATATCGACTGCACAGTCTATGCCACTGCACTACGCAACGCTAGGAGATATCATAACTCGACTAGTTAAGTAAATTTGGCAATAAATTCACAGATTCGAACTTCCCGGATCAATAACTCCTCAGCTAAACGTTCTTACTACACAAATGACACCTCTTTTTTAACCGTAGTAATGTAGATAAGCTGCTACAACCTAATTTTCCCCGAAACGAGCTTTCCTTCGCAGTGGATCCGAAGGGACCGTCTGCAAAGTGCAAACCCCGAAAAGCGTTACTACAATCAATTACAAAACAACTACAATTACAAAACAATCAATAACTTCAGTGTCACACACTATAGTGTCACCAAATTCAGTTCACACATCACTGCTGCCCTGATGGTCATACTACAACACTTATTTTGGGAAATATATATATATTGTATATACAATTATAAATGTATAATTTGTATGATTATTATGAAAAAATATTCAATAACTTCACTGTAATACACTGCATTGTTGCCAAATTCAGTTTACACATCACTGCTGCCCTGATGGTTATACTACAACACTTATTTTGGAAAAACATTTTTTTTTATTGTGTATATACAATTGTAAATGTATAATTTTGATGATTTTTATTATGAAACATATTCAATAACTTCACTGTAATTAACTGTATTGTTGCCAAATTCAGTTTACACATCACTGCTGTCCTGATGGTTATACTACAACACTTATTTTGAAAAAATAAAATAATTAGTGTATATACAATTATAAATGTATAATTATTATGATTATTATGAAAAATATTCAATAACTTCACTGTAATTCACTGTATTGTTGCCAAATTCAGTTCACACATCACTGCTGTCCTGTTGGTTATACTACAACACTTATCTTGGGAAAAATATATATTTTTTATTGTATATACAATTATAAATTCACAATTTATATGATTTTTATTATTAAAAGTATTCAATAACTTCACTGGAATTCACTGTATTGTTTCCAAATTAAGTTCACACATCACTGCTGCCTTGTTGGTTAAACTTATTGTTTTATTATGAAAAATAATAAAGTGAAATCTTTGTTCATTTATTATTTTTCATCTATGTTATAAACTTTACTACTCTTTAAACCTTACTTTGCATTACCATCAACTTTTCCCCCCACACATGTAATCTTGCTGGTTATAGTACAATAATTCTGGGACATTTTCAGAGCCAAATATAGTCAATAACAAGAGATATTGTCAAACTCTCCTACGGCCTCTTTACATGCTTTTGCACATAGCACAATACAAAGGGATATCTTTTCTTGGTATTTGTGCTGCTTTCATTCCAAGACATCGTATGTGAAACCATCTCGCACAAGTTCCACACTGAATCTATAAGGGGATAAATATGTCAATTATATGAAGGAAATGTTCAATTTAGGAATCCTATGATGCATAAAAGTTTTACAATAATTAACTACTATTAAATAATCCATGGAATTTCACTCCAGATGTTTTACATATTATCCACTACATTATCTACTGTACAGTTTAAATCTCACCCAAACAGCATCGTTTTTGGCAGGTCTTTATTCCCACAGAAGGAACAGAAGTCAATGTTTGGAACTGACAAAATAAATTAATGAAATAAATTTATATAAATTATAAATTATAAATTAAATTAATTTAAATAAATTATGTATAAATTATATACATATATATACAGGTCCTTCTCAAAAAATTAGCATATTGTTCATTATTTTCCATAATGTAATGATAAAAATTAAACTTTCATATATTTTAGATTCATTGCACACCTACTGAAATATTTCAGGTCTTTTATTGTTTTAATACTGATGATTTTGGCATACAGCTCATGAAAACCCAAAATTCCTGTCTCAAAAAATTAGCATATCATGAAAAGGGTCTCTAAACGAGCTATTAACCTAATCATCTGAATCAACTAATTAACTCTAAACACCTGCAAAAGATTCCTGAGCCTTTTAAAAACTCCCAGCCTGTTTCATTACTCAAAACCGCAATCATGGGTAAGACTGCCGACCTGACTGCTCTCCAGAAGGCCATCATTGACACCCTCAAGCAAGAGGCTAAGACAGAAAGAAATTTCTGAACAAATAGGCTGTTCCCAGAGTGCTGTATCAAGGCACCTCAGTGGGAAGTCTGTGGGAAGGAAAAAGTGTGGCAAAAAACGCTCCACAACGAAAAGAGGTGACCGGACCCTGAGGAAGATTGTGGAGAAGGACCGATTCCAGACCTTGGGGGACCTGCGGAAGCAGTGGACTGAGTCTGGAGTAGAAACATCCAGAGCCACCGTGCACAGGCGTGTGCAGGAAATGGGCTACAGGTGCCGCATTCCCCAAGTCAAGCCACTTTTGAACCAGAAAACAGCGGCAGAAGCGCCTGACCTGGGCTACAGAGAAGCAGCACTGGACTGTTGCTCAGTTTTGCATGTCATTCGGAAATCAAGGTGCCAGAGTCTGGAGGAAGACTGCGGAGAAGAAAATGCCTGAAGTCCAGTGTCCAAGTACCCACAGTCAGTGATGGTCTGGGGTGCCATGTCAGCTGCTGGTGTTGGTCCACTGTGTTTTATCAAGGGCAGGGTCAATGCAGCTAGCTATCAGGAGATTTTGGAGTACTTCATGCTTCCATCTGCTGAAAAGCTTTATGGAGATGAAGATTTCATTTTTCAGCACGACCTGGCACCTGCTCACAGTGCCAAAACCACTGGTAAATGGTTTACTGACCATGGTATTACTGTGCTCAATTGGCCTGCCAGCTCTCCTGACCTGAACCCAATAGAGAATCTGTGGGATATTGTGAAGAGAAAGTTGAGAGACGCAAGACCCAACACTCTGGATGAGCTTAAGGCCGCTATCGAAGCATCCTGGGCCTCCATAACAACTCAGCAGTGCCACAGGCTGATTGCCTCCATGCCACACCGCATTGAAGCAGTCATTTCTGCAAAAGGATTCCCGACCAAGTATTGACTATTGAGTGCATAACTGAACATAATTATTTGAAGGTTGACTTTTTTTTTTTTGTATTAAAAACACTTATTTTATTGGTCGGATGAAATATGCTAATTTTTTGAGACAGGCATTTTGGGTTTTCATGAGCTGTATGCCAAAATCATCAGTATTAAAACAATAAAAGACCTGAAATATTTCAGTTGGTGTGCAATGAATCTAAAATATATGAAAGTTTAATTTTTTATCATTACATTATGGAAAATAATGAACTTTATCACAATATGCTAATTTTTTGAGAAGGACCTGTATATATATAATTACATACACTCACCTAAAGGATTATTAGGAACACCATACTAATACTGTGTTTGACCCCCTTTCGCCTTTTAGAACTACCTTAATTCTACGTGGCATCTTCAATGCATTTAGGGGTGTGGTCCTGGTCAAGACAATCTCCTGAACTCCAAACTGAATGTCAGAATGGGAAAGAAAGGTGATTTAAGCAATTTTGAGCGTGGCATGGTTGTTGGTGCCAGAAGGGCCGGTCTGAGTATTTCACAATCTGCTCAGTTACTGGGATTTTCACGCACAACCATTTCTAGGGTTTACAAAGAATGGTGTGAAAAGGGAAAAACATCCCGTATGCGGCAGTCCTGTGGGCGAAAATGCCTTGTTGATGCTAGAGGTCAGAGGAGAATGGGCCGACTGATTCAAGCTGATAGAAGAGCAACTTTGACTGAAATAACCACTCGTTACAACCGAGATATACAGCAAAGCATTTGTGAAGCCACAACACGCACAACCTTGAGGCGGATGGGCTACAACAGCAGAAGACCCCAGCGGGTACCACTCATCTCCACTACAATTAGCAAAAAGAGGCTACAATTTGCAAGAGCTCACCAAAATTGGACAGTTGAAGACTGGAAAAATGTTGCCTGGTCTGATGAGTCTCGATTTCTGTTGAGACTTTCAGATGGTAGAGTCAGAATTTGGCGTAAACCGAATGAGAACATGGATCCATCATGCCTTGTTACCACTGTGCAGGCTGGTGGTGGTGGTGTAATGGTGTGGGGGATGTTTTCTTGGCACACTTTAGGCCCCTTAGTGCCAATTGGGCATCGTTTAAATGCCATGGCCTACCTGAGCATTGTTTCTGACCATGTCCATTCCTTTATGGCCACCATGTACCCATCTGATGGCTACTTCCAGCAGGATAATGCACCATGTCACAAAGCTCGAATCATTTCAAATTGGTTTCTTGAACATGGCAATGAGTTCACTGTACTAAAATGGCCCCCACAGTCACCAGATCTCAACCCAATAGAGCATCTTTGGGATGTGGTGGAACAGGAGCTTCGTGCCCTGGATGTGCATCCCACAAATCTCCATCAACTGCAAGATGCTATCCTATCAATATGGGCCAACATTTCTAAAGAATGCTTTCAGCACCTTGTTGAATCAAGCAACTGCCATGTGATTGGTTGATTAGATAATTGCATTAATGAGAAATTGAACAGGTCTTCCTAATAATCTTTTAGGTGAGTGTGTATATATATATACATATTTGTTTCTTGCAAAAGCAATAACTTGAACTTTGTCTCCAACAAAGATCAAGTTACTGCCGTGTTCCATCAGTGATGTATTTGAATAAGGCATTAATGCAGTGCGTAACAGTGAAGTTAGTGAATATTTTGTAATTATAAAAAATCATAAGGTAATACAAAAATAACATTTTCTCCCAAAAAGTGTACCAACAGGTACAGTGATTGGTAAACAGAATTTACCAACAATACAGTGAATTACAGTGAAGTTATTGAATATTTTTTTATAATAATTATTAATAATTAATAATAATCATGCAAATTATGCAAAAAATATATTTATCCAAAATAACTGTTGTAACCAACAGGATGTGTGAACTGAATTTGGCAACAATCCAGTGTCAATTTAATTAGTAATCTGTAAAGTGATTGAATATTTTTCATAAATAATAATCATAAAGAATATGCAAAAATATTCTTTTCCAAAATAAGTGTTGTAGTATAACCAACAGGACAGAATTGATGTGTAAACTGAATTTGGCAACAATACAGTGAATTACAGTGAAGTTATTGAATATTTTTCATAATAAAAATCATATAAATTATACATTTACAATTGTATATACAATTAAAAATATATTTTTCCCAAAATAAGTGTTGTAGTATAACCAATCAGGACAGCAGTGACGTGTAAACAGAATTGGGCAACAATGCAGTGTATTACAGTGAAGTTATTGAATATTTTTCATAAGAATCATTAAAATTATACATTTATAATTGTATATACAATAAAAACATTTTTTTTTTCAAAATAAGTGTTGTAGTATAACCATCAAGACAGCAGTGATGTGTAAACTGAATTTGACAACAATGCAGTGAATTAGAGTGAAGTTATTGAATATTTTCCATAAATATAAATCTTAAAAATTATGCAAAAATATCCCCCCCACCCCCCAAAATAAGTGTTGTAGTATAACCAACAGGGCAGCAGTGGTGTGTAAACTGAATTTGGTGACACTATAGTGTGTGACATTGAAGTTATTGATTGGTTTCGTAGTAATGCTTTTCGGGGTTTGCACTTTGCAGATGGTCCCTTCGGATCCACTGCGAAGGAAAGCTCGTTTCGGGGAAAATTAGGTTGTAGCAGCTTATCTACATTACTACGGTTAAAAAAGAGGTGTCATTTGTGTAGTAAGAACGTTTAGCTGAGGAGTTATTGGTCCGGGAAGTTCGAATCTGTGAATTTATTGCCAAATTTACTTAACTAGTCGAGTTATGATATCTCCTAACGTTGTGTAGTGCAGTGGCATAGACTGTGCAGTCGATATCCTCTCAATTCATGGGAGAGAATGTCGCTACCGCCACCTGCTGGTGTGGCTAATTAACTGCTCTCACACGTACGCCTTACAAATCTCTTTTTTGCAGATCGCAGCGGGACAGAGTGGACAAAAATCCACAAATGTGTACGAAGGAGTTGCAAATGTCACGTGACCTGCAAATTGCCCGGAAGCAATACGCAAATGCGTAAAAACAGTTTTTTGTGTAGAAATGGATCCACAAAAGCGTAAATCACACTTTGTATGTGAAATAAAAATATATTTGTACAGATTAAATTGTGTGTATTTACAAATCACACATTATTTTTGTGAATATGATTTTACACAACACAAATGTAAAAATACATGTTTTAGGTTGTGAGATATTTGTGTATATGGTTTTTTTACAGATCTCTGCAATACACATTGGACAAAATTCCACAAATGTGTAAAAAGGAACTTACAAATGTAACGTGACCCACAAATTCACAGGAAGTACTTTGCAAATGTGTAAAAACAGTTTTGTGTATAGAAATGGATCCACAAATGCGTAAATCACAATTTGTATGTGAAATAAAAAGATATTTGTACAGATTTAATTGTGTGTATTTGCAAATCGTGAGATATTTGTGTATATGTTTATTTAAAGATCTCCGCAGTACACATTGGACAAAATTCCACAAATGTGTAAAAAGGAACTTACAAATATAACATGACCCACAAATTCACAGGAAGTAATCTGCAGATGTGTAAAAACAGTTTTGTGTTGTACACATCACCCTGTATTTTTGTGGATATGATTTTTCGTTTCACAAATGTAAATATACACATTTGCAGATAGTGAAATATTTGCGCATCATTTTACACATTTGTAGATTGTCTTCTGTGGGTTACAAATATTAAAGTCCAATTAATTCTTCCATAAACAGGCCTTTAACATGGTGAAAAGCCTAATATAACTTTTAACTGTGGCATAGTTCTGAAGTTCTGTTCAATTAAAGCCTCATCAATGGTCCTTTTGGTCACAACATGTGATTTTTGACACTGGTGATAGTGACCTGTCCAATCAACAAAGTAAAGCATACCTTGGAGGGAAAAATATGGGTCTAGGGCCCTGAGTAATATTTCAATGTGACTTTTTCAGAGATGTTGACAGTTTATTTGTACTAAATATGACTATGATAATAGATTTAACATGTAAATGGACTTAAAATAAGAAGAATATATCTGAATTGGATTCCTTGTATCAAACAAAGTAGAGAAAATTACATTATACAACAATTTAAGACTAAAGGAAGCTGAGATATAACCTTTTCTCTTTTCGGCGGGGGCCAATTTGGATTTTATGGATAACTGCCACTGGGGGACCACCCCAACTTGTATCCATGTTTTTTTTTTAAAACCTTAGGCCCATACCTAACACCACAGGCGTAACTATCGGTAAGCAGGGTACGCGGTTGCTTACGGGCCCGGACCAATCAGGGGCCCGCGCGTGACTGGAAGATATTGATTGACAGCCGGGCCCCCAAACGCATTTTACTACTTTTAGTCTGATCGCATTTTACTTTATCGCAAATTTATTTGAATAAATAATGGCAACAACATAGTGTACTGATCATTAGATACAAGTATGAAAAGACCAATGATGGATTTTGGTGTAATTTGTTTCGAATTGGGACTGGGGAATCCCCGGGTTGGTAAGTGAACATGCGTATTGTGTGCAAAACAGTAAAAACGATGAACTTGAGACAGACAATATCGACAGGCTACTCCTGATTTTGTCAGTCATCTCATCTCTTATATGCTGTGTCTCTATGATCATATTAGGCGCTTTCCGACCAAGTAGTTACAGGAACTTAGTTATAAGAACTGTCCACTTCTAAACAGTTCTAAGAACTACTCTCCCCCAAACTCGGTTTTGCTGTTTGCGTTCGCACTGGCCAAGTGGCCATAGGAACTGGTAGGAGGGGTAAGGGAGTGACGCAAGCACAGCGGCGGCGCCACACACAACAACAACAAACCAGCATGGAGGAGGCTATCGGAATGTTCCTGTTCTGCCTTGCCGGGAGCTTATAACGAGTACGAACGGCGGCGTTTAAAGACTATGCTTGAGTTCTGTACAGAGAAACAAAGAAGACGAAGGCTCCAGCGTAATATGATCTTAAGTAATACAATGGAAGAAGATAGAAGAGCAGAGCGCAGGAGACAAACAAAACGACGGGTAAGTTTAGCAAGCATAGCAATTATGGTTGAATGCGTTATGTTATGAGTTAGCATAGCATACATAGGCGAATTGCAACAGACAGTGAATAAAATGTGTTGACACTGGGCGTGACTTATAAGTTGAACCAATCAACGTAGACCTAGGGAAAGGGAACTAAAAAAGTCCTCGCTCTAGACTAGGTACTGAAAGAGTTATAGGAACTACGGTCTGAGGAACTAAAAAATCCCCAACTTAGTCCGGTCGGAACACGCGGAAAAAAAGGTTATAGGAACGTTAGGTTCTAGGAACTGCAAAAGTCCCTCCGGTCGGAAAGCGGCTATTGTCCTATTCATGGTAGCCTACTCGTGGACATTGCGTCATCACGTGCTGTAGGGGGGCCCGCCTTGATAATCCTGCATAAGGGCCCGGTGTTGACTCGTTACGCCACTGCCTAACACCCTGCCAAAAATCAAAAGCTTTTCCAGAAGTGCCCAATCTTCATGAATTTTCACGTATTCCTTCCCAGCTACATGGAGCCCCAGTCCGAGGGAGATTGACAGTCATGTTTAGCTTCTTCCATTTTCTAATGATTGCTCCAACAGTGGACCTTTTTTCACCAAGCTGCTTGGCAATTTCCCCGTAGCCCTTTCCAGCCTTGTGGAGGTGTACAATTTTGTCTCTAGTGTCTTTGGACAGCTCTTTGGTCTTGGCCATGTTAGTAGCAAGGGGGTAATCCATCGACCGGAAGTTGAAGCCGGCCGGGTGCCGCCATGTTGTAGCAGAACTTCACTTGCGTTAGCATTTCCATTGACTCCCATTCATTTTGGCGTCACTTTGACAGCGAATAACTTTACATCTGAGGCGTGTAAAGACTCCATTTGTCCATTATTTATTTCTAAAGAAACACGACAATGTATAAAGGGCTCCATTACCTTCTATGTTACATTATGGCCCCGTAGAAACAGATTTAGTAAAAATAGGCTAACGATTGCGTCATAACCACTCGACTCTCTGTCGTGCTGTACAGAAATTACCGTACAGACAGGAGGAGAAGCTCGCAGGCAATCGGGGGGACGTCCCGTCGAGGGAGAAGCCCATAGATAATGAGTCCATAAAAGCAACGGAATACTTACTCCTGCTCACTCACGCCAAAAAACTCTTTGTTCAAGTTCCCCGTCTCTGCAAGATTAACGTTGGCAATTTTCACGCACAGCTACTAGAAGATTAACGTCTGTCAGACAAGTTGCTCACGTCATCAAGCTTAGTTTGAGGCGGTTTGAGTCTGCGCGTCAGGAACGGAAGTGCTCAAAAATCGCTAAAAATGGGCTTCAACTGTCTCAACTGAGTTCCAATGAGATGGCTCTGTCCACTTCTTATACTGTCTATGGTTAGTAGTTGGATTCTTACTGATTGTATGGGGTGGACAGGTGTCTTTATGCAGCTAACGACCTCAAACAGGTGCATCTAATTTAGGATAATTTATGGAGTGGAGGTGGATATTTTAAAGGCAGACTAACAGGTCTTTGAGGGTCAGAATTCTAGCTGATAGACAGGTGTTCAAATACTTAACTGCAGCTGTATCATACAAATAAATAGTAAAAAAATTCATATATTGTGATTTCTGGATATTTTCTCTCACAGTGGACATGCACCTATGATGACAATTTCAGACCCCTCCATGATTTCCAAGTGGCAGAACTTGCAAAATAGCAGGGTGTTCAAATACTTATTTTCCTCACTGTATATATAAATGTATGTGTGTGTGTGTATGTATGTGTATATATATATATATATATATATATTAGGGATGTGAATTTCAGCCAAAAATGACATTCGAAAATCGAAAAGCAAAAGTCGATTATCGTTCAAAAAAAAAAAAAAAAAACGCACACTCACAATGACAGAAAGGGAGGCCAATTTCATCTTTAGCGATTTGGCATCAAACAAACTGTTTATTAATCGAACAATTAACATGTTTTCGTCGTTTTTTTTTTTTTTAACATACCGGTAGTTAACATAGAAGAAAAAAACAATAAGCACGACAGTCCGTTTTTGCATCGCCAAACCAGATGCTCGTTAGATAAAAAAAATAATGTCATAATGATTTTATGCAAACCTGCCTTGTTACTGCAAAAGCCTACTTTTTCAACAAATTAGTTTCAATCAAAACTATTCGTGTGATGCCACATTACAATTACACATTACATTTCATTTCATAAACTGTGGACAATGCAGCTTAACGTTATTTAATGTAACGTTAGCCTAAATGAATGTATATGTCCAAAAAACGGATAATGTCATCATACTTAATTGTAGTGCTATCGTCGAGTAATAATCTGTTTGGTTGTAAAATGTATTCCTGAATTAAATGAAATCGAATGTATCGTCCTGTGGAATCATTCATTCACAGACATCATACGAAGATGTTCAACTAGATCTTCATTGCTGGCAAAAATATGATGCATTTGCAGATTTGCTTTCACTAGACTAAACTGTAGGTCCACGGCCACTTCATCCAACGCTCTTGATGTTCTTAAATCTTCCTGATACGACTCCGTGTCGAGTGTGAATTGAAAGCGCTTCAGACGATTCAGTGCGCGAGGAACTGAACAGATAATTCAAACTGATTCGCGAACCGATTTAGACAGATCTGCCAACTTGTTTGATGAAGTCTTTGAACAGAATCGACTCAAAAGAGTGATTCATTTGTGAATGGAGCATCGCTCATGCCCATAAAAAAGACACAGCGCGCTTGGAATAAACTACGCATTTAACAACATGTATTGCATTAAAATAAAGTAACGAGAGGAACGTCGCCCAACGTAGTGAAGTAAATGTAGCCTACTTTGTTACTACCATAGACAGTAAAGGTTAAGTTAGTCTACTACCCACCTCTGTTGGGCGCAGAGTTAACGGTCACGACAATGCTCTTCTTCTGTTGTTTGTTTACACTATGTATAAAACACTGGTATCCTAGATCGCGCAGGAGGGGGTTTCATTCATGTTAGTGACACATTGTGTCCCTGACAGGATAATACCCTGCTGCGCGATCTGTGACAGTAGGGGCGTCGTCAATTATGTCACATTGGAATTGCGCGAAAATATAACCGCGACTCATCCCTAATATATATATATATATATATATATATATATATATATATATATATATATATATATATATATATATATATATATATATATATATATATACATACATACATACATACATACATACATACATACATACATACATACATACATACATACATACATACATACATATATAT
Organism: Rhinichthys klamathensis goyatoka; assembly: GCF_029890125.1. Classification (NCBI taxonomy): domain Eukaryota; kingdom Metazoa; phylum Chordata; class Actinopteri; order Cypriniformes; family Leuciscidae; genus Rhinichthys; species Rhinichthys klamathensis. The sequence goes on from NW_026607023.1 coordinate 4,248,216, forward strand.
ATATATATATATATATATATATATATATATATATATATATATATATATATATATATATATATATATATATATATATATATAAAAAAAATCTAAATATAAATGAAAGTCAAAAGCACATTTTTAGTCATACCTGGGAACAAATCCTGTTCAAAATAGGTTATATGGGCCATTCTATAGAATTGGTTCAAAGTTAGAGTTGGAAACATCTTGAAAAGAAAATTATCTTTTTCCATAAATGTCTTTTAAAGTATTATTTTTTAAAGTAGGCCAATACATTTTATCATACATATTTCAAAGTTAAGGATTCATTATTTTGATATAGCTTGCATTGGAACAATAACAGTTGATTAGTTTATTTTTGACAAAACATATTTAACATATGAGCAGAAAATGTCTAACAAAAGCTTATTTGATGTCTATTTTATAGTAAAAACTTTTATAATCTATCCAAAACTAGTCAATGAAATATCGTCTTTTATTTCGTCTGTAACAGTGCGCATCTGTGCGTTCGTTCATTCACACACACAGACACCCGATTTATTTAAACAGTCTTTTTAGTTTTACAGATACTATTCTATATCGCGATTAGAACAGATCTCAGTAGGCTGTAGCAATATAGATTGGATGTGTTCATGTAAAATAATGTAGCAAGAGTGAATGAACGGCACAGATGTTGTAGTAACATCGCGCGCGCGTCTGTGCCATTCATTCATTTACACACAGACACGCAATTCATATTTAAACAGTCTTTGTGCAGTTTACAGACACTATTCAATAACGCGATTAGAACAAAGCACTTAAGAATAAATAAATAACTTCATCAGCTGAAGCCGTTGCTCCTTGAAATGAAACTACCAGCACTTCTGAGGTAACTTTTCCAGAATTATTAAGATAGTATTATTCCTCACAGCGCAGCAAGACGAGGTAAAGTACAAGATTCTTATCAAACTGGATGTTTTATTCAGCTGATGTGGGCGTTGGCATGGCTTGCCTCAACTTTTGCGTTTGAATAGCGCTCGCTCTCAGTGAGCGTGGTCACATTAACACGTCATACGCTATAATTAGCTGAAAGGAAAAAGACTGACATCTATCTCTTTTCATACAGATTACATAAACTGAGAATAGTTCTTTTTTATATAAATTACTTCATTTAAAAGAAGAGAATTTCAGCATCATAAAGAGAAATCTCTCGTGTCTCTGTGACAAGTATTGACTGAGTTAGTTCATTTTTCGGACGCGTTTCAGAATGGACTTCACTCACAGAGAGAAGGCAAAACGCGCATCATGTTTATTTTTCTTTATTTGACAAAAAGCAGAACACTTTGTTTTTATTGTGAGTATACACAAAAAATAGACACTTAACCCTTTAGAACCGGCTGTGTCGTCGCTGACACAGATCAGCAAGCTGTATTCATTGTACCGTAACTCTTCAACCGATCGCACTATCAAAACCATTCAAATTGCCCCTGACAGGAGACAACATGCGCTTTTCGGCAATATACGGCTTATTACGGTAATTTCGTCAGCAAATGACAGCAGCTTTCTGGCAAAGCGGGAAGGAAGGATTTGAACAGAGAGATACGAAGCGCGGCAGGTTAGAGTGTTTTAGATTGCATAAAATAATAAAAGAAACTAACAAATACATGGCGAAAGAAGTGGTAGACAGCAGAAGAGGGGATTGGGATGATATTTAATGAAACTTGGGAGGCGGATGGCCGTTACTCTTTCACGTATCTTTACATGTGGTGTATGCATGTGTATGTGTGTGCGTGCCTATGAATGGACGCATTTGTATGTGTGCGTGTATGAAAAAAAGTGTCCTAAATGAAAACTGTGCAACCCAATGTCACAAAAAAGACTTGTATAGATGTATTATACTTCATTTTTCAACTTTAAAGTGTTAGTTTCTTTCGTTCGTGATTTTTCTGTGTTTTTTTTAAATAAAAATCAGAAAATGTATTCTTGTTTTTTTATTTTTGTCTATTTAAATTCTATTTACAAACTCACCACACACAATAATGGTCAATAACTGTAATTTGTTGAAAGCTAATCTTTTTCTGAAAAAGATGACACCTTGCACATGAAGATGGCACATTGTTTTAGAATTTTACAGTCAAAAAAATCAAAATATGTGAAAAACACCTATTTTAGCTTCAGGTTCTAAAGGGTTAACAGGATCGAATGATGTATAACACTTATATGTAAGATCAAAATCAGCAGAGTATTTTGAGCCCCCCCCCCCCGAACTGGAATGAGCACATCAATCTTTGGGCTCAAAACCACAGGAAGGTCGACCTCCTCGCCCACCGGTTGTTTACACAAATTTCAGGACAAGGAAAAACAAACAGAAGGATGTACAATTCCAGTTGCTTCATCCAGCACGAATACGAGACTTGACTACAGTGACTGGAAAACCTATTTTACATTTCAGTACACCCTTTTTTTTTTTAAGTGCACCTTTTGTTTTAGGGTTGTTTATATGTTTTCCTCTGCGTTGACAATTGCAATGCCCTATTTTCATAATCCATTTAGTACATTTACATTTATTCATTTAGCTGACGCTTTTATCCAAAGCGATTTACAATTGCTATATATGTCAGAGGTCGCACGCCTCTGGAGCAACTAGGGGTTAAGTTTTTTTTTTTCGTTTTTTTTGCATTTACAGTTTTGTTAATTGAGGCACTGTGTCTGGTAATAGTGCTCGTGGTCTGCTTATACATTTATTTTTATGCCTGATTTTACATTTTATGCTTTTTTTTTTGTGGTTACATTATGTCGGGAGCTCTGGGAAAAATGGAAAAGTGTATGGATACATTGGGAGCCAAGAGATAGTTGTGATCTGCGGTTTGTCTTTGTTTACAGACAAATCTAGAATGTATTATTAGCTGGAATGCTAGATGTTTAAATGGACCAGTGAAAAGAACTCGCATATTTACACATTTGAAGAGATTAAATACACAAAGCCTTTCTACAGGAAACGCGCTTGCGTACTGAAGATCATAATTGACTTGGGGAATGGCTTCTCAAGTCCAGTTGTAATTTCGACTCTCAAAATATATAATCAGTAGAAATGGTCCTTTCGCACCTTAAAGGTAAATAAATGATGACTAAGCGATGTCACGTGTTTTTTAGGCCAAAACTTTTTTTGTCACATACAGCAAACAACTCCTCACTATCCGCTAGCTGCCTGTCCCCTGAACACACTGTAAAAAAAACGCGGTCTCTGCAGACACCCCAGGCTCCACAAACGGCAACAAAAACAAACGACCCGCTCCACGAAACATAACAAACTGTTCCAGCCAATGACCGACAAGAAGGGTTTGGGGGTGTGGTTTGGGGGGTTAGTGTGCGGATGAGGAGGAGGGAGGGTCTAGCTAGCCTCCGTTTTGTTTGTCAATAGTTCGAACGTCAACAAGAAGTGACGTCACCCAGGATCGCTTGGAGAACCTTTAAGAGATTAATTTGAAAAAATATACAACTTGATCATGTCGTTCCAAAATATATCAATAGAAAAGATCAAAGCGAAATGGATAGGAGAGTTAAGAATCATTATATCTGAACACACCTGGGATAAAGCTGTTGACAGAGTAAATGGGACTTCATCTTTTGCAAGACTCAATCTGATTCAGATGAAAGTTCTCTACCGTATTCATTGTAGTAAAACCAAGTTGGCTAAATTGTACCCAAATCTAGATGAAACATGTGACCTTTGCAATGCATCATATGTGTTCATGCTCTAAATTACTTTTTTTTTTGTCAGTGGTGATGACATTCAAATAGCTAAAAATAAAGAAAATGCCTTGGCTTTTGTAACATTAATAGCTAGAAGGAGAATTCTTCTAGAGTGGAAATCACCAAATCCACCTAAATTGTCATTATGGCTTAGTGATCTAAAGTTTCTAAAAACTGAATTTTTTAAATATTTTATCAGGGGATCAACCAAAACATTGGACCCTTTAATAATCAATTTCGAGAAGAATATACCCCTCCCTCGTTAACATATCTAGAGAAACTCCCCCCTTATTTATTTTTCCTAGCATTTTGGGTTGTTGTGTTTGGATGGGAATTTGTGGGTAGAAAAAGTGAAGAAAAAAAGCCTTTGTTTTTGTCACTGAATACTCTTTATGTACCTTGTTCTGATAAAAATATATATTTAAAAAAAAATGTGGGGTGGGTTTTGGAGGTGAAACACGACCACTGATATTTCTAGATGGGTTTTGGAAGCTAACATCTAAGTGGAGTTTGTTTTTTGTTTTTTTTCCTAAAGTTGGTAACCCTCTTCCAAATGTGGGTGGTTCCTCTGTACTTCACCACTAAGCTGCATTGGTGGAGGTTTCTGGTGACATGGTTCATCTTCTCTATTGTCACAGCCTTCATCACTTTTCGCGCTACCCGCAAACCACTGGACTGCACCACTCCAAGGTAACCAAAAATAGATTTATCATGCCATGGGACTTTGACCCTGTTTAGCTGTGTGTGACTTTCTGTTAGGTACTTGTATAAACCGTGTTTGAAGTAGGGGTGTGCAGTATTGACCAAAAAAGTAGCCGATGCTATGCAGAAGCTCTATTGAATAACACCAGGGTGTACACCAGGGTGTAGCACTGGCCAAGGATGTTCAAGCACATGAACTGGAGATAGGCTCTCCCGCTATATAAGGAGGTCATTGGCTCAAAAACTCACAATTGGGAGATGCTCGCCAGCAGACGGTCCCCCGATTGATCCCCTGGTCCACGCCCACTCAGAAGCAATGCTGCTTGAGTTCTTCTGCCCTCAACCAGCATTAGACCTTAAGGGCTCAGGTGATGAGCTCAAGTGTTCACGTTCCTCTCACCCAACTCTTCAAGAAACAATGTGTTTGAATTTCGGCGGTATTCTACCAGCATTAAAATAGGATACAGCACGCAGTAAATGCGTGCACTCTTAAAGCATGTTGTTTGGTTTTTCCAAAAAAGAGTGAAATACTTGATAATATCAGCTTGCACATCATTAAAACAATAATTACAGTATTTTTTGTAAATGATACATATCGCACACCCCAGGTTTTAAGATAATTTGGAAGTATTGGTTACTCCTAAATAACAAAAATAACACCTACACAGGGATCAAAGTTCATTGTTCAACTGTAATGCTATACTATACTATATTCGACTATGTTGCTGCTTATTTTATAAATCTGTCTCTGTGTGATGTCACCTGTTTGATCTGAATCTTATGAAAATATGTCCAGGTCACATTTTACCCCAATGTCAGCACAGTTCAAAAGTTTAGAGGCTTTTTTTTTTTAGCACCAACGGCATTGAGGAAACATGCCAAATTTTTAATTCCCAATGTCCTGTACTCAACCCCAGGCTGTTCCAAACCTGTATGACTTTATTGCCGCTTTGTTACAAAAAAAAGAGAAAATCTTGAAGCATGCTGTCAATATTATTTTTTCAAACAGTTATAATAAATGGGGACTATTGCTTTTAAACTTCAAAACGAATGCAAAAACACCATAAATGTATCAATAAAGTGTTCCAGATAATGCATGCTCCTTTTCTTTTTTTTCATGATTTGTGTGCAGACAAATTTGTAATAGTTATTTTACTTGACATCCCCTCTTGCCCCCATCAGTAAAGAAAATTTACATTTACACATTTGGCAGGTTTATCCAAAGTGACTTGAGTTACATTCAAATTATATTTTTTTTTCTTTTGCAATTCTTGCATTCTCTGGAAATTAAACCTGTCACTTTGCCTTTGTTAGCGTCACACTCTACTTCTCTAAAGGGACTTACAGGACACTGAAAAAAATTGGCTCTTGGACTTTACTAAAAAAAAATTACGGCAAGTGGTTCGCAATTTATCTTCATTTTAAACATATATTTTTAGTTGAACGTCTTTCAGCTGAACACAGTCGTAGTTATATTAAATAATATCCTTCCCAACTTTGTAATGGCATTGAATAGAGTTTTTGAAGCTCCAAAAAGGTCATCTATCCATCATAAACGTAATCCATACAACTCCAGTGGGTTAATAAATGCCTTCTGAAGCAAAGTAATGGGGTTTTGTTCGAGTTCTGGCAGAAGGTTGACCTCTGACCCGACGTATAATGTAGCTCCTCTTATATCGAAATCCTCCGACATTTTTCTTTAAAACTTCTCGTTTTAGTTTTCTAATTTGTGACCGGCGTTTTGTTTTGCTCTATCCTCTGCATTTCCGTGTTCATCAATTCTCACCTAAGCTTATGCTTCCAGACCAGGTTGGACATGGGAATATCCCAAACTAAATGTTGCACCTCAGACCACAATGTGTTCCAGGCAATCAGACCACAAGTTAACAAGTTGACCACATGATGTCGCCAAGACACAACGAGAGCATATCGTGTTTTTTTGTCAATAATGAAAACAGAATAAAAACAACATAAAATCGCTTTAAAAACAGCTGACTAAGGAAGGTATTATTACATAAACTTAATGTCTACAGTTTGTTTTTACGTTTAGGCGCATTGGAAGCAGGATTTGCCGGAAGCCAGTGATTAGTTTGTTTTAAATATGGATATTTTTCTTACAAAAACCCATTGATTCACTTCAGAATGCACTTATTAACCGACTGGAGTTGTATGGATTACTTTTATGATGGATGGGTGTGCTTTTTGGAGCTCCGAAAAGGCTTTATTCAATGCCATTACAAAGCCAGGATATTATTTAATATAAATCCGTTTGTGTTTGGCTGAAAGAAAGTCATATAGACCTAGGATGGCTTAAGGGTGAGTAAAATGTGGAATAATTTTCATTTTCTTTGGTGAACTTTTCCTTTAATCAATGTTTCTAGTTATTTCAGTTCAAACATATTGAGTAAATTACAATATATTCAAGTCTGGGATTTTGACTAAATGGAAAAGACCTGTTTGTATTTGACGTTTTGTTATGTTGTACAATTAAAAGCCTGTCTGCAACTAGCACAGCACAAGTAGATTGTTACTGCACTGGCATTAGCAAAGCTATATTTATACATTCTATACTTCAGCACAATGGTAACCAATAGAAATTCAACATAACAGAAACTCTTTTAAATGTCAAACATAACTGAACATTAAACATTAACAGGTCTTTCCCTTCACTCAAATTAAGTTATACTGTACATTTTGTCCTAGCAATTGTGTTGCATTCATTTTAATTAAGTAATTGGAACAAGTAGCAAAAAATAATAATAACAATTTAGTGCAGGAAGGCTACACTAAAATCATACACAGGGTTTCCGCGGGGTCATAAAAAGTCATAAAACGTCTTAAATTTAATAATAAGAATTTTAGGCCATAAAAAGTCATAAAAAACGTCTGGCTTTTCCATACAAGGTCATAAATTACATTTAGCCACGTCTTAAATTGATATGCTCATTCATTCATTATCGCGATATAATTTTTTCTCTATAAAACGATATCAAGAGTTCGATAAATGTTAGATCATGTTTATGCGGCAAAAGCGGAACGAAACTCATTTGAAATCACGGACTTATTATCCACTCGGCTCAAAGTCCAAACGGCAGCGTAGCGCGATCAAGCTCACTAGAGCAGACTAGTGATCGACCGATGTATCGGTTTACCGATATTTTTCCCGATATTTAAGCATTTTCCCATAATCGGGTATCGGTTTTGTAATATCGGATTCGCCGATTAATGGCGCCATCTTGTGGCCGTTTTGAGAATTCCGCCATTGCAGCCCGCGTCTGAGGAGATCAGTCAACAACAACTCTGTGCACAGGTAAGTATATGTTCTACTTGCTTTGCTTTAATTATTCAACTTTATTTAACATAACAGACATGCAGAAATGAGATTTGAGACATAAATGCCTGATATAGTTTATTTATGCAGCTTGGTTCTAAAAAATTCAGACGAACTCATGGAGTCACGTAGCGTAATCCGTCATGTCCTGCCCCAATAAAGACGTAACTTTACATGAATTAAATAAAACAGACATGAATGAGTGCATGTTGAAAATAAAAGCGCTGAATTTAATTCTCTATCTGTTGTATTTGCTCACCATTAGTCTCGGAAAAAAAGTTCGTTCATATTGCTGAGCACTCACTGGGTTGATGATCAGGAATGTTAAAGCACGGCCACTGAATGAAACTTTTGACAAGATTATCTTGTTTAAACACCCTAGATTAGGCTATATGATCATTTACTACATAGCAATTATTTCGCTAATTCACATCTAAATATACCGCTTTGTGGAAATTAATTATTTATTATCTGCACGCGCGATCGCGGTTGAGTAGCCTAAGTTATAGTTCTGTGTAAATGCATAGATTAACAGCACTTTGTCATAAAGCATTTCATGATCTAGACCGACAAAAATATGATTAATTATTTAATAACATACGAGTTGGAAAATGAAATGATGTATATGCTGTTTTGTTTGTTACTTTCCTGACAATGTTATAGCTAATGTTATTCAGTGAATCAATATTACCCAGTGAATTATTCCTCATTCTTTAAACCTATTAAACGGCACATAAACCTTCTAAAACTGTTTAAAATGAATTACATTTCTGCAAAGGTGATATGACTCCCCTGTCAATTATTTTCTCCATATGAAAACATTAGACTTTTAAAATTTATTTTGCCTATTGTTAACATTGTTGCTGCTGATGCTTATAAATTATATGTATAATTTAGATATAAATTATTTAATGCAATAATAAAGTTACACTACTAAAATAGCTATGCAAAAAAAAAAAAAAACAGGTAATTTTGATTTTTTCCCCCCAATATGTTAGAATAATTTTTGTGCTTTATTTTTTACCTCATCAAAGCTTTTATTTTTAAACAAAGACACTTGTAACAGTGCACTTTATTTTATGGACTTTTATTTTTTTTGTATGCAAGGAGGGAGTGATTGTTATAAATAAAATGGTTTGTCCAGTTCATTTGTGTTGTAATAATTGTGTCAAAAACAGAAGTATAACAATAAATAAATATCGGTTCTGCATATCGGTTATCGGGCACATAAACATGCAAATAATCGGTATCGGTATCGGTTATAAAAATCAATATCGGTCGATCACTAGAGCAGACGCGTTCTTTTACTGTGGTTAACTCTGATCAGTCTCGATCACGAGATCCACTGAGAAGCACTTGAATTCAGCGAAGAACACAAATGTCTCAGTGATTTAAACCAGTTTAAAGGCAGATGAAACAGTTACAGCGCTGACGAACAGGAGAAACACTGTGCGCAACTATACAGTCAGAAAGCTTTTCCATCTACAAATTTCCATCATTTACCATGGTTTTACTGTAACGTTAGCCTAGTAATATCAACTGCACCATGAAATGTGGGATATACATATTGAATTGTATTATATTATTAATGTAGACAATGTATTAAAGGACTAATGGAATATAATTACAGTATTTATGTATTTAGGCTATAGCCTACTGTTTTTCATACATTTCATAAAGATATGTGGTGCCATACCATCAAAGTCAGGCAACACAAACCTGTTTCAAGACTTGAAACAATATCCCCCATTAGCACATGCAGAAACTAAGAAATTAATTTTGAAATAAAGATATTTTTGTTAAGGAAAAATTACAAATGATTGAATGTTCTACCTCAGATTTGTGAAATGTTCACCTGTTTGGTAAGTGTTTGTCATGATATGTTCTGACAATAAAGAGAAGTTTAAAACCACAATTAACGCTCTGGTTTCTACAACTTTCAGTTAGGAACAAAAATCGGCCTTTAAAGTTGAAAGAAATAAAGATTTGACATTTATCGTCATAATTATCGATATTGACTGATATATTATCGTGATAAGTGTTGTGTTGTTCCTGTGTTATTGATACTTAGGAAAAGGGAGCCTTCAGTTTGTTACTCTTAAGAAAATGGAACCTTTAAATAATGAAACTTATTACTTTTAATGAAAGTCAATAAAAAAAAGACTTTTGAAAGGAAGTTATTTTTCGTAATTCGAGTAGGTCATAAATTTAAATCAAATTGGTCATAAAAAGGTCTTAAAAGGTCTTAAATTTGACTGACTAAACCCTGCAGAAACCCTGCATACAGGTTTGGAATGATATGAGGTAAATTACAATAAATTAAATCTTGTGGGCATATTGTTGCAATTATTTTATCTTTTTGATTTTTGGGTTGAAGTTAGGACCCAGACATTTCTTGGTGAGATTGACATCTTGGTGAGTTTACTCTGTTGTCTCTTTCTCTCCACACAGGCTTGTTTATAAATGGTTCCTCCTTTTGTATAAGATCAGCTACACCACAGGCATTGTGGGCTATACTGTAGTTATGTTCACCCTCTTTGGCATCAATCTTATATTTAGGTAAGTTATTAAGCTTCATGTTTTAACACTGAATCATTGGGGTAGCTGACTATAACATTGTGTTTAAAAAACATTAAACTCTAACTACAGGTAATTTTTTTTTTTTTATTTGTTTGCTTAATTAAATGTATTAATAGTTCATGCAAGTTGACAAATGTAGAACAAAGTACAACTTTTTCATGTCGTTTTTTTTATTTTATATATATATATATATAATTTTAATAAAGCTGAAATTCATAATAATTTTAGTCTGGCAAAATGCTGTTGAGAATAATTTTAGATGTCATATAGCATTTAGTGAACATGCAATTCATGGTCAGATTAATTAAGGGGAAAAAAATCTTCTGGTGGAAGATGTGTGGATATGTATGGGTGCTGATGTATATGTGCTACAATAATAAAGAAAAAATATTATATAATACTTAAGGTGCAGTAAGCGATTTTTGAAAAATGCTGTTGAAAAGTGGATTAGACCGAGCACCAAAACACACTTGTAGCCAATCAGCAGTAAGCGGCGTATACACGAGACATTCAGGAGAGAGAGCTCAGTGCACACAACAGACATAAGCAGAACGACTATAGAAAGAGATGGCAGAGAAAATACAAAAGAGGAAAAGGCCAGGGGAATATAACTTTAAAAAGAAGGCTTATGATCAGGCAAGAGGTAGGACCCGCGTTAATGTTGGGGAAGCTTTCCAGCGCTGAAGACCTTAAGGAGTGGGAAGGCCTGAAAACAGACGCCAAGGTTGCTTTATTTCTTCTCGATTCATAAGTAACATTGGTTTTGTTGGGTTTTACACAACTAAGATATGATGTCTTTTGGTTGAATATACTTGTGGCATCTTCGCTTGTTTGTTCATTTGCATTATTATTATTATCAGCCTGGAAAGTCTAAAACTTCTCAACCACCCGTGTTTGCAAAAACGTTTGCATTCGCTAGCAAATAACTGAAAAGATTTTGCGAGCGAACGCAAAGTGTCTTGGTGGAATGAAAAACTTTTGCAAGTGAAAGCAAAAGCATTTTCCCTCCCGTCTCTTTTTTATTTTCACCACGTGTTTCACCAAGTGTTAAAGTTCTTGCATCAGCTACAGGGAGGCAGAACTTCACTACTGTGCTGTAGCAGAAATTATATTATATTCATTGCAAATGGATTTATTAATTAATATATTTGTGAAATTTGCATGTCCCCAGATTACCCTGTTGTTATTGTGAACAATTATTTGCAAAGGTTTAATTATTATTTTGATTTTAAAAATGTATCAGCTTATGTCTCTACTAAACAGTTGAATGAGTAAATTCTTTTGATAGCTATTTGTTTGAACCATCTCTAGATGACAATTAACACATTTTGTGAACAACCTCAGAAAATGAAAGTAAAAGGAAATATGTTCAGTATACATAGAAACTGTTTGGGTGGACTGAACGATTCTTCTGGATTTTTTTTTATTCTAGCCCCAGAATTATTAGCAAAAAGTACTTTAGCATATAATAGTGCCAACTTAACGGTAATTCTCATGATGTCTGATACACAACCTGAATGTAATATGCCAAATTTCTTAATGATGATGACCTAGAATTTAATTTAAATTCTGAAATTTGTTTGGTAGGTGTTACTCTATTTTATTTGTTGAATAGATTAATAAATACATAATGAACGAATATGTGATTTAATGAGTGACTGTGTGAATGTTATACATGTTATATAGAAGATGCATGTCAATTTTCCCTTTCTTTGCCTGCTTATTTGCCCCACACACAAAAAAGCTGTAGGTTGCTATTTTTTGCCAAATAATTTTGTCAGATAAATACCTTAACCAAGTTTAGTGTTTTGTTCTGCCCTCATATATATATATATATATATATATATATATATACACTCACCTAAAGGATTATTAGGAACACCATACTAATACTGTGTTTGACCCCCTTTCGCCTTCAGAACTGCCTTAATTCTACGTGGCATTGATTCAACAAGGTGCTGAAAGCATTCTTTAGAAATGTTGGCCCATATTGATAGGATAGCATCTTGCAGTTGATGGAGATTTGTGGGATGCCCATCCAGGGCACGAAGCTCCCGTTCCACCACATCCCAAAGATGCTCTATTGGGTTGAGATCTGGTGACTGTGGGGGCCATTTTAGTACAGTGAACTCATTGTCATGTTCAAGAAACCAATTTGAAATGATTCGAGCTTTTGTGACATGGTGCATTATCCTGCTGGAAGTAGCCATCAGAGGATGGGTACATGGTGGCCATAAAGGGATGGACATGGTCAGAAACAATGCTCGGGTAGGCCGTGGCATTTAAACGATGCCCAATTGGCACTAAGGGGCCTAAAGTGTGCCAAGAAAACATCCCCCACACCATTACATCACCACCACCACCAGCCTGCACAGTGGTAACAAGGCATGATGGATCCATGTTCTCATTCTGTTTACGCCAAATTCTGACTCTACCATCTGAATGTCTTAACAAAAATCGAGACTCATCAGACCAGGCAACATTTTTCCAGTCTTCAACTGTCCAATTTTGGTGAGCTCTTGCAACTTGTAGCCTCTTTTTCCAATTTGTAGTGGAGATGAGTGGTACCCGGTGGGGTCTTCTGCTGTTGTAGCCCATCTGCCTCAAGGTTGTGCGTGTTGTGGCTTCACAAATGCTTTGCTGCATACCTTGGTTGTAACGAGTGGTTATTTCAGTCAAAGTTGCTCTTCTATCAGCTTGAATCAGTCGGCCCATTCTCCTCTGACCTCTAGCATCAACAAGGCATTTTCGCCCACAGGACTGTCGCATACTGGATGTTTTTCCCTTTTCACACCATTCTTTGTAAACCCTAGAAATGGTTGTGCTTGAAAATCCCAGTAACTGAGCAGATTGTGAAATACTCAGACCGGCCCGTCTGGCACCAACAACCATGCCACGCTCAAAATTGCTTAAATCACCTTTCTTTCCCATTATGACATTCAGTTTGGAGTTCAGAAGGTTGTCTTGACCAGGACCACACCCCTAAATTGAAGCAACTGCCGTGTGATTGGTTGACTAGATAATTGCATTAATGAGAAATTGAACAGGTGTTCCTAATAATCCTTTAGGTGAGTGTGTATATATATATATATATATATATATATATACTGTGTATATATATATATATATATATATATATACACTCACCTAAAGGATTATTAGGAACACCATACTAATACTGTGTTTGACCCGCTTTCGCCTTCAGAACTGCCTTAATTCTACGTGCCATTAATTCAACAAGGTGCTGAAAGCATTCTTTAGAAATGTTGGCCCATATTGATAGAATAGCATCTTGCAGTTGATGGAGATTTGTGGGATGCACATCCAGGGCACGAAGCTCCCATTCCACCACATCCCAAAGATGCTCTATTGCAGTGGTTCCCAAACCTGTCCTGGCGACCCACCAACACTGCACGTTTTCTGTGTCTCCCTAATCAAACACACCTGATTCAACTCATCAGCTCAGCTAATGAGTTGAATCAGGTGTGTTTGATTAGGGAGACAAAGAAAACGTGCAGTGTTGGTGGGTCGCCAGGACAGGTTTGGGAACCACTGCTCTATTGGGTTGAGATCTGGTGACTGTGGGGGCCATTTTAGTACAGTGAACTCATTGCCATGTTCAAGAAACCAATTTGAAATTATTCGAGCTTTGTGACATGGTGCATTATCCTGCTGGAAGTAGCCATCAGAGGATGGGTACATGGTGGCCATAAAGGGATGGACATGGTCAGAAACAATGCTCGGGTAGGCTGTGGCATTTAACCCTCTGGGGTCCAAGGTGTTTTTGGGGTCCTTGAGATGTTTTGACATACTCTGACATTTGTGCTTTTTTCAGTTGCTTATAAACATATTACTGGCAAAGGTGTAATTACACTCTATTTAGCACACACAGGGCTACCATAATGTGTTATCAACATGTATGTACATTTTTGTATTTTTGAGAGAATATTGTTTATGCGTGGTTGTTGAAAAAACTAAAACTTAAAGTTTCTGAAATAAGGCCACAAAACACATACTAAATATGTGTCCACAAGACTTTTGACTAATGGATGTTGTCGCCTAGAGTTTTTTCTTCAAAATGATCTGAAAATCATCCTGCCTTATTATTCACATAAAACAATAGATTGGTTTAAATTTAAAAATGACACTTTTTGTTTGGAAAGGCAATATGCGCAGGGGTGTGGCCTGCTGTGATTCACACCTGAGAAGACAATGGGCCCGCATAATGAGCGCATAATGGAGCTGCATACTAATGACCCCTTCATTCAGGTGTTACTGAGCCACAAGAATGCAATGACAATATATATATATATATATATATATATATATGCCTATATAATACAAAATTGGTTCACAGTTCCAATTATTTATCTATTTTTCAAATTGTGCTTGCAAATTGTATAATATCAAATGTAAAAATTCCTAGTAATTGTGCAGTTAATTATCATACTGTTTTTACAGAAAGATTGGGAATGTATCCCAAATGTGTCACTAATAAAACACAATACAAATAATTTAAAGAGGAGGCTTATATTGAGCTTTTAAGATTTACCTAAGATTTATTTATATGTAGCCTACATATATTTTTGCTATTTTAATAAAAAGGTTACAATTACAACAACAATTAAAATTTTAACTATATTTCAAATGTAATCTTTCTTTGTATTAAATACTAAAGTATACATTTTATCATACATATTTCACAGTTGCGGATTAATTAGTTTGAATATAGCCTATAATCGAACAAACACTATAATAACATCTTAGCAAACAAGCTTATTTGATGTGGCAGTATTTTACAGTAAAAACGACATCTTGTCTTTCATATGTAACATATCGTTTTTATGATTAGGACATATAAATGTTAATTTGCAGTTTAATACGTTGCTTATACAAAAATATTTTATTTCAACATATTTCAGTCGATTTTTACTCATCTCAGTATTGGAATATAGTTAGGTAAAAGCTGTTCATTCATTCACACACAAAAACGCGATTCAAACAGTCTTTTTGTTTACAGACACTATTCCATATCGCGATTAGCACAAAGCACTTGAAAAGAATGTACCTATTTCCTCGGCTGGATCCGTTGCTCCTCCAAATGAAACTACCTGTAGCCTACTTCTGAGGTAATTTTTTCCAGGATTATTATTAAGATAGTACTATTATTCCTCACAGCGTCGTAAATCTGAGTCTCTTTCGGTGGGTTATCCAGCTAGTGTGGGCATGGATCGCCTCAGAGCATTTGTGTTTGAATAGAGCGCGCGCTCCGTGGGCGTGGTCAAATTAACTTTAATGAGCTGAGACGAGAACGACTATCATCTCTCTCTTTTCGTACAGATTACATAAAATGAGAAAAAAATTTTTTTATATAAATTACTTCATTTAAAAGAAGATAATTCAGGCTTCATGCCTGTGTGCCTGTATACCTGTTTGACTGAGTATTTGCAGAGTTACAGATGATTTTTCGGACGCGTTTCAGAATGGACTTCACTGACAGAAAGAACGCAGAACGTGCATCATGTTTATTTTTCTTTATTAGGCGAAAAGCACAACACTTTGTTTTTATTATGAGGTTCCACAAAAAAAATACAAATTTAACAGGATCGAATGATGTACAACACTTATATGTAAGATCAAAATTAACAGAGTAATTTGAGTCTCTTTTGCACTGATAAGGAAAAAAGTGAGCTGGTATCGCCGGCGAGACCGCCGACCCCAGAGAGTTAAACGATGCCCAATTGGCACTAAGGGGCCTAAAGTGTACCTAGACAACATCCCCCACACCATTACACCACCACCAGCAGCCTGCACAGTGGTAACGAGGCATGATGGATCCACGTTCTCATTCGGTTTACGCCAAATTCTGACTCTACCATCTGAATGTCTCAACAGAAATCGAGACTCATCAGACCAGGCAACATTTTTCCAGTCTTCAACTGTCCAATTTTGGTGAGCTCTTGCAAATTGTAGCCTCTTTTTCCTATTTGTAGTGGAGATGAGTGGTACCCGGTGGAGTCTTCTGCTGTTGTAGCCCATCCGCCTCAAGGTTGTGCGTGTTGTGGCTTCACAAATGCTTTGCTGCATACCTCTGTTGTAATGAGTGGTTATTTCAGTCAAAGTTGCTCTTCTATCAGTTTGAATCAGTCGGCCCATTCTCCTCTGACCTCTAGCATCAACAAGGCATTTTCGCCCACAGGACTGCCGCATACTGGATGTTTTTCCCTTTTCACACCATTCTTTGTAAACCCTAGAAATGGTTGTGCGTGAAAATCCCAGTAACTGTGCAGATTGTGAAATACTCAGACCAGCCCGTCTGGCACCAACAACCATGCCACGCTCAAAATTGCTTAAATCACTTTTCTTTCCCATTCTGACATTCAGTTTGGAGTTCAGGAGATTGTCTTGACCAGGACCACACTCCTAAATGCATTGAAGCAACTGCCATGTGATGGGTTGATTAGATAATTGCATTAATGAGAAATTGAACAGGTGTTCCTAATAATCCTTTAGGTGAGTGTGTGTATATATATATGCACGCGTGTAATACAATATTTAATACAATATTTCATTAAAGTTCAAGATCGTATATCATGCATCATCTTACAATGTTATTTGTCATGAATGTTGCTCAAAGGGGAGATTGTCATACACTGATAACCACTACTGAGAATTACTGAGAATTTAACAAAATATACCATATAGTTAGTATATCAAAATGAGGAAAAACAAAATGTTTGTAAATTTGTTGACAAATATAAATATACAATATAAAAACAGGGAAGATGCACGGGCATTATTTTAACTTTAGTTTTTACCTGAAACCTACCCCGTTCAGAGGGTAATGTCCCTTTAGGACAAATCATTTCCCTAGGGGGCCATCTTTGAAACGCCTCTTAGGCATGCAAGTGCAGCTCCTATCTCTTTGAATGGGGAAAAATCAAATTCTCCAAAACTGTTTGCCAAGCTTACGATTAAATTTCATATCTAAAATCACCAATGAAATCTGATATAACTGTCTCATAAATTTTGTTTCTAAACATTTGAATCATGACAGAAAACGACATTTTTTTCAGGCTGGATCAAGCTCATGTGCAGTGGAAGGACGCGTCTGACTGTTTCTATAGAAACCAGAGCTTCTAACTGCAGCTGCAGTGATGCAATGCAATGACTTTACCAATCTGCGATTGGCTCTTATTTAGAAGGCGGGACTTATTCCGCCATATTGAGCTTTGCACTTTTCCCCCATTCAAAACAATACGAGTGACGCTTCTTCTTATTCTATAGTCTTTGGTTATACACAAATGTGGATGTCCACATTCAAGCATTTCATACAATGGGCTTAAACCACTCACCCACAGCGCATTTAGTTCACAAACTGACAGTCGTGATCTATATGATTTTCATTTACAATAATAAATCCTATCCTAAATAAATCCTAAATTTAAAAGTATGATATGTACGCTTCTGAATGTAGTAAAGTAAAAGTTACCCAAAATAAAAATACTCCTATAAGGTAAACATACTTGAAAAGTATCCTTTGTTACTGTCACCCCTGTTCATTATACAGTGTAGATGGTATCAATGATTATAACAGAACATGAGCTTGCGCTTGTGAACTAAAGTGATTGACAGCTCTAGTAAATATGAAGGAAGTGTTCTTTGATTGCTTTCTGTATATAATTTTATCACAATTTGAATAACAATTGTTTTTCATGCTACTAAAAGGAACAATGTGTTGTTGACTGCTCAGTCAATGGCTTGTTTTATTGATTCAGAAATAATCTATTTTGCGACAGAACGTCTGACTGCACAATTGCTTATTAAAACAATTTATTACAAATCGGCTTTAGAATTAACATGGTTTCTTATGTGTTGCTGCATTATGGTTTCTTTCACATAAAGTGTGCAAAGCAAGCTTGTTGCAAAGCTTGTGACAAACAATTATACCCTGCTGACACAATCATGGTAAAGGGTTTGATAAGACTATATGAAATCATGGAACCTATACACCAATACATAGTAATAAACGGCAATATGTACATACAAATATTTTTACTGAATTTGTAAAATCTTTTTTGTGTATTGAGTGCACTCTGAGAGTGCTGATGGATGCAAACAAATAGCTGAGTTAGGTCTTGTGCCCAAATCCACACACCATCCACTACCCATGTGAAATTACTCCTTTGTTCCTGAAAGTACATGCTTGTTTTGTATAATATGAATGTGAAATATGTACTTTTTGGGACACAGCTTGTGAATCATTGAAAGTGAGAACTGAATTAAAGTTTTCTAATGAGGTTTAAATCAGAAACCCTTCTAAAATCTTTTGGAATGCTCTCAAAAAAAAAAAAATCATCTCATGGTAATCAAATATATTCACAAGGTTTTATATCACTGACAAAATATTATACCAATATATCACCCATTCTTAAGCCGGGGACACACTTAACGTCTATAAGGCCGATTATGAATGTAATTTGATACGACTGATCATGTCCAAACGTGCGGAGTCAAGAGACGGTTGCATTCAGTCTGTGTTTAAAATCTGCTCCAGTCGTTGTAAACAGTCTGTAAGTGTGTTCAGTCTTAGAATGTTTCAGCTAGTCGTTAAGTGTGTCCCCGGCTTTAGTGATAATTTTCACAAAACAATTATCAAACACTTGAAAAAACTGACCAGTTGACTGTAGGTGGTAAATGTTGATGACTGCATAGAGTAATTAAGAACTAATAATTTATGTTGAGTCTTATGTCTTATGCTTTTAGAATAAAGCCAGAAGATGCCATGGACTTTGGTGTGTCGCTTCTTTTTTACGGCCTGTATTATGGTGTACTTGGTCGGGATTTTGCAGAGATGTGTGCAGATTTTATGGCATCTACAGTTGGGGTAAGTGCTTGAATCAGTGGATAAACATCATGTTGCTTTTACCTATGTTTCCAGCCATCCTCCAAATTTTTGACACATTGGCTTATCTGAGCACTCACAAGTTTTTTTCACACTTTGATACAAGAGGTATAAATTAGTCTGATTTCAAGTTTGATTCCACCCCCTAACCGGGCCAATAAAACTGCCAGCTTTCACTTTGTTTTTACTCCTTTCTTTTAGTTTTACTATGAAATCATAACACACAACAGCACTTGGCTGTCTGTAATGTATGCCCATACGTTATCAACAGCAATTTACTTTTGCATCTAGCCTGATTGCTGGCATATCAGTTGCAAACCATTTGAAAAGCTGCTGTTACACTAACAAAACTAGCAAAACCTCAAATTCTAGTCTGTTTTCAGTAAGATATTTACCAGGCTATAATTATTTTTATTGAAATTCTCATTATATTATTTATTTTATTATGTCATTGTCTATTAATTACTTTTTCAGGACAATCTCAACAGAATTCTAAACACAATTATCTCTGGTAATCATGAAAAACTGGAAAAGGCATGGAAAAATTATTGGTCAAAGAGTGTATGAACCCTGATGTACAGATCTATTGCTTCAGTTTTACAGTGCATCTGGAATGCCCACTAAGCACCTGTCAGACAGCATCTGTGCTGTCTGTGGTCAGCCTATCCTTGTGGATGTGAGTGAAGAGGGGATCATAGAGAACACCTACAGACTCTCCTGCAACCATGTGTATCCTTTACCATTTTTACTGTTGTTAATTTATGTCGGCAATCTGCATGGTTCGTACAGACTATGTCAATTTTGGAAAATGTTTGTTTTTAACTTATGTTTTGAAATGAAGGTGGGTCAATCCGTGTCAAATCAACCAAATTTCAGAAACTTCCCCGGCTCAAATTTTTGATTTTGTTCATATTTTTTTCTGGTGAAAGACGTGCATAAATAGTGATAAAAGCCAAAATATTAAATGTCATGGGTGAATATTATTGAGTAATCCATTATTTTGTGGAGGGGTGTCAATTTTTAGCCTGGGATTTGGTGTCATTATTATTAATTTCAAATGGACATTGGTAGGTCTATTGGTAAAGATCTATTGACTTTAGCAATCTTTGTTGCATTATATGCCAACGGTGACAGTTCAAAAATGAAAAGATTTTGGTTCTTTAAGGGTCACTTCACCCATTTGCATTAAGGTTTGTATTGTTAGAAACCCAGTCATATATTATAATGATGGTGGAATTTTGCTTCTTTTTTTTCTGAGATGGGAGAAAAAAGGATTTAAGTGTTTTACTTCCATCCTATCGTGACGTAAATATCGTCATTTTGCGTCACGATAGGACGGAAGATAAATTTAATTGCATATTAAGAAAACTACAGCCTTTAGCTCATTATTATTCAAGGGCGTGGGACCCACTCACCCCACCGGCCTATTACAGATCAGTGGGTGGGACTAAACCTGAAGAAACTAAACTATTAATCTGCCATCTTGCTTGGAAGACAGCAAGCTAAGCTAACAAGCGCTCAAGGAGTTAGATTTACCATAATGCCTGAATTTACGACACACGATATGGAAGACGAGGATTTTGAAAATCTTTTGCTCGAAACTGATGTTCGTGGCTATTTATACGAGCCACAATATAGCGAAGAGCAGCTGAGGCTGATGGAGGAACAAGAGGCGGCGGCGTCGGCTGCGGCAGCGGCCGCCGCAGGAGACCAGCCCGGCGCAGACGAGAAGCCCGGGCTTGCTCGCGCTGTAGCGAATTGGTGGTGCTCGTGCTGTAACTGTGCGCCTATGGACACCGAGCTAGAGTCTGTCTGCTGCAAAGAATCTCTAAAATGCCAATTCCTTCTAGAAGAAATGTCAGAGGCAGACACGGACATGGAGTGTTGTGTTGTGAACCATCCGAGTTTCGCACCGCATATGGACAGAGGCGTCCTAGATCAGCTGTTCAAACGCGTTGCATTGTGGGAAATGTGGTTTACCAAACTAATGCGCTATAAAGTTACTTTCTGTCATAACTCGGTCAAAAAGGCACCAAATTTGAAAATTTTGACAGATTTCGAATACATATATGACCCACTTTCAATGAAGATCAAGGTTCCCAGGGGTGAAATGCTCCTTTAAGAAATTTATCTTTGGGTATCTTCATTTTGGCCCTATATGCTTTAATAACAGTGATATTGGGATCTCAATATGTCTTCAAGAATTGATCAACACATTTTCAATGGTCAAAAACCAAATGATGGCCACTTTGCATACAGCTTATATGTTTTTCTCTTAAAGAATTGTCTAAATTCACATTCCTGTCAGAGTGCCATCAAGTCCCAAGTTTGTGTGCCTGTAACTCAAGAAGTATTAAAGATATCTCAATATGATTTTACATTCTGGTTATTAGCAAACTTTTCTTTTGGTATGTTAATTTTTAAGGCCATATATGGTTCAATCCCATAGATATGGGGATCTCAATGCATCTCAGGCAAACTTATTTTTACATTCAATATTATTCATTAATAAGAAATCCTTCTTTAAATACAGTAAGTATTAGATGTTTTCTAAGTGACTATGAAAGTAAAATAATGCCAAATGTATTTTAAACAAAAAAACTTGTTGAATTGCACTAATTGTAAAAAAAATCATTGCATTAACAGTGCTTGCATTTTAATGCATTGTATTTTTATGGGCTGAAATTCAGCATGGTTGTATATTTAAGCTTTGAATATTTTAATTCAAAACATTACATATTTTCATTATTGAAAATTCAATTATACATTCACCTTTCAGATTTTACTTAAAAAATATTCAGTCCGTTTAAAAATACCTATAATATTCGACATGCAAATTAAAAAAAGAAAATTCAAAATTACTGCTTTTCCTGCAGTTCCCGGATGTGCAGAGTACCAATGTATATTCTCCATCTGCAGATGGTGCCAGAGTGTTGATGAAGACCAGAGCAACAGTTAGAGCAAGTCATTCATTCACAAAAACGGATTTACAGAAATGGAGCAAGTGGTAAGTATATGTGGTTATCAGGGCCAGTATATGCGGAAAAGCTGATAAAGACACAAAAGCTGCGTTTAAGTTTTGTACAAATCAAACGTTAAATCTGAGGAAGATATATTTCTCTCAGTTGTTAAGTTGCCTTAACTTTACATTGCGGCACTGTGCTGCAGTACTAGTGTTTCCCTCATACGTTATACTGCAGGATTCCCCTGCTGTAGGGACATATAAAACACTTAAAGGGTTAGTTCACGCCAAAATGAAAATTCTGTCAGTAATTACTCACCCTCATGTTGTTCCAACCCCGTAAGACTTTCGTTCATCTTCCGAACACAAATTAAGATATTTTTGATTAAATCTGAGAACTGTCTCACTCCTCCATAGGCTTCTAAAGGCATCGAAACTTGTTGGCCCAGAAAAGTTAAAGACATCGTTCAAATAGTCCAAGTGACTACAGTGGCTCTATCTTTAAGTTTATCAAGCGACGAGAATACTTTTTGTGCGAAAAAACCCCCCCCACAAATAACGACTTTATTTGTAACTATTAATTTCCTTCTCTGTGGGCCGTGAGATTTCACGTAGTGGAACTGCGCAAAGCTTCTGTGTTGCACGTCAACCCTTGTTCTTGTTACCCTGTAGCTCTCCTCCAGACAATCCTTCAAATTTCTTACATAGCTCGATTGAGACTGGGATGACTCATTAACCAGACGGACCGAAGACTAGATCTATTGGTAGTATGACTAATTCATCTACTAATTCGTATGGCGAGAATCCCGTCGAGTCATTACGCGTGCAATTATATGCGTGGACTAATGGGTTCACAAAGTCCCTCCAGCAGGTCTTTCCTTTATCATCCAGGGTCCCTAACATCTGGAGCAACATCCTGTTAAATTGAAATTGAAATGCCTTTTATTGTCACTATGCACATGTACAACGAGATTAAAAGCAACTTCTTTTCCAGTGTCAATATGTAGATATATAACAACATAGAATTAAAGCTGCAGTCCGTTTTTTCCTCTTTGTCACCATCTCTGTTCGAAATCGCGGAATTATCAACTTTACGTGAGTTGTACTTCAACACCCTCCCCTCGACACGGCACACAGTGTTTGAGGAGAGTGTGCTGTGCAGCTGTCAGTCACCGCGTCGATGTGGATATTGTCATTCAGAATCACAGATTATTCTTTTTGGAAGTATGACCAACATAAGAATTTTCACCGGAAAATGTCATCTGAACTAGTAAGAAACATCCACTTTTGTTCTGGTTCTGACATTGCAGTAAATCGCGCTGATTAAATCTAACAATTGCTATAAGTTATCGTCTCACGCAAAACCGTGCAAAGTAGCTATGTTCTCAAATTGTTAATGTTAACAACGTCAGCAAGCATTGCGTGACTATATGTAATATCCTTCCGATATTATCCTTGTTTTCGCATGGGCCGGTTGCAGTCTCTTTTTTTTTGTAGCCACTCCGAAGTCCGAACGAAGTTTTTTGCATTTTACAGCGGGTGAGTCTCTAGTTGTCACTGATGATCGTCGTTTGAACCTTTCTGGTTCCGCCATCAAATTGATAAGTTTAATTATATCAAGTGCTGTGAGAAAAGGCTATAAATCTCCACCTCCAGCATCCTCACACGCAATATAGCCTACTAGCCGAGACTCCTCCTTTATGTGTACAGATGTGACGTAATGACGCAAAGACATGCTCGAATCTCCCGCGGAAATCCACCAGTACCACTGGAATTAAAAACATTATTACAAGCTTACCGCTTTGAATCGAGTTAAGGCAAGCAGATAGTTTTGAACACTGGCTGGTTATGTATTTTATTAAATATGTATTTTGGATAATTTTTAACCCAAAAAAAGCTACGGACTGCAGCTTTAAATAAGTAGTGCAAAAGGAGAGGTAAATGTTATCAATATTATCAAAAGTATAAAATATTAAATATTAAATGTTGCACAATAAGTGGATAGAAGAAAGTTGGGGGGGTTAGACTGTGAAGTCAGTGCATATGTGAGTTCAAAATGATTATGGCTTTTGGAAAAAAAAACTGTTGGCCCTTGTTCTGATGCACCTGTAGCGCCTCCCTGAGGGCAACAGGTTAAACAGATCAAAGCCAGGGTGGGAGCTGTCCTTGATGACTTTTTTCGCTCTGCTAAGGCAGCAGGTGGTGTAAATGTCCATAAAGGAGGGGAGAGGGCAGCCGATGATCTTCTGTGCTACCTTTACTTCTCTCTGAAGCCTCTCCCTGTCTGCCATGGTGCAGCTGCCGTACCATACTGTGATACAGTACGTCAGTAGGCTCTCGATGGACAAGCGGTAGAAGGTCAGCAGCGGGTTGGAATCCAGGTTGCACTTCCTGAGAACCCGCAGAAAGTGTAGTCGCTGTTGAGCCTTCTTGATAACCGCTGTAATGTTGTCTGTCCAGGAGATGTCAGCGGAGATAAGGACGCCAAGAAACCGGAAGGTGTGGACCCTCTCCACACACTCACCGCTGATGTAAAGGGGGCTAGGTCGGTGCTGTTCTTCCTGTAGTCGACAATGATCTCCTTGGTGTTCAGAGCCAGGTTATTCTCTGAACACCAGGCTGCCAAGTTCAGGACCTCCTCTCTTTAAGCTGCCTCGTCTCCCTTTGAGATGAGTCCGGCCACTGTGGTGTCGTCAGCAAACTTGACAATTAGGTTGTTTTTGTGGCCCGGACTACAGTCGTGGGTGTAGAGACCGTACAGGAGGCGGCTCAGCACACAGCCTTGTGAGGAGCCAGTGCTCAGTGTGCGAGTGGAGGAGAGGTGGGAACCAAGTCTCACCGTCTGGGGCCAGTTGGTGAGAAAGTCCTTTATCCAGGCACATGTGGGAGGGGGGAGGCCGAGAGTGACCAGTTTAGTGATGAAAATGTCCAGAGAAATTGTATTGAAAGCTGAGCTGTAGTCTACAAAGAGCATCCAGACGTACCTCTGCTGCTGCTCCAGATGGCTCAGCGCAGAGTGGAGAGCTACGGCGATGGCATCCTCTGTGGATCTGTCCGCACGATATGCAAACTGATAAGGGTCAAAGTCTGGGGGGAGATAATCTTTTATGTGCTGAAGAACCAGTCTCTCGAAGCACTTCATGACTACTGGAGTGAGGGCCACAGGACGATAATCATTTAGGTTGGTAATGGGAGACTTCTTCGGCACTGGGATGATTGTGGCTGATTTTAGGCAGGATGGGATGACTGCCTGGGCCAGAGAGCGGTTAAAGATTCTGGTGAAGATGAGGGCGAGCTGGTGGGCACACGCTCTGAGCACCTTGCCAGGTACTCCGTTTTGGCTGGCAACCTTCCTGGGTTTCACTGCCAGGAGCACCTGTCTGACATCGTGTCCCTCACAGTGAGTGGAGTGGTGCATAAAGCGCTCCACTGTGTTCCCCCGAGGTTGATAAGGTGTTGTCCTCACTTTACGGATTCCTGCTATGCTGAGCTCTTTGATCGTAGACGGGCCCCTGATCACTGTGGAGTTTCTTCGGAAACCCGTAGTGGGCGAGGAAGTTATCCCACAGGCATTCAGCCACGGTTTGAGCCTTCTGGTTCCTGGTAGATATTGCTTCGGCATATCTTGTGAAATGATCAGTCATCACTAAAATATCCTCTGGGTCAGCCCTTTGACGTTCCATCAGATCCTCTTCAGACAATTGGGTAAAAACCGGAAGACCATGAGCATCCTCTTGCTGGAAACCTTGAGGTACCTTACCAGCACTAAGGGACTCAAACATGGTGGATTGGGAGCATGACAGGTCAGGAGCATCACAGTTTTGAAACACTTGGTGTCTTTCGCAGAGAGCTTTCACCGCTGCTGGCAGAATTGTCTGTTGTTCTTGTATCTGCTAAATGGTGAAGAGTGAATTGCCTGATTCTTTCACCCTCTTTTGAGACAAAGTCGTCCAGAGGCCTGTAATGAGGACGTCTTTTGCTTGCCTGCGCGATATTGAATCTTGAAATTGAGCTGGACAGCCACTTATAGCTAGTTGCGTCAAGCTTTGCAGATGTCAAGAGCGGGTTGCTGTCTGTCAGTACAGTGAACACTCCTCCATACAGGTAGTCGCTGAATTTGTCTGTGACCGCCCACTTGAGGGCTAGGAACTATAACTTGTGCACTGGATATTTAGTTTCACTTCTGTTTAGTCCCCTGCTCGCAAAAGCAATTACTCTCTTTCGTCCCTCCTGATCTTGATAAAGGGCGGCTCCAATTCCTGTAGTACTTGCATCCGTGGTCAGCACATAAGGAAGGCTGGGATCAGTGAATCCAAAGACCAGAGCTGAAGTCAGCTTCTCTATTATGTAATCAAATGCTTGCTGGCATTCCTGTGTCCATCGATCTCCAAATTGCTCTTTGGGATTCCGATTACACTTTCTTCAGGGTGTGCCTCTGGTTTTAGGGAAATCTTGGACGAACCTCCTGTAGAATCCTGCAAACCCAAGAAAAAATTTGAGGTCTTGAGGGCTTCGGTCTTGGCCGGATCCGTCTTGACTCCTCTCTGAGAGGTCCGATGTTTGGAAGAACTTGCATTTTGTAGGAGACAGTTTCAGTCCATATTCTCTTAGCCGCATTAGAACTTACAGAAGTTGAGCCTCATGTTCCTCTAATGTCTTAGAGAAGACAATAAGATTGTCAATGAAAACCAGTACCTCTCTTTGATTAACCCTCTGGGGTCTGAGGTGTTTTCGGGGTCCTTGAGATGTTTTGGCATGCTCTGACATTTGTGCATTTTTCAGTTGCTTATAAACATATTAATGGCACAGGTGAAATTACACTCTATATAGCACACACAGGGCTACCATTATATGTGAGCAACATGTATGTACATGTTTGTATTTTTGAGAGAATATTGTTTATGCGTGGTTATTGAAAAAACTAAAAAATAAATTTTCTAATATATGGCCACAAATAACATACTAAATATCTGTCCACAAGACTTTTGACTAGTGGATGTTGTCGCCTAGAGTATTTGCTTCAAATTGATCTGAAAATCATTCTGGCTAATCATTCACATAAAACAATAGATTGTTTTAAATTGTGAAAAACATTTTTTTGTTTGCAAAGGCAATATGCGGATGGGCGGATCGGCCCAACCCCCTCATGAATAATTAGGCAGTTCTCACCTGAGCAGACTGCATACTAATGAGCCTTTCATTCAGGGGTGTCACACAAGAAAGAATGCAAGGACAATATATATATATAAATAAATAAATATTTATATACACACACACACACACACACACACACACACACATATATATATATATATATATATGTGTGTGTGTGTGTGTGTGTGTGTGTGTGTGTGTGTGTGTGTATATAAATATTTATTTATTTATATATATATATATATTGTCCTTGCATTCTTTCTTGTGTGACACCCCTGAATGAAAGGCTCATTATATATATATATATATATATATATATACATATATATATATATATATATACATATACATATATATATATATATATATATACAAACAATCAAAATATAAATGAAAGCCAAAAGCACATTTTTAGTCACACATTTTAGCCATCCACATACCATTTTTAGCCATCCACCGCGGTAAAAATAAACCAGTCGCATTTCAAAGTCGTACGCGAAATGACCGCCAGGTGGCGCAAAGGGACATTTAGCAAAACGTAAGTGGGGCTAATGTCTATTAACAGTAGCCTAAGGATGAAATACTACAAGTTATGGTAATTTCCAAATAAGCCTACAACAAATTGTTGGTCATACAGATAAGATATAATCTTTTAAAACTGTAAAAGGTTAAAGTAGGCCTACACTCACAGGCTAAAGACAAAACGTTTTCTCGCTCATGTGAGAATCAAACGTTTGGTTATTTCTCAGTAACAAAATTCATAGCCGAGCGGTAGAACTGATGGTTCATCATCAAGATGACACAGGTTCAAATCCCGCACAAACATGGTCTGCTGTATATTTTATATTTATTATTGCAGAGAGATTTGTCTAGCTCTAAAACTCTGTTACACCATACAGTTTTGTTTTATATAGGCTATATATATTTTTTTATTTTTTTATTCCAGGCTCTCACGCCACCCCCCCGATTTCTCACGCTGAAGTGTCAACCCGGTCGGTCAAATTCCTGAAAGATATAGTTTATCTATAGATCTACCTGTTGAGCCACTCGTGATCGACTAGTTATACCGTAAATTAGTTAAAATATCCCGTAATCTATTTAGAGCGAGCGTGCATGCGAGACAGATATTGTGCTCCAAACCGTGCGCGCGCATGGCAGAGAGGTCTGTTCCCTACAACCTAGAGTTTTTAAAAACATGGTTTTAAGTAAAGTGTGATTTGCCAGGGGGGACTGGGATTTCCTTCTGGTCTAAACATCCCTACTTCTGCTGAATTATTTTAATCCCCACACCCCTCCCTCCACAGCTAATCAATGCTATAGGCTACTTCACCAATATCAAATATATAAATTAGAGATATGCAACAGGCACGTTTAAACGAAAAACAATAAAATCAAAACCAGCGTTTCAGTTGTTCATTAGTTCCAGTGGCCTTAATGCATGCACGGCTTTTCAAAATTTCACAAAGCGTGTTGAGATTATTTTGAATGAAATATTGAAGTTTATAATTAAGTGTTTTGGCACACCACGCCGAGTGACCCTATGCATTTTTCTAAAGTCGGGTTTTATTCTGGCATCGTGAGTTAGTGTTCGACAAACGCGGCGGCGCGTTCATTTAGATTAATTTATTTATCTCATTATTACAGCTAAAATAACTTAATAGGCGACTCCGTAATTTTTTGGTCATACAGATAAGAGTAGAGTAGCTTACATCGTTCAAAACTGTAAACTTGTATTCATATTAGGCTAACGACAAAAACAGTATATCTGTCCTCTCTGTCTCCGGGAACTGCGCGTCACAAAAATGAACCGAAAGCCACTTCAGCTCAGTCACGATAAGAAATCGGCTATGTCTAAAGCCTTTAAATGTCTAAATATTTAGGCTAATAAATGTTATCTGATTATGTAGGCTAATCCATATGAAAACGAGAGGTACAGAGGATCTACTCAAACATGCGCTTCCCAATGAGAAAATGACAAGACATGGGTGAAAATCTCGCTCTAATTAAATGTAGGCTAAATCGCCCTGAATTAAAATGTAAAAACATAATAATGTATTTGTCGAAATGTTGCGATATTGTTTCATTTAAGTTCATAATTATTCTATAAATGTTATTTAATTTAGCAGCATTACCACGAAGCACCGTGTTTCGATATTTATTTGAATAATACAAAATAAAATAAAAACTTAATTCACAAATTGCATGCCTGGTTGTAAGGATCCAAAGATCCCTGTAGACTTTAATATTAAGTGACAACAAATTCACAAGCGTTTTTTCAGATTATATTTAGTTTTGCTTGGAAAAAGCTGCCCCAAACCAGTTTTATTTCATCAATTATTGAAATAATGAAATATTTAGTAATAAACTTTTATGACAGAAATATCACTAGGCTACATGTAACTTAAATCATTTAATTCCTTCATTATCAACACTGTCTAGAATGGCGATTTAAGTGTGAATTGCGACTTCTCTTTGTGTTAAGTCAGCCTCAGACTCCGATAGCCTGTGGGGGGTTGGAGGGACAGTTGCTGGACAAAGGTGTTAATGTTCCTCTTTCATATGGAGAGTGTCGGATAGCCAGCCTGATGAGCAGGCAAAATTATTGTAAGGATAAATCTGTGTCCAAATGTAGGCCCCATATCTTATTAAATTATAAATATTGTAGTTTATTTATTGTAGCCTATTTAAAGTTTTTTTTTCACACAAAATTTCAATTGAAGTTATTGTAAGGTTAATTCAACAAGGCATGCTGTGTCTTTGAAGCAACAATTAAAGGTTAAATAATTTTTTCGTGATTTGTATGGCTGACACGCAGCGACATATACAGTATTATCAGCTGTATGATGTGTTTTTACCCTGAAATGATTAATTTCGAGAGAGAGACCCGCGCGCGCAGCGAGGGAGACTAAATAAACTTGTTAAAAAGAGATCCAGCGCGAGAGAGGCAAAGAGAAACGCATGTTTTTAATTTAATTATGTTTCTTTGGACAATTTTCGTTTTGTAGGCCTACTGTTTTAATTGTTTAATTTAGCTGTAATTTCTTTGGCAATACAAATTTAAAATGTCGCAAGAATAAGATTAGCCTAGTGTTTCTTATTTTGCATCGCAAAAGAAATAAACTCTAAACAAGATGCAACCCTGTTTTAAATTAAACAATTTAAACCTTGAAATGTTCGAACTTGGTTTCAAACTTAAGTAATTTTAGTGTTCTTTTACATTACACAATAATTTAGCAGACTAAAGACGAGCTTCTTCATTTTCATTTTCTGATCGGCTGACAATCTTCATCAGTTTTTGTCGTTTGTGCAGCGGCTGCGGTTCTACAGGAATGTAGCAAATTTATGTTGTAATGATAATCAAACAAAACTCTTGACTTTAAATAAGTAAACAGATATAAACAGTTACCTATTTAAGCATCAAGGTGGGAAAATATAAACGTAGGACAACATCGGTTAACAACATCTATGCTACATTGAGATTCGATCTCGGGTCTGTTGAAGCTCCTCGAAGCTGGTGTCGTTGCGTTGATCACTGAGCTATCGTCTGTACGCTGTTAAAGTTGTAAAGCCTCGTTCATGTAGCCTAAATGTTTTTATTGCAATGTTTTATGTTGAAATGTTTTCATTATTTATTCAATTACATTTCAGTAGCCTAATTTCAGTATTGTGATTATGAATTATTTTAACTACGTTTCACTTGTTGAATTCTTCTGCTACCAGCTTTCAATCGCTCTGAATCAGCGCGGTGCGGCAGCAGATTACGCATTAGAGAGAATAAACCGGAATAAACGAACACTTTTCAGAGTCTATGATTGTAGCGCCTCTTAGCGGTAAAAGGCAGCAAATACACCACACATTTTACCGCCGCGGTGGAACAGCTGATGTGGGCGTTGTCATGGCTTGCCTCGACATTTGCGTTTGAATAGCGCGCGTCGTCCGTGGGCGTGTCAGATTAACGCGTAATGAAGTGTAATGAGCTGGGGGAAAAAATACTGACAGCACTCTCTTTTCATACAGATTGCATAAACTGAGAATATTTGTTTTTTATATAAATTACTTCATTTAAAAGAAGAGAATTCAAGCTTCATAAAGAAAAACCTCTCGTGCCTGTGTGACAAGTAATCGCGGAGTTACAGTTAATCTTAGGACGCGTTTCAGAATGGACTTCACTGACAGAGAGAACGCAAAACTCGCATCATGTTTGTTTTTCTTTATTTGGTGAAAAGCACAACACTTTGTTTTTATTGTGAGTATCCACAAAAAAAATAGAAACTTAACAGGATCTAATGATGTACAACACTTATATGTAAGATCAAAATTAACAGAGTAATTTGAGTCTCTTTTGCACTGATAAGGAAAAAAGTGAGCTGGTATCGCCGGCGAGACCGCCGACCCCAGAGAGTTAAGATCCCCCATGCACCGTTCCATTAACCAAATGTACTTGGTGCAATGGTGACCCCTTGAGGCATCCTGTTGAACTCCCAGAACCCCAAAGGACTCACAAATGCCATTTTCTGTTTGTCGGCCTCTTCCATCTCAATTTGATAGAAGGCTTTGGGAATTCAACTTTCTGAAGTTGACACAAAAGCACACATCATTATTCTTTCTCACTACCACTTTTGGTGAAGCTAATGGGGACTCTGATTCTCTGATGACACGCCTGTGTCGAGAAGCTCTTTGAGGTGCTTCCTTTCTGCGTCTGCATCCTGCGAATGGATAGGCCTGGCCCGCTGTTTGAAAGGCGTGCTGTCACTGAGGTTGATGCAGTGCCTTACTTTATCGGTGTAGCCATAATCATTATGCACTTTCATGCAGTGTAAATACATCAGACATGGTGTTTAATTAGGTCCGTTACTCTCCTCTTCCATTCTCATGATAGGGTGATTCCATTCACATGATTCACATTCCCCCAATCACCGAAATCAGGAACAATCTTAGCATTCGCAGGACATCTTTGCACTCGTGGGGTTTCCTCCCTCAATGACGCCTTGGACGGCATGCACTTCAGCCAGTACTGGTCTCGGAGGGATTATTATATCTGTTTGGGTATCATTCTTCAGCACTACTGGTATCTGGATATTGCACTTCGGAGGTAAGGAATGCAGGCAACTAGCCACCAACAATCTGCCAGGCAAGGAAGATGACGCTGATGGCTCTACTGTAACCCAAGTCTCTGATGGCAGTCCAGCGATGTTAGCACACCCATCGAGGACTATGGTACTTCCGGCCGTTACTACTTCAGGCACGTCTCCTTTCAACTTTACTTGGCCCAAGGCACTTGCACCGGCTTGTCGCCTCCAAGAGTCTTATCACAGCTTGATAACCATGGCAACATGACTTAACTACCCGGGTTACAATATGTAAATATTGCACTACTGTATGGGATCATACACAAAATAGGCCATAATTTAAAGCTCACTAGGATTTGAAGAGAATGACTTAAGTCACAAAACCAACTGTAAAGTGTTCATCTAGTTGTCAGGTCAAACAGTGATGTGCCCATTTACTCACATACATACTTACATACACACACACACACAGACACGTGAACTCACACAATCTCTTGTGCACACACATGCACACACATATGCAAACATGATAAACTAATTGATTGCTAAACAATTTTATAATTGCAATGGCACAATGTTTCTCCTGGTTTCCACGTCAGCACTGTTTGATCCGTTAATAACAGAAATTTGAATGCTTCTCACTAGATCTCGCAGCTGTAAGGATTCAGGGCGGATCTAATCCGTGGGGAATTTGCATATCATAATTAATAATTGGTAATTAATAATTATTCATGCATGTTTGGATTAGACCAGTCTTACATGTTAATAAATCTCCCGATAAGGGAGGATCTGTCATTTTACCTGCATGCATGTGAATCCTTGAAATTAACCACAAGTTGATTGCAATTAATTACACGGACCACGTTTCACAAAACAGGTAAAATGAATTAGCTCAATTGTCAGGATAATATTTGTGGGATCCACAATATCATCTTACTTTATAGGATTTCAGGAAACGCAATTCTCTGGCCAGAAGAATTGGGTTTCCCGCCCTATAAACACAACACATACTCTTTAAGGTATTTTTAATTTTAGTAAGCTTGTAGCATAAGATCTTTTGCACTTAAGGGACTTGAAACTGAGCAAAGAGACAGCACATCAATCAAATGAATATATAATTAATTTAATAGAGGCATGACTACTTATGTATTTACTACGGTTACACGGGATATATGTATTTACAAACACATAGACATCAATGAACAATACAATAAGACATCAATGAACGAGAAATGCGTAAAGTTTGGACAATGGATAACTTACACGCGTGAGCGAGTAAGAGAGAGAGAACAGAGAATGGGGAGAGAGAGAAAAGAGAACATTGGCAGAATTTCATTGGCAGGAAGACATTCACCTCTCCGATTACAACACGAAACATCATCTTAAAACTTCTTAGAAGCTCTATAAAGAGATTATACTTGCACAAGTTATGTTATGGTCTCTCTGTACGGCCCTGTCTGGCCGCGTGAGCTGAGTCCTTTTGTGTGTGAGGAAGCGTCACGTGGGCTGCTTGGCGCGCGTGTTGAACGGAGGTTTACAGTCTTTAGGGTAACATTTCCAAAGGGAAATAGTTCGGCTAAGTTCGTTTCACTTCGTGGAAGTGAACTGAGTCGACTACGGAAAACAAAACTTTGACTAACAAAAAGGAAATAAAGATCTCGACGGGGAAATCATGCGGAGTTAACGTGACATCTTTGCATGGCTGGTGAAGAAGCGCGTGCGTCGCTCGGTCCGGCGCGTCACGCGGTCACGTGCGCGTGTTTCTCCTTCAAAGCGAGCGCGCGCTCGTTTAAAGGTCCCTTGTAGATGGATTTGCTGAAGAGATATGTCACGGGGTTTTCTTTTCAATCGTCGATTGGAATTAAACACAGAGACTTATCTACAACTGAAAAACACAAACTAAACTAGAAACAAATAAAAGAAAGGCGAAGAACTCGCCCGGAGGCGAGACGTTACATCATGACACGAGGACAAGGGAGGAAGAGCGTCCAGAGGGAGGTTCAGTCCTCTTTAGAGGAACTGGAGTCCACACCTCTGAGGTGCGAACTGGCCAATGACATTCAAAGAAACTTTTGGCGGCCAAATTCTCTTTGTCTTGTCAAAGTTAAACTATGGCCGTGTCCGCCTCTTTTATGACCAGTCAGAATTTGTCAGACTCATTCCACAAGATGGTAAAAACATAGAAAACATACATTTTACTGTAATCTTCTGTATCTGACCAAATCAGTTGGAACGAGATAATTAAAACGGTACCAAACAAAACATTTACACATAATTGGAATACGAAGATACATCTTAATACATAACTATAAACTCTCAAGAGTTTCACTGATACGCTAGGAGATCATATCTAGACTACCATGGACTGGGAAACACACAGACATACAGGAATATATCGTATACAATTGGTAATGGCTCGTTTTATGAGTGTAATGTAAAGGTCCATCATGTGTGTGTGTTGGTTTGCGTGTGTGTGTGTGTTAGAGTTCTGTTCTCTCTCTTGCAGAGATGGGGGAGGGCATGGAATGTTCAAGCATTTTTATGACTCTGGCCATTCCTGAGAGAGAGAGAGTGTGTGTGTGTGTTGTACACACGTTCTTGCTTGAGGAAAGGAGGAAGTCAACTGACAGTCCATACCTTACAGTCCCCCTTTTAGTCCGATGACGTCCCTTTGTGGACATCATCGGACGACACATCACAATGGGCGGATGGCAGGTGAATCATGACTCACGCAGCAGGTGGTTATTAGGGCTGAGGATTCAGCTCTATGAGGTTCGAAGCTGCCTCTGGCCTGGTCTCTGACTTGGCACCCCCTTTTTGCGGGTTTCGTCCGAAACCTTTCGTGAGCTTGGCTGAAGATGTTTGTATCTCGTTGAGTCTCCTGTATAGGATGAAGGTCAAGCCCAGTGTCAGGGTGTGTCTGACTACCATAGAGGTACACCGTGCAGTGTCGGCTGCGGTCCAGGCTTGGACAACAGGTGAGGTAGTCAGAATGGGTAGTCGAGACAAAGCTTGGAGAGCTGTGTCGATAGGAGCAATGTCAATTAGCTGGGATCACCCCCCTTTCGCAAACCACAACTCCCGTTCTGGAGTTAGGGTGAAAGTGTGGTACCTGGAGAAGGATGGGATTTCCAGTTTTAATTTGTACTCTTTGCATGGAAGATGGTACCATGCCAGGTCGTCAAGGTGAAGGATGGCACTTTCCGGTGCTTGGATTCACAGGCTCTAGTGGAGCGAGGTGACACAGGTGTCAGTGTCATTCTGGTCGTAAGTGAGTGCAGCTGTGCGCACAGGAGTGTTAGCGAGCCGCATGTCACTTACACTCTCTGCTTGGGTCTTGATGCCTTGAGTGCGTGGCTTGGCTTTGGCAGGGCAGCGGGTGTCGCTGATCTGCAGCCCGCAGATTCCGTCAGTGTTGTCTCTGAGGAAAGGCTTGTTAGGGCAGAGATAGTGAATTTCTTTGGTCAATGTGCACACGTACGGGTTCGGAGCTTAGGACGGCTTTGTGTTGCTGTCGTTGCAGTCAACCCCGTCCGGCGTGTGGATCTTGATGTGAATGTTACTTTTCAAAATCTGACCTTGACAATGTTCTTGAGCCGGTAGATTCGGCTTGACTCTATGATGGGCAAGTTCAAGAGAACCCCCCCCCCCCCTTCTCTGCTTGTAGTCGACGCAGAGAGGGATGGCACTACCCAGAGAGTAGGAAAGGTGTATTTGTAAAGAGTCAGTTGGCGTGGTGATGGCGGACGCCAGCACGGTTTTCACGAGGCTTAAGGGTATCAGGTGCGGTGGAATTCTACCCCGGGCGAGGCTGTCGATGGAGGAGTTCACCCCCTGCAGCAGGTTTGTCATCAGGGCTGTTACCAGCTGAGTTTGAGCAAAATCATTCTGGAAGACAGTAAACAGCTGTTTCATGGAGTGAGTGTTGGAGTGCATGGGGTTCAACGCTGTGAGTGTTGAAAGTTACCACAGTTCCCTTTAGTGTCTTGTCGATGGTCTGCAGGGATGCTCTCTGTTGTGAGTGCTCTTTTATCTGTGGAATCTCAGTCTGAATTTTGGCTACATGCCGTCCCACGTTGGCGAGGTTTGCTGCATTCATGCTGGACATACAAGTGTTAAACAGAGTTCTGACGGCAGTGCGGCGGTGGTTGGGCCACCTGGCTCCGCTAGCGTGACCGTCATTTTCTCAAGTTGCTTGAGCAGGTGTTCAACCTCGGTCTCAGCGTGAGTGCGGGAGTCCTTTGTCCATCGGCACCTACCCAGCTGTATTGTGTTGTTACGCTGGGGTAGTGTGTTCTGTAGGCGTTGTGAGGATCAGGTGGCACATTCACTTTCTGAGTGCGGGTCCGGCAGAAAAGGAGTCCTGGTGCCAGACCTGGTGAGATGTCCGATTGCGGTTGCCCTCTGGTTGGCTGTAGGCACAGCAGCATCCTGGTAAAAGTGAAAGGGAGAGAGAAAGAGAGAAAGGGAGGAAAAATTTCGCCGGTATGCCACTTGCTTCGGTGTCTTGCAAGTGTCTCTGGTGCTGCGGCGTGCAGCGGCATACATTGGCATTACCCCCCTTTTGCACTGTGGCATCACAAGCTGTGGCGCGGTGATGGCATCAGGTGCAGAACGCTGAATGTTGTTTAGTGCACGCAGCATGTGCTTGTTGACGCAGGTTGTCTGGGGCACCGGTTGTCGGTTTGTGCAGACGGCGTCCGTGGGTGGTTGGAGGGGTATGAGAGGTGGTTTCTCATAGTGTCCATTGTTTTGTCATAGTCTTTGGTAAGCTGAAAGGTTAAGGTCAGGTGAAGCAGGGGCTCTGTGACTTTTGTCACACTTGTGGGGAGAGACTAATCCATGACCCTAAAAGTTCAGAACCACGGTTTAACGGGTTCACTAGGTATGTAGCATAAAGCTAGGTGTTTCACGTGTGGCTAGCTAGTGAAGTGTGTCCTGTATCCTTATCTTAGCTGTGGATGTTAGGAGGCCAAGACTTTATGTGGTTCCGAGAGTATGTCCTGAAAAGGGCATAGTCATGGTTCACTACGGCTTGACCAAGTGAATGATAGGGGGAAAAAGGACAGCTGTCCTATTTGAATAATGCTTATTATCAATTCTCTGGACTATAGTTGTGCCCTAGTAAAGTGCTGAAATACTTGTGTTTCAGGGTCACAAAAATGAGTGCGCTTGTTGAAAATAAACACAATCACAAGTAAAGGTGTCTCTGTTTTCTTTCTGGGCCCTATGGGGACTGGAACCACATTTGAATAAGAGAGGAAATAAAAGTAAATCATATAGATGATCGCAGGGATTAAAGTTCTCCGTCGCTACGACGGATTTCCGTTAATTGCAGCGAGTCTATGACGGATATCCGTCAATTGCAGGGTTCCCGTCTGTCCTTATGTCTTAAATTAACTTTTCATAATTTTAAGGCCGTAAATAGGCTTTCATTTCGCAAACAGTGTGATAAATGTCTTAATTTTAGTTTGAATAGGTCTTAAATTAAGGAAAGATGATGCGTATTCACCCTGCTGAGGGGGGATGTGATAAAGCCTGGAGTGGAGCAAAAGCACGTTCCTCTCTCCACTCTTAGCATTCTGTTATCACTTCGCTTATGATCCACTCCGGGTTTTCAATTCCCGCTCACGGAAAAACTGCTCCCTGGACCCTGTTCACTCAATCTTGTCAGGCGAGGCTACAGCTCGTTTGCTGCGGTCCCATGATAGAAAACAGAACGCGGGTCAATATTGGTCGTTTCTCAATACCAAGTACGCAAACTTCGGACTTGCGTCCTTGGTAGTTCGGACTTGCCAAGTTCGACTCAGGAGAACAAACTCCCGAGGACGCTGCTAACAGCGCGTTCTTGATCGCGTCACTCAGCACGCGGCTACTCCGGTTATCAACTCTGCCTTTTTTCATCAACACCACTGTGCCTCTTTTCTTTTATAAATGAACATAATTATTATCATAAACATATAAATGGCCACACAAATGTGGTTCAGGCAACGCACATTGATTTATCATATAGTTATAACAACACGAAATATAGCTAAAACACAAACCTGCTTCTTTTTGTTTTCATTTTAAAAATATGAAACATTATTTATCATTAAAACTGACATTTAACAAACAGACAGGGTTGTATCGTTTTATTGTATTATGCGTACACATACAGTGAAGAGAATGCATAGTAATATAATATTTTATATATTTTAGACTATATAAAATTACACAACCATGTCTCTTTTTTGTTAAATGTCAGTTTTAATGCTAATATCCCGTTCAAAAGTAGTAGCCTAATAGGTAGGCTATAATAAGCTATACAATGAGAAATAAAGCAAACAATTCAATTAAACATAAGTCAGCTCTGTAATAGGCTACAAAGTTAAAGTTAAATATAGCCTACATAATAAAGTTATAAAACTTCACTTTGCCCTCAGCCAAAACAATTTGCCATGGCACAAACTATATATTAATATAGTTTAGCATTGTTTGGTCTCATAAGATAAATAAAAACATGCACTGAAAAGTTATGTAGATGGTTGATTATTTGTCAAGATAAGTATTTGTTTTTCATAGATTAAAATAGCTTTTAAATTACTCAATATTAG
This sequence comes from Rhinichthys klamathensis goyatoka, assembly GCF_029890125.1. Lineage (NCBI taxonomy): Eukaryota > Metazoa > Chordata > Actinopteri > Cypriniformes > Leuciscidae > Rhinichthys > Rhinichthys klamathensis. The sequence continues at coordinate 4,287,247 of NW_026607023.1, forward strand.
ATCGGTTTTAAACATCTTCCCTTAAAACGCTATTGGTCTCGACTATTTAAATAAAGTTACAGGAATATGACTTGGCCTGAAAAAAATTTCAGTCAGAAGAATTGTTTTCACTTTAATCCCTGTGATCGAATAGCCAAGGGAATAGCTGAGTGCTATTATTATCAAAGTCAAAGAAATTAAAGAATTAACGAAGAGCAAAAAAAAAATATTAAAATTAAAAGCGAAAAGAAATAAAAGTGATCAAAACTACGGGAATGATCTTAAGGCGAGAATAATCAGTGGCCTTAGTGACTAAACTTTGGATTTACCTGGGTCAACACTTCATAGTGGGTTACGGCGGTTGCGTGTTCCAGACCACATCGTGTGTGTCCCATCAAAGGGTTAGTCACCTGCCGATGAAAATCCCTATTGCTATATGAATTCTTCTCTAGCTACACAGTTTACATGTAGTTAAACTTAAGTTTAATTAACAGGTCATCTGCGAAGTTATCCTCCGACAGTTAGTAAGGACTATGCCTGAACTAGGGAAGGTAAACTTTAGCTAAGAGGAATTGCAAACACGGAAAGTGAATAATTAGAAACCCTAACCGATGTTAAGGAAAGTATTCTAGAATACGTTGCATTGTGTGAACACAAGCGGTGATTAAGGGTTCAAGTAAATGATGCTAACTGCTAACTGTAGAAGTTATTATTTAGCTTAGCATAAGCTGGATGGACGCCAGGTTAGTTTAGCTTCCTAGGCTGGTTTGTTTACAAAGTGACATCACAAGTTAGCACTTCCTGTGACAGGTTGTTGTCATGGGAACCAGAGCATGTCAGACAATTCAACAGTCCCTGAAAAATGTCTGTACATTTTACATGAATTATGCATGTTTAAACGGGTTAACAGCAGGCACTTATATTTTAAGACCTTCCAGAACTTGGTGTTACATTAAGTAAAATGCAGATGTGTTTTGGCATTTGCTAATTCTACTCGTGGAACTGTTCTCTTTATTTTACGCAACTTAATCTATTTGTTTACAGAGTAAGGAAATAGATTTGCTGGAAGTCAAAGCTTGTCTAAGCATATATAGTTATGTCCCTCTCATGCATAAATGCTGACTTTTGGGCGATGAAACAGTATTAAATCGCTATGTAGTTCTCTGCTTGTAGATGCAGGTAAAATTTAGGTGAATTACATCAATCTAACAATAATTTGTAAGGCCTTTACATTTGTAGAAAGGGGAGCATCACCCAGGTCTACCTAGATATAACTTTTTCCTGAGCTTTCTTTGTTAGACACAGGTTTAGTCATATTACAATTTGGATTTCTTTTAAGTAAAGCAGAATAGATATCGGTACAGTTTACAAGCTGCTGAGATGGGGTTTCTTCGTCAAACAGACTTACGCTTTACTGCCGAACATGCTAAGTTTAGTTGGAAATCTAAGGCTATTTTACTTAAAGTAGAGATGTCAATTCCAGCTATCGTTTTATCTGCATTTAGACAAGCCAGCGATCAAAAATGCGTATTGCACGTTGTGTTCAGGTTGGATCGCAACGACCAAAAGCACGCCTGTAGGTTAACAGTAGTTTAAAACTGGGGTAGTTTTCCTACACTCTGGCGTTAAAGGGGACGTATGCTCTATTTGGAGCTAGTGTTTCTCGTAACCCTTCATTGTCATGGAAACTAATGTTTAGCAGTGTCATTTCAACCAGCATGTCGCAAATGTTTGTTTTTAAAAGAGTCTTGCATAGTCTTTTGCTTGGTGTAAGCTTCTTTTAGCTTGTTAAGTCTTTTGGGAGCCATGCCGTGGTTAGTGGCAGGCCTCTCCTGGAAAGGCTTTTGAGTCTCTTTAAGTTCAGTCTCTGCTCTTTGCAAGGGGCTTCACTTTTGTCGGAGTTTCTCGTCGAGTTCCTCTCTGGTTCTTTTCTCTGACTGCTCTCTTCGGTCTATTGTGCAGATGAAGATCAGACAGGGCAGTTTGAAGTCTTTCCACTTCCTTCTTGTAGCTAGGGGTCGTTGTCATCCTCGGCTTGCATCCTTAGCGTTGCAACTTCGTGCTCCAGGGCGATGCGGCTCCTTTCGTGGAGACGTCCTTGTGTGATGAGCTGGCAAGTGAGGTTGACGTGTCTGACCGGTCTTTGTCGTGGGAGCTTTGGCTTGGTTTGTGCGCCGTCAGCTTGTCCACGTCTGCGATGCTCGAGGCTCTGAGTCACTAGCGTCCTCGGGCAGGAAGTTAGCCATCATGGCCGTCAGCCATGTGTCGAGGTTGTCCCAGCGGGTTGTGGGACTGTAGGACCGGAACATACTGGCTTCACTGTGGGCGAGAGGAACACAACACACGCAGAGAGACCAGTGCGATTTCGTTCTACGTTTAACGAGCTATAATACGGGCTATGCCGTGTATGAAAATTTTGGTTAACTGATGCAGACAGTTAAATCATTCGGTGGGACAATTTAGGTAGGTCAGTATGGGCCTGAATAAAATTTAACAGGGCGGTAGCTTAGGGGTCACCTGTTGATGCTAACGGCTTGGTTTGTCAAACTATTATTCAGCGTTCCTTGTTGTCTCAGATAGGTTCTGTCTTCTAGGTGAACTGAAAGGAACAGAGCACAACAGAAAAGAGCAGTGGCAAGATAGCAAAGTTTGAAGTAACATGCAACCATCAAAGATGGAAAGGTCTGTAATGAAATGGCGTCAATAGTACACAGGAAGTGTTACAAGGGAAGAGGAGGCCTAAGCCTGCGGTTTGTGGCTCGGAGAGGAGAAGGGAGCCAAACGCTTCAATGACCGGGGGAATTCATAGATTCTGTGGCCAATACTAAGTGGATGGGTTTAATACCTTTTTCTAGTTTGCCTGGGGTGAAATGAGGTCATTCGGGTTGGAGTCAGCATTGTGGTTGGTCTTCCTGTCATCCCCAAACACTTGACAGCAGTGTCCCGGGCCCTTCCGTATATCTGTACCGATGTGCGCCCTCTCACGCAACCGGCAGTGCCAAATTGGTAATGTGTTGCGGGCCGCACCAACGGGGAGATACGGGAAAGTCCGAGACTCGCGCTCAGTCAGCGCTGGTGACGCAGGTCAGACGAACCCGCTTGCTGGACCCCAAGCAGAGATGACTGTCAAATCACCACAGCACGAGAGAAATTTCTACCTACAAACACAAAACAGGATGAAGGACAAGTGAACCTCAACGTGAATTAAAGCTCTCTCTATCTAAATCAAATTGAGTGTCTATTTTTGTAGAAAAAAAAAATCGAAGGCAACGGCTTTACTAAAATTATGGTACAAACAAAAAGGAAATTATGACGATGTTAATTATCAGAACAACCTAGCCTCCATTCAGAGAAGAGATTAAGTGCAGCAGGAAGAGCACAGGAGGAAGCAAGCTGCAGTGGCGCGTTTGGGCCACTTCCTCCTGGTGGTCAATCTGGCTGACAGAGACCTTGATTTAAATTGCATTCAAACTGGTTTAACTACAATTCAAATCAAGCATATGCATAGATGTTAGGTAACTTCTAGACAGTAAGGATAAAGTTGTCATAACGTATCGAATCAAAATTATTAAAAAATAATTTGAAAAAGGAAATATAGAAAATAAAGCCAACAGGAACGGAGACTTAATTCAAATTAATCTTGAAATTTGTTTGTTTCAAACCAAATTTGAATAAGTGTAGGAAATTGAAGGTTGGCATTATATTTGATGATGATCACGACTATGGTGATAGTCGTGATAGTCGAAAACCAAAATAAAGCCTGCTGGGAGAAAGCCACTTCGGAACAGAATGATGTTAGGAACTAAGTGATGAGCTGACTTAGCAGGGGAAGGCCACAAAGGGGGCGCTAGAAACTGCTAATACTTACTTTTAAATTTTAAGTTCAAATGTGGTTGGAACCAAATTCAAAAAAAAGTGTACACAGTCAGGAGTGAAATCCATGTTATTAAAACTGGAACTTGCACATGCATTGAAAGTTAGAAACACAATTTCAGGAATTCACTGGAACAATCTGAAATGGTGCTGAGAGAAAATTATTTAGGAAAGGATGACCTTGTTACCATTGTCCACACGATGGCGACATCTCGCTCATGGAGGGTAAAGTCAGGACGTGGAGGCAGTCTGATACTGGGAAACTCAAGGGCGCGCCCTAGCGTTTGGCAGTAGCATTGCAACCCGCCTGCTTTCACATGTGACTGTCTCAGAGGACGTGCAAAGAATTACACGCCTCAATTGCTGCATAAATCAGAAATAGTGCGGAATTTAAATCTCGACGGATTTCTTTCCGGTTCTATATTTCACAAAACGGCGTGGCAGGATTTTTCCTACACACACACATAGGGACAACAGGAATTACACGTCTGTCGTTCGGGTCCAAATACATTTATCAAATAGCATTTTATGATTACAATGTTTTTAGGTTTTGGATTTTTCGATGCTATATTTCACACAACGGCGTGGCAGGATTTTTTTTTCTCTACACACACGCATAGGAACAACAGGAATTACACGTCTGTCGTTCGGATCCAAATACATTTATCAAATAGCCTTTTATGATTAAAATGTTTTTAGGTTTTGGATTTTTTCGATGCTATATTTCACAAAAGTGTGTGGCAGGATTTCTTCGCTGCACTACACGTAAATTGTGGACAACAGGAATTAGGCATCTGTTTTTCGGATCCAAATAACATTTATCAAATAGCATTTATGATGAAAAATGTTTTCAGTGTTGGATTTTTTTTTCGGTGCTATGTTTTACAAGCACATCTAGCAGGATTCATCGCTGCGTTGTGCGAGAGAAAACAGGAATTATTCATCCGTTTTTCGACTCCCATAACATATATCAAATAGCACCTATGATTAAATATGCTTTAGGTTTTTACAATTGAGTAGCTACGTCAATGTTTAACCAGGAGTTTATCGTTAATCTAACGATTATAATATCAGGCCTTTTAGGTTGAATTACAGGAGCATCGCTGTAATTCAGATCCTCTCTCGCTCTGCTCAAAAGATTCTCGTTTTGAAAACAGGCTGATCAAAAGAAAATATATTAACATGTAAACGTCTTTACAGAGGTAATATCTCTTTTTTTTTTTCAAACTACAGTTTACATTCAATACTTTAACCGTGAATATCAGTATTACGAACTGCAATTCATTTTAGCAATTACAACGACTAAAACGTTTAGGCGAATTTAGCAGTTTGTAATGTGCTCCGCTGACATGGACTGGCTTTTGTGCCTCTTCAGTCAGCTGGTGAGTTCGCATTGCGTTCACTCACCCGAGGCGCGCGTACAATATTAAATCACAATATAGACATAGATTGAACACTGATTTTTGCTCAGAAACAAGTTTAAAGTGTGCTTAGCATTTTCTCCACCAATTTGTAAGGATTCAGGGCGGATCTAATCCGTGGGGAATTTGCATATCATAATTAATAATTGGTAATTAATAATTATTCATGCATGTTTGGATTAGACCAGTCTTACATGTTAATAAATCTCCCGATAAGGGAGGATCTGTCATTTTACCTGCATGCATGTGAATCCTTGAAATTAACCACAAGTTGATTGCAATTAATTACACGGACCACGTTTCACAAAACAGGTAAAATGAATTAGCTCAATTGTCAGGATAATATTTGTGGGATCCACAATATCATCTTACTTTATAGGATTTCAGGAAACGCAATTCTCTGGCCAGAAGAATTGGGTTTCCCGCCCTATAAACACAACACATACTCTTTAAGGTATTTTTAATTTTAGTAAGCTTGTAGCATAAGATCTTTTGCACTTAAGGGACTTGAAACTGAGCAAAGAGACAGCACATCAATCAAATGAATATAATTAATTTAATAGAGGCATGACTACTTATGTATTTACTACGGTTACACGGGATATATGTATTTACAAACACATAGACATCAAAGAACAATACAATAAGACATCAATGAACGAGAAATGCGTAAAGTTTGGACAATGGATAACTTACACGCGTGAGCGAGTAAGAGAGAGAGAACAGAGAATGGGGAGAGAGAGAAAAGAGAACATTGGCAGAATTTCATTGGCAGGAAGACATTCACCTCTCCGATTAAAACACGAAACATCATCTTAAAACTTCTTAGAAGCTCTATAAAGAGATTATACTTGCACAAGTTATGTTATGGTCTCTCTGTACGGCCCTGTCTGGCCGCGTGAGCTGAGTCCTTTTGTGTGTGAGGAAGCGTCACGTGGGCTGCTTGGCGCGCGTGTTGAACGGAGGTTTACAGTCTTTAGGGTAACATTTCCAAAGGGAAATAGTTCGGCTAAGTTCGTTTCACTTCGTGGAAGTGAACTGAGTCGACTACGGAAAACAAAACTTTGACTAACAAAAAGGAAATAAAGATCTCGACGGGGAAATCATGCGGAGTTAACGTTACATCTTTGCATGGCTGGTAAAGAAGCGCGTGCGTCGCTCGGTCCGGCGCGTCACGCGGTCACGTGCGCGTGTTTCTCCTTCAAAGCGAGCGCGCGCTCGTTTAAAGGTCCCTTGTAGATGGATTTGCTGAAGAGATATGTCATGGGGTTTTCTTTTCAATCGTCGATTGGAATTAAACACAGAGACTTATCTACAACTGAAAAACACAAACTAAACTAGAAACAAATAAAAGAAAGGCGAAGAACTCGCCCAGAGGCGAGACGTTACATCTTGACACGAGGACAAGGGAGGAAGAGCGTCCAGAGGGAGGTTCAGTCCTCTTTAGAGGAACTGGAGTCCACACCTCTGAGGTGCGAACTGGCCAATGACATTCAAAGAAACTTTTGGCGGCCAAATTCTCTTTGTCTTGTCAAAGTTAAACTATGGCCGTGTCCGCCTCTTTTATGACCAGTCAGAATTTGTCAGACTCATTCCACAAGATGGTAAAAACATAGAAAACATACATTTTACTGTAATCTTCTGTATCTGACCAAATCAGTTGGAACGAGATAATTAAAACGGTACCAAACAAAACATTTACACATAATTGGAATACGAAGATACATCTTAATACATAACTATAAACTCTCAAGAGTTTCACTGATACGCTAGGAGATCATATCTAGACTACCATGGACTGGGAAACACACAGACATACAGGAATATATCGTATACAATTGGTAATGGCTCGTTTTATGAGTGTAATGTAAAGGTCCATCATGTGTGTGTGTTGGTTTGCGTGTGTGTGTGTTAGAGTTCTGTTCTCTCTCTTGCAGAGATGGGGGAGGGCATGGAATGTTCAAGCATTTTTATGACTCTGGCCATTCCTGAGAGAGAGAGAGAGTGTGTGTGTGTGTTGTACACACGTTCTTGCTTGAGGAAAGGAGGAAGTCAACTGACAGTCCATACCTTACACAGCGATGTTATTACTTCTGTGGCGAATTCAAATGCTTTCTTTACTGGATCTCTTAGCGCTGTGTAGTAACAGTTGGCACGTTTCCATTACAGATTTGCGCAATTTGAAGGGTAATGGCTTGTGATCAAGATCGGCTGGCGCTACACTGACATTGATGGTCCAAACGGTCCGCGAAGCACAAAATAATAGCGCAGTTTCGTTCCGCTTTCATTACGCTTGCCATTTGATGTTGGGCAACCGTGTGGTGGTCGCGCCAGCCCCGCGCGGACATTTGAATGAAATTGAGCGCTACATCGAACATTTTTTATATTGTTACCGACAATGGTGTACCGTCGATAAATACAGATAAATCGCCCAGCCCTAGTCGTATGTAACTTAAGAAACGGTCCCTAAATTTGCGAATATCGAACATCCAATATCAAACCAACTTTATGCCAGTATCTGCTTGCCTATTTCAATAGTATAGCCTACATCAGTGGTTCCCGGGGCGCCAGAGTTCGCTGTAGGGACGGGAGCTTAAATGCTTTAAGGTCAAATATGGATACGAAAAACCTCATCCGCCCAACACATCGAGCCATGTGGAACTTCATCAACCATGATGGAGTCGAACTAACCATGCAAGTTCATCATATCATTTTCATTCAATGCAGAAGAAATCGATTGCAACTTCAATGGCATGATTGTTACATGCTCTATGCGCTGAACATGTTAAGAAAGAATTATTTTTCTGTGGCCATGAAAAATACCCTTTTCTTAGGATTAATGAATAATCAAGTGTTCGCTGGATGAACTGATTTATTGATTGTAATATTAATTTAGCTACATCAAGTTAATCATATTGAATGATCCAAATATTCATAATTAATCATAAGTTATTTTAGTTAAGTTAATATTTCCTCCTTTGAGCTTATTTGTTACACTGTGAAGACTTAAACGGAAGCACAGTTTTTGTCTTTGTCAGCTTTTCTGCATATATAATGGCCCTGATAATAATCACATACACTTACCGCTAGCTCCATTTCTGTAAGGCCATTATTGTGAATGAATGACTTGCTCTAACGGCTCTGGTTTTCTTCAACACCCACTTGCACCATCTGCTGGGGAGCCGACTAACAGTAGATGGAGATTATACATCGGTACTCTACTGCTTTTCCTGCAGTTCCAGGATGTGCATTGTTGAATTTTCTGTCGAATTTGTGGAAGCAAATTTGTAAAGCAAAATAAAATGGACCGAAATTTACATATAGAAAATTAAAGGTTATATTTTTAAACAGACTGAATATTTTGGAAGTGATATCTGAAAGGTGAATATGGGTAATTGAATTTTCAATAATGAAAGTGTGTGAAATGTTTTGAATTGAAATATTCACAGCTTAAATATATTGTCACCATTGTCATATATATTTATACAGTAGTCAACATTTGAAGTGGATAGAAACCCTTCATCAAAGTTATACATTAATTTTGAACAAAACCCGTTCTAGTCTTAGGACAACTTTGATGAACTTTTTTTGGCCCACTTCAAATGTTGACTACTGTAGTTTACAAGCACCTTGCAGAATCTGCAAAATGTTAATTATTTTAACAAAATAAGTGGGACCTGAATAAGATATTTTACTTAAAAGATGTTGACTTAAATAGTTATATTTAAATTAATTAAAATAATTAACATTTTGCAGATTCTGCAAGGTGCGTGTAAACCACAGTCAACATTCAACATATGGTCCAAAAGACAAAATAAAAGTTAAATTTATAAAAATGACTCCTTTCAAAAGTTTATATGCACTTCTTACAATACAATTCTTAATACTGTATCGTTACCTGGATGATCTGCGGCTGTTTTTTTGTTTTTGTTTTTTTTTCTTTCCTGCAATGACTGTATGATTTTGAGATCCATCTTTTCACACTGAGGACAACTGAGAGACTATTACAAAAGGTTCAAACTTTACGTGATGCTCTAGAAGGAAACATGATGCATGTGGGGGTTGCAAACTTTGAATTTGAAGATCAGGGTAAATTGTAATTATTTTGTCTTTTGGGAAACATGTAAGCAACTTCTGTAGCTTCTGAAGGGCAGTACTAAATGAAAAAATATAATTTTTAAACAAAATAAGAAAAATGTACACATCCTCATCCTGTTTTACACCCCTGGTTCTAAATGCATTGTGTTTCCTTCTGTAGCATCAGTGAATGTTTCCACCTTTTGTAATAGCATCTTTTGCTATTTTTTCTTTTCCTTTCCAGCAGTGACTATGATGCACAAATTTGTTTCCTTAACCTATTTATTACCCAGATTCCATGAGTTTTGCATACGTGGCTGGTGCATTGTGGGCAAGAAGCAGACGTGTCCATACTGCAAAGAAAAAGTTGACCTTAAAAGGATGTTTAGTAACCCGTATCCTTTATTGCCTTCAAAAACACAGGCCTGGCTTCAGACAGGGCTTAGATTAAGCCAGGATTATGCTATAGTTCAATTAGGACATTTTAGTAGCTTTTATAAACGTGCCTAAAAACATTGGTACTGACATATTTTAGTAAAACATTCAGTTAAACAGCTCCACCATGCATGTTAGTCTTGAACTAGGCCTACGTCTGTGAAACCAGGGGCATGTCAATTAAATAAAATTTATGTAATCTGCATAAACCTGCATCGCTTATGCTATATATATGGATGCTACTTTTAGACAGTTATAAATTCTAGTACATGATTTGTACTATAGATAGTTTGTTGCAAGTAAACATCCCAAAGTCCTGTAATGCTTTTAATAGATCAGAACAAAACATTGGCTAATTTTGGTTTTAGTTCCCAGTTAAAGTTTACTATAGTTTGTCATACTATCTCTCTATGTGTCACAAGAGCCAACAGTAGTAATGGTTTGGGTTTCCCACTCTTTTCATAAGCTGAACCTGCCAGTAACTTTTTTTCCCCCTGTTTTAAAGATTCAGATGATTATAAAGCAGACTTTATATAAGAAATGCCTAGAGAAACTGTGACCTTTTTCAGTTCTTTGCTGTTTGAGAAGGGGATACAAAGGGATACTGTTTAAAACAATTTAGACACACCATAGCAGTTGGCTTAGATTATAAGTCACATGACTTTTGTGCCAAGGGTTTTAATGTATTGTAAAAGTTTTTTTGTTGTTTTGTTATATTTTTATTTTATATTGTTATACATTTTAATCACTGAGTAAGAAATTACTAATTTACATTTATATGGCAATTTGTCCAGACAAGTCTCTAGGATAATGTTTCTACACAAGTTCCATTTTTAGGGAGAGTGCAATTGGTATGAGACATCCATTATAAGACTGTGCTATGCCACTTGTTACATTTAATACATTTTATTATGCTGCTCTCTGAAATACTTGAAACCAATCTAGTGTTTTCCTGGGTTATCTTGTTTTACACTGCTCATACTGCACCCAGGATTAACAATTAATCCTGCTCATCTCCCGTGGTTAAAAGCGAGGTTTAGAACACCAATAACTAGTGATTAAGGCAGTGTGAAAAGCCCTTCAGTGATCATTTTAATTTGTAGTAAGAGCACTAAACTGTTGTAACATTTCCTTAGATGAGTCGCTTATATTATCACCCAGCATCAAACCCAATATAGTGACATTACCATATTGTGTGAAACATACGCATAACACACCGTCTCACCTGGCTCAAAGATGTGACATTTAGGCGAGACGACAGCAGAAAAAGCTCAAAAAGAATTTATTACATCCAGTAATAAATAAGACAACAATCAAAATACAAATAGTCTGCAATAATAGTTGTGACTATGGTTGGGTATCGTTTTTTTTTTTTTTTTTTGATACCGGTGCCAAATAGATACTTTTAAAACGGTACCGGTGCCTTTAACTTCTTTAAAAAGAGCTTCAAATTCATGGTGATTGTAAAAAAAACTGCTTTGTTTATTGAAAAAAAATCAAATAAAAAAATCTTAATTTAATATTAAATTTTTTAAAAGTATATATAAATATTAGTCTAAAATACAAAACAACAAATTTACATCATAAATTCACAATAAAACCTAAGCCACCTAACCCAACTACAATAATTTGACACTAAAAAACACTACAGTACAAAAATACAGCAAAGTCTGTATTCTTGGTATGCTACAAACCAGCTTTAAATTTCAGCAATCCGTTTCACATTTTTTGCCTTCTCTGGCAAAATACGGCACCTCTCCTGACTTATTGCATGTCCTGCACAAGGTGAGCGTTATTGTAGAACGCATCACCTTAAACGCTGTGACGAGAAATCCCTCATGGAAGAAGAACGCTGTTATGTTTACAACTGTGACAATGAACTCTTATCAGGATCAACTGAATTCTGGATTTCAAAAGTATGTGAAGTTCGCGGCTCTATTGTTGCAGTAAACTTGCACAACGTTCTTGAATGATTAATTTTTTAGATGTATACGCCAGTCTGTTATTGTAGGGATGTCGACTTCACATTTTCACACTAAACATGTCAGTCAGTCTTTGGCTAAACATGACGCAGAACAAAACGAACTATGATTGGTGTCAGTCAGTCTTTGGCTGATATTTTTATTCTTAAATACACAAGTGAATGTGGTTTGTCATTTAAGAAACCTTTATAATGATCATTCATGTTAGTTGATCTATAATGTAGAAAAGGCACACTATGTTAGTAGGCTAAGCACCGCAGTTCAGAGAATTGTATCTGTCAACATGTCAATTCATCCACTTCTCCTGAAATACTTTAAAGTGGCTGGTGAAGTGTGAGAAGAACAAAGTAAATTTTATAGTTACCCACACAATGTGTATCTAAACACATCATCAATTTATAATTGAAAGGATTGTTATTGCTGCTTCCATAGCCATCAGTGTGTATTTTACAAACTGTAAATGTTGTTTTGCTAATAATTGTGTATTTGAATGTCTGAAACCTAAAATAAACCTTATGTGGTTGAAAACCCAGAATAGTTGTGATAGACTATATAACAGCGCTAAGTGCGTCTGTCTGCAGCGCCAGCCAATGCGCGAACGCAGATTTGAATTTAGAAGTTGATGATCACGCTATCTGAACTTTCTAATCACACTGGTGTGAACGATCGTACGCGTCGGTTACCTACCGCAAAGGGTTAACTACCGGTTCCATATCGGAATTAGGATTTGACTGCTGCCTTTGATACGATCAACCACTCGATTCTTTTATCCCGACTTGAACAGTGTGTTGGCATTAAGGGCACAGCCCTTAAATGGTTCCAATCGTACTTGACAGTTAGGAGTTTTTCTGTTCACCTTGGTGAATTTTCTTCATCTACTGCTCCTCTTTCTTGTGGCGTCCCCCAAGGGTCCATATTGGGCCCCATGCTGTTTTCTTTGTACATGCTGCCCTTCATTTAAAAAAAAACACAATATTTCCATCCATTGTTATGTGGATGATGTACAAATCATTTTTGCCCGTCAAAACAAATGGCAAAGTTTCAATTCAGCCATTGCTTAACTGCCTGAGAGATTTAAAATATGGTTGGATCAGAACTTTCTCTGTCTTAGTGAAAATAAGACCGGTTGTTTTGTCGTCCTGGGGATTTAAGTGCCTGTGTAAATGCTCTTGGTTATTTAGGGTTGCATATTTGTCCATTTACCAAGAATCTCTGTGTGGTATTTGACAGTGTGTCACGATACAATTTACAAAAGTGGAGAGGAGGACTCAAGTGCAGTGAAGGGATGATTTATTAACTAAATAAAACAAAACACAAAGCAAAAACCCACAAAGGGGAAAACACAATAAATGAAACATAAAACAACACTGAACTAGGAGAACCAATACTGACTAAGAACATGACGACCATCACAGGGAAACCGGGGTGACAAAAGACAAAGATCCGACAAAGACAGCAAACAAGAGGAGACTTAAAAAGGCAGACAAATAAGGTGGGTAACGAGGATAACAGGTGGGACAAATAAACCAATAATCAGATAACAAGGGGGAGGGACCAGACAAAAACAAGAGCACATGGCCCAACATAACAAAACACTCAAGTGCATAACCAAGACAGGACAGACATGTGACACTACCCCCTCCCTATGGAGCGGCTACCAGACGCTCCATAAAACCGGGGCGGGAGCGGAAGGAAACAGCAGGGCGGGACGGGAGGGACAGACCAGGGAGGGACGGGAGGGACAGACCAGGGCGGGACTGACAGACCAGGGCAAAACAGAGAGTCCATCTGGCGGCCAGGGCGGTGAAGACCCCTCGGGCGGCCAGGGCGGTGAAGACCCCTCGGGCGGCCAGGGCGGTGAAGACCCCTCGGGCGGCCAGGGCGGTGAAGACCCCTCGGGCGGCCAGGGCGGTGAAGACCCCTCGGGCGGCCAGGGCGGTGAAGACCCCTCGGGCGGCCAGGGCGGTGAAGACCCCTCGGGCGGCCAGGGCGGTGAAGACCCCTCGGGCGGCCAGGGCGGTGAAGACCCCTCGGGCGGCCAGGGCGGTGAAGACCCCTCGGGCGGCCAGGGCGGTGAAGACGTCTCGGGCGGCCAGGGCGGTGAAGACGTCTCGGGCGGCCATGGCGGTGAAGACGTCTCGGGCGGCCAGGGCGGTGAAGACGTCTCGGGCGGCCAGGGCGGTGAAGACGTCTCGGGCGGCCAGGGCGGAGCAGGCCCCTCTGACGGCCAGGGCGGAGCAGGCCCCTCTGACGGCCAGGGCGGAGCAGGCCCCTCTGACGGCCAGGGTGGTGAAGCCCTCTCAGTACCCGACACCGGCTCGACAACAGACACCGGCTCAGGGACAGACACCGGCTCAGGGACAGACACCGGCTCAGGGACAGACACCGGCTCAGGGACAGACACCGGCTCAGGGACAGACACCGGCTCAGGGACAGGCATTGGCTCTGCCTCCGGCTCAGGAACAGGCACTGGCTCTGCCTCCGGCTCTGGAACAGGCATTGGCTCTGCCTCCGGCTCTGGAACCGGAATTGGCTCTGCCTCTGGAACAGGCATTGGCTCAGGAACAGACACTAGGACAGAAACAGTCACAAGGACAGACACAATCACAGACACAAACACTGGGTCCGGAACCGACATGGGCTCCGGCTCAGGAACAGGCACTGGCTCTGCCTCCGGCTCAGGAACAGGCACTGGCTCTGCCTCCGGCTCAGGAACAGGCACTGGCTCTGCCTCTGCCTCCGGCTCAGGAACAGGCACTGGCTCTGCCTCTGCCTCCGGCTCAGGAACAGGCACTGGCTCTGCCTCTGCCTCCGGCTCAGGAACAGGCACTGGCTCTGCCTCTGCCTCCGGCTCAGGAACAGGCACTGGCTCTGCCTCTGCCTCCGGCTCAGGAACAGGCACTGGCTCTGCCTCTGCCTCCGGCTCAGGAACAGGCACTGGCTCTGCCTCTGCCTCCGGCTCAGGAACAGGCACTGGCTCTGCCTCCGGCTCAGGAACAGGAACAGGCACTGGCTCCGCCTCCGGCTCAGGAACAGGCACTGGCTCCGCCTCTGGAACAGACAGAATGTGATCAGTCTCTCGCTGGGCAGATGGGACGTAAACAGTCTCTCGTTGGGCAGACGGGCATTTCCTCCTCCTCCGTCCGTGACGGCGAGAAGTAAGTCCTGAGCTGTCCTTCAATGGCCCGGAATCAAAGAGGGCCCCGGATGGAGCGTGGTGTTGAACCACTTCTCGACCCTCTCGTCCTCCCTTACAACCTCCCCGGGTCCCTCGAAAAATGATCAGGCGAGTCCCCCGAAAATCTCTCCTCTCCTGCTCCGTGGCTGGGGAAGAGAATCTCGAAAACCCCCCGCTGGACCCAGGGTTAGGCGGAGTCCTTCTGTCACCATAGGTGGACGAAAATTGGGTTGACCCAAATGTGGCGATGGTGTAATCCGGTCAATCCAAGTAATCGTCATCCATATAATTGTCATCCAGATTCGCCCAGTCAAACTCCTCATCCTCCATTCTGCTGAGTCCTCAAGTGGTCGGATCTTTCTGTCACGATACAATTTACAAAAGTGGAGAGGAGGACTCAAGTGCAGTGAAGGGATGATTTATTAACTAAATAAAACAAAACACAAAGCAAAAACCCACAAAGGGGAAAACACAATAAATGAAACATAAAACAACACTGAACTAGGAGAACCAATACTGACTAAGAACATGACGACCATCACAGGGAAACCGGGGTGACAAAAGACAAAGATCCGACAAAGACAGCAAACAAGAGGAGACTTAAAAAGGAAGGCAAATAAGGTGGGTAACGAGGATAACAGGTGGGACAAATAAACCAATAATCAGATAACAAGGGGGAGGGACCAGACAAAAACAAGAGCACATGGCCCAACATAACAAAACACTCAAGTGCATAACCAAGACAGGACAGACATGTGACACAGTGCTTTTAAATTTGAAAAATTTATTATTTCTGTTGTAAAAGCCAGTTTCTTCCAGCTGAGACTGTTGGCTAAAGTCAAGCCCTACCTGTCGCACAAGGATTTTGAAAGAGTATTTCATGCTTTTATTACATCTGAACTAGACTACTGTAACTCTTTATATGTTGGATTGGATCAGTCATCTCTTTATCTCTTACAGTTAGTCCAGAATGCAGCAGCTCGGCTCTTAACTGGGACTAAAAAGCGTGAGCACATTACCCCAGTTATAGCCTCGCTCCACTGGCTTCCTGTCTGCTTCAGGATTGATTTTTAAGATTTTATTGATTGTTTTTAAGATTTTAAATGGGTTGGCGCCGCCTTATTTATCAGAGCTTTTACACGTCCGCACTCCTGTCAAAGCACTGAGGTCGTCCAATCAGATGCTCCTCGATGTTCCAAGATCCAGGTTCAAAAGTAAAGGTGACCAAGCCTTCTCAGTGGCTGCTCCTAACCTCTGGGAATAGTCTACCTGTTCATATAAGAACAGCTCGGACAGCTGAAATTTTCAAGTCGTTGCTTAAGACCCACCTGTATTATTTAGCCTTCATTTCGAGTTGAGTTTTGATACTGTGACATTCTCTACTGTGTTTGTTTTGTGTATTTGTTTTATCCTGAAATTAAAAGCATTTTGGTCAACTATGGTTGTCTTTTAAATGTGCTATACAAATACTTGAACTTGAGTGTAGGAAAATGTATGGATGCTAAAAAGAAACAGAATTTCAAAACTGCAGTGTAGATCTGCAGCTTATCAGCAGCCCCGCCTAACATCCGCACAAAAGTGCTATACATAAAATAGCATAAAACTAACAGTACAGTACAGGACCACACATTGTCAGCCTCTTTAATTTGTTTGATTCTCAAATTAGAAGGCTGTAAGAGAAGTACCCATCCCAATAAACAGTGACGAGGGCTGTATCCAAAATACCCTTAAATTGGGCACTGCTTAAGGGGACAGCCATTTGTAGTGGTGTCAGAAGCCATTGTGGACGTTATCGAGTGCACTCATTCAATCCCACAATGCACCGCAATAACGAGTGTACAACCAATGAACACTCAACAGCTAGAGAATACCCAAAATGCACTTTGAGGGTTGAATAATACTTTAGTCTCACATGTCTGTTGATATAATTTTAATATCATGCATTTAAGGCAATTGTTAATTGTTATTGTTTGTTTGTTATTGTTGTGTTTGTGTTTTCTTCATTTTTAATATTTTTGTACATATTTTGGAACTATTCCAAAATATCAACATGTTTAACATGTTTATTTTAACATTCTCTCTTTTTGCATTTGTAATATTTTTTTGACCTCTTAACAGATCTTGTATCAATTAAGTAACTATAGATTTGATAAAAAGGAGCAGATCTTTTAAAATAACTTTACATCAACTAAAACAAACTTGTTACTAACTAAAAATGTGAACATGTTCTTCATTTTTAATATTTTTTGTATATATTTTGGAACTATTTAGTAACTTTATATCTATATATATATATATAGATAGATAGATAGATATATAGATAGATAGATAGATAGATAGATAGATAGATAGATAGATAGATAGATAGATAGATAGATAGATAGATAGATAGATAAACATGTTTAACATGTTTATTTTTACATTCTCTCTTTTTGATTTGTAATATTTTTTTGACCTCTTAACAGATCTTGTATCAATTAAGTAACTATAGATTTGATAAAAAGGGGAGGTATTTTAAAATAACTATTTACATCAACTAAAACAAACTTGTTACTAACTAGAAATGTTAACATGTTCTTCTTCTTTTTTTAACTATTTAGTAATATAAACATGTTTATTTTTACATTCTCTCTTTTTGCATTTGTAATATTGTTTTGACCCCTTAATAGATCCCTTGTATCAATTAAATAACTAGATTTTTTTTTTTTTTAAAAAGGGCAGGTATTTTAAAATAACTATTTATATCAACTAAAACAAACAAACTAAAAATGTTAATTTTATCTGAAATTCAGTTTTTCTTAAGAATTATCCTCACGTCTGTTAATATAGTATAACATTACAGATTTTTGGCCATTGTTATTATTTACATTTTTATTTTTACAATCTTAGGTA
This sequence comes from Rhinichthys klamathensis goyatoka, assembly GCF_029890125.1. Lineage (NCBI taxonomy): Eukaryota > Metazoa > Chordata > Actinopteri > Cypriniformes > Leuciscidae > Rhinichthys > Rhinichthys klamathensis. The sequence goes on from NW_026607023.1 coordinate 4,305,084, forward strand.
GGTCTATATTTAGAATCTTTTTCTCTTTTTTTTTTTACCACACAACAGATCTTGTATCAGTTTAGTAACTTTAGATTTGAGGAAAACAGGGCAGGTCTTGACAAAGATCTACTCATATAACTATACTATTTACAGCATTAGCTTTCTACTCATTTTAGAGAATTCTGTTACAAACTCATCCATGTCCAGCTCATGTGTTATTGCTTTTTCATGAGCTAAAAGCACAAGGTTTTTTTTCCTCTCATGAAGCATTGTTCGGCGGAATGGTGTCAAAATTCTTGCGAGAGTAGAGAATGAGCTCTCACATGAAGCAGTAGAGACACCCATGACCATAGCAGATACATACAATTTATGAAGACCTGCAAATGCATCTTTGTATTCCTGCAAGAGTTTGTAAACAGCAGAACATTCAGCATCAGATGGAATTTTTTTGGACAGCATTGGTCTGGCAACAAGAATTTCATTCTGTAGTTCATTTTTTGCAACCCCTGCAAGACTACAGAGAGGCTCAAGCAAATGGATGTCAAGAAATTTGTTAGATTTTGGCATTAAACCTGAGAGGGCTTGCATCAGCTGCAAATTCTTCGTGGAAAACCTGTTTTCTATCTCTGATACAGTTGTATCTAGTATGTTGAACATCTGTCATCTTAGGTGAAAAAATGACAGAGTCACCATAGGAGGGATTCACAGTCCTTAGACGTTTTGGTGAGGGCTCAACAGTAGACATGTCAGCGCAGTACTGCTGAAATTGATTGTCATTTTCTCTGAGATTTTTCAGTGCACCAAGACATCCCTGCACAACTTCAGCTGCACTGCACAAATCAACATGGTGAGACCAGCAAATGGATGCTATTTGCTGGTTTTAAAAAGGCGAGAAGATGTATCAGAAATTTGCCAATTTTAAAAAAATGGCGTCGCTTCAGCTGAGAGAGAAGCCCAGAGGCTTCTTTTGCAAGGTCAACTGATGCATTGCCTTCTTCACATAAAATTACTTCTTCATTATCCACAACACATTTTGTAACTTCATAATGACTTGTCCAGCAGATTTCCAACAGTCTCTTGAGATACGGGCAACTGTATCTCTGAGAGACAAAATGATGCCTGAAAAAAGAGTGCAGGGAGCCTGACAAGTCAAAGAATCTTTTGGCACAAGGTTCACTTTGAATCGCATGTATGACAGTGAGGTGAAGCTGGTGATTATAGCAGTGGATGTAGGGGATATGCCTGCCCAACCTTTGTTGTAATAAAGCCTGAACACCACCTCGCACCCCGCTCATCACTGATGCTCCATCATAACACTGGCTTATTATATTATCAGCACTGTATCCTGTTTCAGACAAGTGTTGTAATATTTCAGTAGTGATGTAATCTGCATCAAGCTGCTGGAGTTCTAACAAGCCAATGAGATGTTCCTCTGGCACACCATTGCACACAAAACGAATTATAACGGACAAATTTTCCGTGTTGCACCGATCCCTTGTGCCATCACTTTTTAAACAGAATGCTGCTAAATCAGCAGTCATATTTCTGTTTTATTTTTTTCAGAACCATGGATGCCAAAATTTCAATCACTTCATTCTGGATGGTTTTGGAAGTGTACTTTGCATTTAGTGGGATACCTGATGTGATGTCAGCGAGGTCTTTATCTTTTTCCAACGTGTATTTAAACAACTTGGCAAAAAGCCCCGCAGCTATGCAAACTTCTTCACCGTCACATGTTTCATTTGCTCATTGACTGCTAAAAACTTCACAACACCTGCCATACTTTTTTCTTTTCTATCTGTTGGGGGCCGAGCAAACATGCTACGGTCTCCCCCGACACTTGTCGGCGGCAAAACTCTGTGCATGAGGTTGAGGCTTGTAAATGAGTTTGACTGCACGCATGTTTTTGAAGACCGCGGTCACGTTCTAATGCTGCTTTCCAGTTTCGAAAACCTGTCGAAACGAACGTGTCATTTTCAGAGAAAGCAACACCGAACACTCGACACGGAAAACAAAAGCATGCCTCGCGATCTACAGAATATTCAAGCCACGGCCGTGACTGATACCAAGCGGCCGAAAAGCATCTCTCTCTCCCTCCAAAAAGAGTTCGGGGGTATGATTTCAGAACCGGCTGGTAAGGATTTGCCCTGTTTAAATCATTTGGGACAGAATTGCTGCATCTTTGAGTGTTTTTATGTTACAAAAAAATTTGCTAAAGAAAACCTCAAAAAGGTTAATTATAGATACAGTAATACAGAAACTCACCTGTTCACCGCTCATTTTCCTCAGCTGTAGGCAAAGGCAAGCACGTGTTCCAAATCGATGCTTCTCCAGGGAGACTAGCGCTAAATGAATCCCCTAGCTTTGCGCCATCTACTGTTTTAGAAGAGGAAGTTGCTCAACTGGATTTGTGAGAAAATCTGCCTGGACACATTTGTGAGAAAATCGAGCCGAGAGATCTCATAAAAAGCCAAAAGTGTCTCCCCCGCATTGGCGTGTGTTAATTTCAAACCCTTTACGTAACACAGGCCACGCATGTTTAACCAGCGGCTAATTCCCGAAGGACTGGCCGAGATAAAGCTGTTCTCTGCGGGTACATGAGCACTGAACGGCCGGATTGCCAGGATACGAATTCACCGTATTGAGGGGCTGATGGACGGGGCCATGTACCGTAAAGACTTGGAAGAAAACCTCCTTAGTTTCAGCTGGGCTGTGAAGGCATGGATTAGGAAATTGGTGATTTTGACTAGCTCCTCATGGTTGTAGTTCTGGCCTGAATCGTGTCGGGCATCTTCTCAGAATCATGATTATTATTAAAAATAATATCAGTTCATTTGTCTTGGATGTGAGGCTGTCTGTAATGCTTCTGAGCCAGGCGTCCACATCTTCCCCTTGGGCAGTGGGGTTTGTAGTCTGTGACATGTTGGCACGCTGGGAAGAAGAGATCTGTGTGGATATAAGCCTATATGTGGTGAAACAGCTTTTCAGTGATTGTAAACCGACAGTGAAGTGTGGTGATGTCCAAGTGTTGGTCTCAGTAGAGTGACGTAAGCTTCACATCAATAGCCTACCTGTCTACACTGAGTAGAGAGAAGGTTAAAACAAATTTAAATGGAAAGAAACCAATCTTCTTTTTTCAATAGGATTTTTTTCCAATAAATATTTTCTATCAATGAAAAGCTGTTTTCAAAAAAGTAAACAATATTATTGTTTAAAAATTTTTTAATGATCTGATGCAATTTGATATGTAAAAAAGGTAGTCTGTGGATTTTAGAAAGGATTTCAGTCCTGCGTTCCAGAGGTCACCACGAGGTCTTAAGAAGGTCTGTTTTAGGTCTCTGTCTTGGTAATCATCCCCCTTTGGCGTTAACTCATGATTTTCCTTGTCTTAAAGGATTAGTTCACTTCAAAATTAAAATTCTGTCATAATTTACTCACCCTCAAGTTGTTTCAAACCTGTATGGATTTCTTTCTTCTGCTGAACACAAAAGAAGATATTTTGAAGAATGTCAGCAACCAAACAGTTGATGCCCAAAAGTTTGAAACAACTTGAGGGTGAGTACATTTTGAAGTGAACTAATCCTTTATGGGCCATCTCCGAACCCATTTGTCTTGTTAAACTCCCTAACTATTGTCAGGTTAATAGTTATCTCTTACAAGCATTCTTTGTTTAGGAGTTGGTCTGTCTCAGCCTGGATGACGCCCAAAACGGCAGGTCTTCTGATTTTATGGTCCTGGGTGTTGATTGACTCTGTGGAATTCTTCTTCTTGGTCAGTTTGAACGAGTCATTGCAGTCTGATAAGTCAATTGTTTGCTTTTATTTCCAAACATTCTCCTCAATAACGTGAAGAGTAATGTTTCTTGCAATATTAAATAAAGTCAGTTAAATCATTTATGAATGAACCACTCATTTTAAAATCTTTTTAAATGACAAAAAGTATAACTGTCTTCAAAAAAATATTATAATTCTGCCTAATTGGGCACACAAATTGTATATCTCCCCACCTAATACTAACAGCACTCTCTAACTAACTACTCCCTAGTCTTCTATGCCAGTCTTCCAAGTACCCAAATACTGATGCCGTGGAATCTAACAAACAGTTTATCTCTGTAAAGCTGCTTTGAAACAATCCATTGTTAAAAGCGCTATATAAATGAAGATGACTTGACTTGACTTAAGAAACACCTCTACGGCAGTGCACTCAACTCAGGAGATGCACAGAAATAAACTAAAATACAAAAAACGAGCTCCCATGTGTCACACCTGGCTCAAAAATGCAACATTTAAGGATTCACAACAGCAGAACAAGCTCAAAAAAATAATGTATAACATTGAGAAATTAATAAGACAACATAATCAAAATATCAACAGTCTGTAATGTTCTTCAGTTGTGATTTACAAATGAATGAGTGAAAAACAAACAAAAGTAAGAATATGCTTTTTTATTTAAAAGCTTTTTTTAAAAGATATGTTTTTAGGTTTTGTTTAAAAACATCTGTAGTCTGTGGGGCCCTCAGGTGATCAGGGAGGGCATTTCATCCTCGGAGCAGCCGATGAAAAGGCCCTACCACCCATGCTACAGAGCTTGGTTCTGGGGACATAAAGGGTGTTTGTGTTTGCAGACCGGAGAGTGCGTGAGGAGCTCTGGTGTTGGAGGAGTTCCTGTAGGTAAAGGGGGGCATGTCCATGAATGCACTGGTGGGTGAGGAGGGAGACCTTATATTCAATTCTGAGTGGGACAGGGAGCCAGTGAAGAGATTTTAGGATGGGCGTGATGTGATCATGCTTGCGCACCCTCATCAGGATCCTGGCAGCACTGTTCTGGATGTATTGTAGTCTCTGGATGCTTTTGCCAGAGATCCCGATGAGGAGTGCATTACAATAGTCCAGCCTGGAGGACACAAAGGCATGGACGAGCTTCTCTGCATCTGCCAGGTTAAGTGTCGGACGGAGTTTGGCAATGTTCTTGAGATGATAAAATAATGTCTTACAGAGGTGTTTGATGTGGGTGTCAAAGGTGTTGAGAGTCCATTTTAACACCCAAATTGGTGACAGATGTGGAAAGGGCGATGTTTTGGCCCGAAAAAGTGATACTGCTGATGGTGGAAAAGCGGAGCTGATGTGGTGTGCCAATTAAGATGGCTTCCGTTTTGGAACTATTTAGCTGTAGGAAATTGAGCTTCATCCACGCCTCTATCTCCTCCAGGCAGGTGTTCAGTGTGGATGCTGGCAAGGGAGCAGAAGAAGTGGGGGTCGTCCTGAGATACAGCTGTGTGTCATCAGCATAACAATGGAATGATATACCATGTCTGCTAATGACTTTGCCAAGAGGCAGCATGTAAATGGAGAAGAGTGTGGGGCCCAGCACAGAGCCCTGAGGGACACCGCAGGTGACATTATGAGTGTGTGATTTGGCTTTGCCCAGGGCGACATGCTCAGTCCTGCCGTTCAGGTAAGAGTTAAACCAGTTGTGAACATTTCCTGAGAGTCCAATGGTGTATTGCAGGCAGTGGAGGAGGATGTTGTGGTCTACTGTATCAAAAGCAGCTGTTAGGTCTAGTAGGACGAGTAGAGAGGGAGAACCAGTATCAGCTGCCATCAAGAGGTCATTGGTGATCCTGACCAAGGCTGTTTCTGTGCTATGGCCAGGGCGGAAACCAGACTGAAACTTTTCAAACAAGTTATTGTGTTTAAGATGAACATGGAGTTGAGCTGCAACTGTTTTTTCCAGAACCTTTGATAGGAATGGAAGATTGGAAATGGGCCTGTAGTTGGAGAGAACTTCTGGATCCAGAGTGGGTTTTTTTAATAGAGGTCTGATGACAGCAGTCTTTAATGTTGATGGGATATGACCAACCAGGAGGGAGTGGTTTATGATCTTTGTGATAAATGGAGAAATGGCAGAGATGTTGGCCTTCAGCAGGGCTGAAGGGAAAGGGTCCAGGGCACAGGTGTTTTTAATGACATCCTCCACTTCTTCCTGTGTGGCATCAGAGAAAGAACAGAGGGGCTGGACAATCTCAAACGGTGGGTCGGCCGTTGGGAGGGGCAGGACAGCAGTGGCGGAGAGGTGGGAGCGGATGTTATTAACTTTTTGTTTGAAAAAAGTAATGTGCATGTTACACCTCTCTTCGGTGGTCTCAGGGTGGGAGAGTAAGGGTGGTTTATTGTTGAAAAAAGTTGTTTGGAGTTACCAGGTCTGTTATTGATGATAGTGGAATAAAACCTGGACCGTGCGTCCCTCAGAGCTTCTGCATATACCCTCTTTTGCTCCCTGTATGCCTGTTTATGAACAGTCAGTCCAGAGGCCTTTAGCCGCCGCTCAAGGACACGCCCAGCCGCCTTCATCTTTCGCAGCTCAGAGGTGTACCAGGGTGCAGAGCGCGTGAATGAGACTGACCTGGACATTAAGGGGGCGTGGAGGTCCAGAAGACTGCTCAGGGACTGGTTGTAGAAATCCACGGAGTCAGCTACAGAAACGAAGTCAGTAAATCCGGAGGAGAGATGTTGAAGGTCCTGGGCCAGGGCATCTGCATTGATGTTTTTCAGCTTTCTATAATGGATCTGCCACCTTGGTTTGGTGTGGGGTGAAGGAAAGGGCAGCTCCATTGACACAACCTTGTGATCTGAAACACCGAGATCATAAACATGTAGATTGCTAATGAGGGCGGAGTTAGAGATGACCAAATCGAGTGTGTGTCCCCTGGAATGTGTGGGGACATCAACATGTTGTTGTAAATCGAGGGAGTCTAGTAGCTGAAGGAAATCAGCAGCGGGATGACATGAGGGGGTGTCGACATGAATATTTATATCTCCCAGGATTATTGTATTTGCATAGGTCGTACAGAGTGTTGTAAGGAGATCAGACATTTCCGGGATGAAAGTAGAACTGAGTTTAGGGGGCCGGTAGATAAGGAGAACTGTCATTGGAAACAGGGCCGGCCCGTGGCATAGGCGGTATAGGCAAATGCTAAGGGCGCCACCACTCAATAGGGGCGCCAAAATGAGTGAACGAGTGAATTTTTTTTAATTTAATTTTATTTTTACTAATACTATTTTAAAACCATTAATTCGAAATACTACAAAATAAAGCAAAACAACTCCACAAAAACTTAACTAAGTCCCCCGACTCCGGTCCAGCGCATCAATCTTCCCCCGCCCAGCGAGTGCTTGAAGTGCGTCAGAAACAGAGCGCGCGCGATCAGTTTACTGTTGGTCATTTGTTGTGTAGCGTCGCCCCTCGCCGCATCCAATGTAGACAGCATTGCTTTCGTTTGAGGGCGCTTAACACACTCAAGCACTAGAAACGGGCCTGGCAGCTTGCGCCAGGTCTAGACACGGTGAAAGTTACCTCATTGTGACAGATGGCCGAATTTTTTTTATGACACATTTAAATTAGCATTACAGCCTGCGATAGATACAGTGCCAAAGAGGAGAGGACACAAGGGGATAAAGACAGAGGTAAAGTGATGTAATGAATGAACAGTTTATCTAATTGCATAGTAGTAAGATACTATAATTTAATGGCAGTTATTTTTACCTTATAACTTTATGCTAACAGTAGTTCTGAGTTCTTCAGAGCCCCCAGACAATGCGATTTGTAACAATCATGTCAGTCTTTTTTAGACGCATTTACTATCACTTTTATTAATTAAAGTTTTACTATACAGTTGTGCAGTTTTAAGGGGGATATATGGCATTTTTTCAAATTTATTTGCCAAAATTATTAACGATATTTATAGGCTACAGGTTTATTATGTTTTATGTAAAAAATTTACATTAAAGAAGACATTTTGCAGTTTCATTCATGTTGAAAACATGAACCGTGCCATAATTTAGTGTAAGATTGCTGCCATCAACTCCCAAACAAACACTTTTGCTAGTGCTCAATGAATAGTTTGTGCATGAATGACATTTGGACGATGACATCACATCCAGAGCAAGCTATATATAAATTAGATAAATAATATTTTTTTACAACAAAATAAACCATCACTGAACATACTTAAGCTTGATTATGACACTATTTTCTTCTAGATCTGCTGTACAGGAGAAGCAAACTTTGTTGCATTATTTTCCTGTTATCACTGTAAAGCTGCCTTGAAATAATCTGTATTGTAGGCTAAAAAGCGCCATATAAAAATAAAGGGGACTTGACTTGAATGCTAGATGTAATGCTCTTGCTATATATATATATATATATATATATATATATGACTAAATAATCACCAACACAATGATGGGGTGAAATGGGCTGTAATGCATGGGGCACCAGGTAAAATCTTGCCTAGGGCGGCAAATTGGTCAGGGCCGGCCCTGATTGGAAAGGGGGGCTTACATGTAAATGCAAGACACTCGCAGGAAGATGTTGCAGGCAGTATAATGGGGGACAGCTCTAGATCCTGTCGGTGAATGACAGCTAGGCCACCACCGCGGCCAGTGCTGCGAGCTGCCTCCAAATAACTGTAGCCGGGGGGACAGGCTTCATTTAGGGCAGAGTAAACCTCTGGCTGATGCCAGGTTTCCGTCAGACACATGAAGTCAAGTCCTTTCTCCCTGATGTGTTCTTCAATCAATGTGGATTTATTATTGATGGATTGAGTGTTGAAAAGTTCGATTTTGAACAGTGGCGGTTTTAGCAAATTGGGGGCCCAAGGCGAAGGTAGTATGGGGCCCCCCATCCGATCTTTAAAAGAGAACGAAAATTAAAATCAATTTAATTTTTTAAAAAATAAACCATTAAATGGCACTTTCTGGAGAGTTTTGTGCAAAGAAATATAGAAAAAAAGTAGGTCTAGCAAGTCTTATATTTCTGTAATTCATACAGATCAAACACAAATATGCTGACTGAATAGATTACTTGAGAAACACTGCTTTAATTATTTTTTTTATGATGACTTTGTGAAAGGTTAACTAAACAGCATGAGCCGTCTTCCTGCTGGCCAGTAAGTTATTTGGCAAATTTCATTCATACAGATCTGTATTATGCTATAGTTTTTGATAGTGTTATACATTTCTTACAGATAATCACGATGATCATTGCGTTTGTCTTACCGAATGTGGTAGCTTTATGCAATTACAGTTTGTCTATAAGCTTTTTTTTTATTAATGCCGACAGTAAAATGTTGCCAGATATTGCTACGAAAATCAAAACAAAATAATAATAATAATCCGAAATAAGTTCAAAGCTTGTGTTTTGGAAATAAGGTTAATATATCACTAACCCTAACATGCAACTTTCCACTTTAATAACTTCCTAAAGTGTCACATTAAATCAGAAAAACCGGTCCAGGAGACTACTGCCACCTTTCTATTAGGTGGATCTGGCAACACGGAGGCTGCACGCGCGCCCTCTCTCACAACGCGCTCTCAAGCCCCGTTCACTGCGCTAGCTTCTCGCAGCAACATGAATTGCAAACACTCATATGAGGTGGTTTAAACGGCTAATTAATCATTCAGAGAGCGAACACATTTTATTTTTGAATGTAAAAAAAATGACAGAGTTCTGGACCTCGGTCAGCGGGCATCACAAAAAAGTTTGTTACCTTCTGCAATTTTGCTAAAAACGTTTTGCTTTCCTCCCCCTTCCTGGTTTTTCAGCACCGCTTGGGTAGCTTCGCTTCATTTTTACTCTGTCTACTACTCTGTACACTCTGTCTGTCACTCTGTACACTGTCTGTTAATCACTTATTTTTCTCCGTCAGTTTTTTGGCGCATTACAGCCTTGTCACTTTCGCACGCAGAAAGTGAGATAATGGAATAGTCCAATGTAGTGAGGTGGGGGCCCCCTCCTGTCTGCGACACTAATGATTTGATGCCTTTTTTCGCAAATGTTTTTTTAGAAATATATAATTTGCGAAAAGTAAAAAAAAAAAAAAATAAACTTAAGCATAATTTAATGGGGCATTTTTGGGGGCCCCTAGGTAGCTCGGGGCCCAAGGCAATTGCCGACCTTTGCCTAATGGTTAAGTCCGCCCCTGATTTTGACCAATGACTGTGGGGTGAATCTTTGTATGGGTCGCAAAACATTAAAATTTTCTCCACGCAGACTGGAATCCACTCCACGAAATGTATCCAGCCGAAAGTGCGAGGATGCCATACTGGAGTGCAGAGGTCTCGTGATATTTCCAGTATTGATGGTAGCTGGCGCGACGGTACTCTGATGACGCGTCATACATGTGACGGATGACCAGAGAGATGGGATGTTTGTAGCAGAGCAGCTTGGCTGTTTATGAAAGACGAATTTTCGACCGGAGCCTCTATGAATGTAACGAGGACGGCGAATAAGTCCAAGTTCTTTAATGATGGGGATATTAAATCCAGGTGTGGTTGCGAAGTTAAGTCGTCGGAGTTGCGAGCTGGAATATCTGAACGCCATAGTGAGCTGGAAGCCGTCTGAAGCAGGTAGCAGCTAGGTGTCTAGCTACCAAGTTTCCCACTGGTATAAAAAGTGCGCACCTTTGTTTAAAAACAAACTAGTGCACAAAGCTCGTAAAAATAGCACAAGCACAAAATATATGTAAGCACAATTAAAGATAACGGGCGGAAAAGCGGCGAACAAACAACGCCTGCGTCCTCTCCTCCATTCATCAAAAATGAAATGTGAAACTTATAAAGAAGTAGGCTCATACTTTCCATGTAAGGAAATAACAGTCTATATCAGCAGGTATTAATAGTCTATATTCGTCATTCAAAAAGAGAAACCAAAACTAGGTCTGCAGATACAAACCATTAAAAAAGCAGCATTTTGAATGTCTATCATGATCACTTCATTCCAGGTGGCTCATGCTGTTATGAAAATATTTGCGTATTGGAATGCTCAGGTAAGATAACGTAAAATTAGATCCGACTTCTGTCTATGCCATCTTGGCTTCTTTGTTCGCTTTTTATCGCTTCTCGTGCACTGACTCATTTGCTAAACTGAACAGCCAATCAGAGTGATCTTTCTCAACGCCGGCCCCAGTGACATGAGCCTGACTAGAGCTGACTGCAAAAACTATCCCGACAGACGCTCACCGACGGCCCGTTGTTGGCCAGTTACCGACCGTCAGCTTGGTTTCGAATGGCCCAAATCAACCCAAGTGCTTAATGACAGTCATCTGATATTTTTTAAATGATTGAATCACATTAATAACGCATAATCAAAATATCAGTTTTCTGTACGTTACTGAAAAGTAACAAAATCCCAAAACTGGAGCGTGGATCTGGAAAACAGCCTAAGCAACAGCTTACCCAGACTAACAATCGCACATCGTTTAAATAAGGTGCCATGACAAAGTTTCACTTTGAGGAGGAAAAAGTGGAAAAAAAACATCCAGAACCACAAACACAACTGGGCCATGAATCCCTTCACAGGTTTTTTTTTTTTTTTTTGCTCAATTTTCTGTGCAAAATTATTAACCTTGTTAACTTTGTCTAATAACTGCTGAAATATGATTGGCTGATGGAAGCCATGTTTTTCTAGATACACAACTGTCCTCATGGACAATGATTGCAATTCTTGGGTCACTTTCATGTTTTGTTATAGTGCCATCAAATGGCCAAACGCTGTTGCTTCTGTCTTCAGACATAAGGGTCAAATTTTGTGAAAACATTTCCTGTTCTAATGTTATATCAATTTAGGGTAAAAGCTGTGATATTCACTGCTTTTGACAACTTATATTAACATTTTCCTGAAACTATAAGAAAAGTCTGCCAACCAGGTTATTATTCTACTGATATTATTCCAATCAGGCGAATAGCTTAGAACCAGTTGTGTTTATGTATTTATTTGATAAGTAGCTGTCTGCATGGAATAATGTATATTCAGCAGCTCATTACTGTTTCACGTCAGGTTTCAACTTATTTAATGTGTAAATGATTTTGACACACATTTTGTTTGTTTTTAAATAGCAAATTTAGCACCTTAACTCTGTCTTTAGATGGGAGAGACCACACGTCATGTACGGACAGCTGCTGGACTGGCTGCGCTACCTCGTGGCCTGGCAGCCTGTTATCATTGGTCTGGTACAAGGCATCAACTACATCCTGGGTTTGGAGTAACAACAGCACCCAGTGTAGAGGGACCAGCATACTTGATTTAAACTGCAGCAAATAAATGTCTTTGGTTTCTCGGAGACGGGGACTTTTTTCCTCCAATTTCTGTCTCTGAGTCTTGCTGTGCTAATGTGTCATCAAATGAAATACTACTAACAGTCTGATGTTGGATGTTTTTGTTGGCATTTTTTGTCTGACATTTGTTGATGGACTACTTGAAGTTTGGACTTTTGAAATTTGCATAAACAATTTACCATGTGCACATTGGGTTTTATAAAAAATAAATAAAATTGCTGTAAATATGTGCTCACCATAAGCACACTAGGCTATGCGCATGCGTTCTTTTACTGGTGTGTGTGAGTAAGTAGTATTGAATGGAATAGAATGATTTAAAACATTTTTAATTTGACACACATTTAGATTAAATATGCCACTCTTGTGTATTGAGTTAAGCATTTAAAATGACCAGTAATCGTTATCCTGAAGTTCTAGTGATGAGCAATGCACATGTCATGATTAGCAGACAGCATACAGTAAAGACAGACACTGCCCGACTCATTCAGTGGTCAAGCAGTCCTTTTCCCAGTTTGAGTAGGTCTGATGAAATGTATAACCGCTGACACACACAGGTATGCTGTTGTGTGCAGACAGAAAGTACCCTAATGATGACGCCTTCCTTATTTTTTCTTAACATTATGAAAAAAATGTTTAATTTTTAAATGTTCTGTCAGTGACGCGTTGATGTATTATTTTAGAAAAATCCAAAAATAAATATCTGTTCTGTTTACCCTAAAAATATTTAAACATCTTAAAATATATTCTCGTTATAAACAGAATTCCTACAACAAATAAATTCATCTGCCAATGGAAATTAATGAGAATAATATTCTTTTTAAACAAGACTGAGTAGAAAAATTTTGCAATGTAATGTGTTGGCACAGATGGCATTTACAATCCATATTATCGTGTACTGTTTAACTTGCCAGTATAACATGGATGGGTTATTTCGGGGAGGAGAATGTGGCAATGCAGGTATGCACAATTTCCATTAATTGGGCTTGATAAAGGGAATTTACTTGAGTATGCAAAATCTGTGTTTTGTAGTGTGTGCGCACAACAGGAGAAATCTATACAAGTTTTATACATGAGGCCTCTGGTCTCCAGAAGAATATTTTGTAACGAAAGAACTAATGTAACACGTTAATACATTAGGTAATGTATTTAATGTAGTTATCCATATGGAAATCTAATATATGTACAAATATGAAATATCCTCATATAAAGTAAAAACTTATATTTACATATACACTCACCTAAAGGATTATTAGGAACACCTGTTCAATTTCTCATTAATGCAATTATCTAATCAACCAATCACATGGTAGTTGCTTCAATGCATTTAAGGGTGTGGTCCTGGTCAAGACAATCTCCTGAACTCCAAACTGAATGTCAGAATGGGAAAGAGGTGATTTAAGCAATTTTGAGCATGGCACGGTTGTTGGTGCCAGACGGGCCGGTCTGAGTATTTCACAATCTGCTCAGTTACTGGGATATTCACGCACAACCATTTCTAGGGTTTACAAAGAATGGTGTGAAAAGGGAAAAACATCCAGTATGCGGCAGTCCTGTGGGCAAAAATGCCTTTGTTGATGCTAGAGGTCAGAGGAGAATGGGCCGACTGATTCAAGCTGATAAAAGAGCAACTTTGACTGAAATAACCACTCGTTACAACCGAGGTATGCAGCAAAGCATTTGTGAAGCCACAACACACACAACCTTGAGGCGGATGGGCTACAACAGCAGAAGACCCCACCGGGTACCACTCATCTCCACTACAAATAGGAAAAAGAGGCTACAATTTGCAAGAGCCCACCAAAATTGGACAGTTGAAGACTGGAAAAATGTTGCCTGGTCTGATGAGTCTCGATTTCTGTTGAGACATTCAGATGGTAGAGTCAGAATTTGGCGTAAACAGAATGAGAACATGGATCCATCATGCCTTGTTACCACTGTGCAGGCTGGTGGTGGTGGTGTAATGGTGTGGGGGATGTTTTCTTGGCACACTTTAGGCCCCTTAGTGCCAATTGGGCATCATTTAAATGCCACGGCCTACCTGAGCATTGTTTCTGACCATGTCCATCCCTTTATGGTCACCATGTACCCATCCTCTGATGGCTACTTCCAGCAGGATAATGCACCATGTCACAAAGCTCGAATCATTTCAAATTGGTTTCTTGAACATGACAATAAGTTCACTGTACTAAAATTGCCCCCACAGTCACCAGATCTCAACCCAATAGAGCATCTTTGGGATGTGGTGGAAGGGGAGCTTCGTGCCCTCGATGTGCATCCCACAAATCTCCATCAACTGCAAGATGCTATCCCATCAATATGGGCCAACATTTCTAAAGCCCCGTTCACACTACACGCGACCAAGCGACGCGATACCATTCATTTCAATGGGGAGCTGGCGTTTCCGGCGACACGCGCGACAGCGACCGTTGGCGACCGGATGGGGCGTGTCTGGCGACGCGACAAAGTTGAGATCTGTTTAACTTTATGCAAATGAGGAGCGACTTTCGGGAGCGACAACCAATAGGAGCGGAGCGCGTATGATCCTTCTCCACATCATTGGATGTCATTCATAAAGGCAACCAGTCGTGGGAACTCCCACTAGCGACCTCATCGCCAGCCACTGGCGACATGCAGCGACAAAGTCGCTTGTAGTGTGAACGGGGCTTCAAGAATGCTTTTAGCACCTTGTTGAATCAATGCCACGTAGCATTAAGGCAGTTCTGAAGGCGAAAGGGGGTCAAACACAGTATTAGTATGGTGTTCCTAATAATCCTTTAGGTGAGTGTATGCCCAGCTATGTATGAAACCTATTAGAAATTGGAACAATTACATGTATCGACATAAACATAGCTCATAAAATATGTTTTTGTATAATTCACATTTTGAAATATGCCATAATCATTAGTACACATGAGATGTCTTTCTATAAATGTGTTATATAGAACTACAAA
The DNA here is from genome assembly GCF_029890125.1 of Rhinichthys klamathensis goyatoka. Classification (NCBI taxonomy): domain Eukaryota; kingdom Metazoa; phylum Chordata; class Actinopteri; order Cypriniformes; family Leuciscidae; genus Rhinichthys; species Rhinichthys klamathensis. The sequence continues at coordinate 4,320,130 of NW_026607023.1, forward strand.
TTACCCATACATGCACACTTTATAAGTCAGTAAAACACTCAAAAAAATGACTCTTTAAACTTACTCAATTTAATTATGGACAGTGCTTCCACACAAGCAAATTATTTTTTATTAACATTAATGGAATTTGTTGAATCTATGTAAGCTCCTTGTGTTGTGACAACACAACTGAATCAGAAAGAATCTATGTTAAATAGTAATGTCCAAACAAATCAATGGAATTGCTTCCCTGTAACTGATACAGACTTAACTGAACCGATATAGACTTTCATCGAACCTTCGTACAAGGTTAAAAACTAGTTCAAATGTGGCCATTGTGGACATATTTTCAACATCATTTATGGTCTCATTTAGACAGAATTACTTTGACTTTTGCTGTCAGATGATCTTAGTGAGAATTAACAGAAGTTTAGATGTCACCATTGTGGTGATCAGTGTTTGCTTTAGTTGGGCCCCTGGTCCCCTTAATTTTTACTTTAGCTTTTCTGTGGCTGCTGTATCTCTGTGTTTGTATAACACAGTCAATGTTGCAAAGAAAGTCAAGAATAAGTAAGATCAGGTGTTATCAGCTTCATGTTGATGTTGATGATGAAAGCTTCACAAAACAGACATCAAGATTTTACATATGATTCACAACAATGGTGACAAAAAAAAAAATGGTCATGCTGCAATGCATGATGGGTAGATTTCATAGTTCAAAACTCATCATTGATTCCCAAGCTTTTTTGTTTTGATTGTCACCGTTGTTGTGATTCATATCCAAAATCATGATGTCTGTGTGTGACTACATAATACATTTGCTCAAAACATCATGTACACATGCTTTTTATATTTTAAAAATATTTCTTATTCTATTGGCACCAATATTGCACTTCCACAAGGTTGGTAATGCCAAACATAAATACAATTTTAAACTCAACATTTGAAACTTGATTTGTGATGATTATGTCATCATCAACATTGAGCTGATAACACCTGATCTAACTTTTTCTTGGCTTTCTCTGCCACAACAATTGTGTTATACAAACACACAGTTACAGCAGCCAATGAAAATTTAATGTAAAATCTACAGGGACCAAGAGCCCAACTAAAGCAAACACTGATCACCACAATGGTGACACTTCAAATGAAACAAATATCTAAATATCTAATAATCTAAATATCTAAACTTCTGCTAATTCTCACTAAGATCATCTGACAGCAATAGTCAAAGTAATTCTGTCTAAATGAGACCATAAATGATGTTGAAAATATGTCCACAATGGCCACATTTGAACTAGTTTTTAACCTTGTACGAAGGTTCGATGAAAGTCTATATCGGTTCAGTTAAGTCTGTATCAGTTACAGGGAAGCAATTCCATTGATTTGTTTGCACATTAATATTTCACATAGATTCTTTCTGATTCAGTAGTGTTGTCACAACACAAGAAGCTTACATAGATTCAACCAATTCCATTAATGTTAATAAAAAACAATGTACTTGTGTGGAACCACTGTCCATAATTAAATTGAGTAAGTTTAAAGAGTCATTTTTTTGAGTGACAGGTTAAGTTAATTAAATGCTATACAATAGTGTTTTGGTGGTAAAATAAATATATGTGTGTTACTTTAACAAAACATACTTGGGTAAAAATAACAGAGCCACAAAACCTTTTTTTTTTTAGTGTATATGCAGTGTTTACAAATCATTTGCAAAAGTTTATAGTTTATAAACTGTAGTAAATATGCAGTGAAGTCTACATTAATAGACTATATACAAACAATGAGTTCTTCATACATTGTTACTGTAATTAACAGTTTTTGTTTTTTTAAATTGCTCATATTTAAAGAGTTGAGATTGCGTTGAAATAACTAATTAACCGTAAATATTTCTCACTTTAGATTAGGTCATGGAATATCGGAAAATGTCATTAAGTGCTTTAAACCAAACTTTATTGGACATTAATTGCATTAATAATAAGAATTCCTTAAAATGTTTACAAATATATTAAGCCTATCCCCAAAGCTCAATATAACCACTTAAAAAATTAAAAAACAATGCTGTCAATATGAAATACATACAAATACTCATTAAATAAAGTACATCAGTTAGGTTTAGGGTGAGGGGATATAATATACAGTGTGTACAGTATACGAATCCCATAGTTAAATTTTCAAAATTTATATGGAAAGTCACAATAAAAAATTGGAAACCCAACGTGTGTGTGTATGTGCATGTGTCAAGTCACCTTTATTTATATAGCGCTTTTTACAATACAGATTCTATCAAAGCAGCTTCACAGTGATAACATGAAAATAATACAACAAAGTTTGTTTCTAGAAGAAAATTGCGCCGTCATCATCCACCTTAAGTAAGGCAGATCAATAATATTGTTGAATATTAAATGTCCCCAACTAAGCAAGCCAAAAGCCAAGGCGACAGTGGCAAGGAACCAAAACTCCATCAGGTGACAGAATGGAGAAAAAAACCTTGGGAGAACCCAGACTCAGTCGGGGGCCAGTTCTCCTCTGGCCAACGAACAAACTGTGTGTGATTATGATCCAGGCAGCATTACAGGTCAGAAGTCAGATTGGATCAGAACATTCAAAATATGAATCCAGTTCCATCTGGTTGGAAGTCGGAGTCATCACGCCGGTATGGAGACGAGTTTGCTGAGGATCAGTGCCGATGGCTGTCGTATCGATGAGGCCTTCACAGGGCTGATGATGCTGGCACTTAAGGGATGCGTTGTGGATGGGTCCAGGCACAGATCCACCATCTGATCTGGACACGGCCCGGATCCGGCTGACTTCAGTGTTTTCAGTGTTTAAGGAACACTGAATATGAATGCAATTAACGTCCAATTAATTGGTTTAAAGCACTTAATTGTTCTATTTTCCATGACTGAATCTAGTGAGAACTATTTATGGTTAATAAGTTGTTAACAAAGCATTATCTAACTCTTTACATATGAGCTATTTAAACAATAATACTTTGTTAATTACAATGACAATGAATAAAGTATACTCACTATTTGTTTATAATTATTAATGTATTAACTACTTTTTATAAACTATTAATGAACTATAAACTAATAGTTTGCAATAAGTGCTTTGTTACTGTATACTTATAAAGTGTTACCAAAATATATCATATATATATATGATTAATACACATGACATAGCTATGTCTTTGTATGAATGTGTATACAAATTGCACATACATGCACAGCATATTGTTTACATACATGTCATTGATATATGTCATAGTCTTAGTATGGATTTTAGATATAAAAAAAGAAATGTATGTTGTGACATGGTATTGCCATATTGTTTTTTCCTTCTTACTTGTATGTCCGTGTACGCCCTCTGCCGGGCGAACCATAGATGATTCCATCCGGAACAGATGCCCGAGCCACCTCAGCTGACCCGTAGACTGACCGGAACGTAGATTGACAGGAACGTAGATTGACCGGTAAATCGAGAGCTTCGCCTTGCGGCTCAGCTCTTTCTTCACCACGACAGACCGGTACATCGACCGCATTACTGCAGAAGCTGCACCGATCCGTCTGTCAATCTCCCGTTCCATCCTTCCCTCACTCGTGAACAAAACCCCAAGATACTTAAACTCCTCCACTTGAGGCAGGAACTCTCCCCAACCTGAAGTGGCCAAGCCACCCTTTTCCGACTGAGGATCATGATGACCAAAAAACCCTTTATGAGTCAAATTAAATCGAGGACCGTGACATCGCCCGGTATGGCGCAGCCGGGGCCCTGCCCTGGAGCCAGGCCCATGGTTGGGGCTCATATGCGAGCGCCTGGTGGCCGGGCCTTCCCCCACAGGGTCCGGCCAGGCTCAGCCCGAAGGAGCGACGTGGGGCCGCCTTCCCGTGGGCTCACCACCTACAGGAGGAACCGTACCAGGAGGAACTGGCCCCGGTGCTAAGAGGATCGGCCGGGAGTCGAAGGCGGGGGCCTCGACAACCCGATCCCTGGACACGGAAACTAGCTCTAGAGACGTGGAACGTCACCTCGCTGGCAGGGAATTAGCCTGAGATTGTGCGTGAGGTTGAGAGGTTCCGACTAGAGATAGTCGGGATCACCTCTACGCACGCTTGGGCTCTGGAACCACACTCCGTGAGAGACTGTTTTGCCAATTATTTGAGCCAGAAAAATAGGCCTATACTGCCATCAAGTGGTTATAAACTATGGTATTACATTTTATTTTATCCCTTTCTTTTAACCAGATTGCACTAATCTGTCTGTTTAAACGTACAAATTCTACATTCATTGAAAAATAGAAAAGAAAAAAAATCTAGTATTTGTTTTATTTTGTAAAGAAATAAATGGTTTATAATTTAGATTTTATTGTTTAGTGCTCAAAATTAAAAATTATTAAAGACAACACAGTAGTACTGTCACGTTTGTACTGAGGGACGAAGACACAAAGATAGAGTGACAATGTTTATTTAAACAAGCATAAGAAACTTCATAATACTTGAAGGCTTGTGATGTCACAGGGAATTCCTAAGTCCCAGAGGATCCGTGAACAGGAGTGAAACAGAAAGAACTTGAATGGATCAGCTGGATCTTACTGAAGGACACTTGAACAGCTGGAGATCAGTGCAGGTGAAACACAGGAAGGTGATCGTGAGTGTCAGGAAACCCACTTCACGGACGCTGCAGAGGAGATACAAACAGGACGTTAGAATAGTGTGGAAACCACTTGAAGTCAGGCAATAACTGGAACCAAGCAACAAACACAAGGAACCAGTGAGTCATGGGTAACGAAAGACGAGACCGGACGCTGAATGAGAGAAGACTGAAGCTTATGAATGGTGTGCATCAAGGTGAGTAATGATGAAGAGCAGGTGGGAGCGATTAGAATTCCGGGGATGATGAGCGAGACCAGGTGTGCTGAGTTGAGATTGATAGAGTGTTGTCATTGATGATTGAATCCGTGACAGTACCCCCTCCTCCACGGCCAGCTCCTGAGGGCCGTAGCCCCCGACGACGAGGGCGACCCCGCAGACGAGGTCTTGGACGATCCGGATGATCCCGGTGGAAGTCTTGGAGGAGAACGGGATCCAAGATGTCATCCCGATGAACCCAGCTGCGTTCTTCCGGTCCAAATCCCTCCCAGTCCACGAGGTACTGAAGTTGACCTCCCTGACGACGAGAGTCTAAGAGGGTGTGAACCTGGTATACTGAATCCTCTGCGGGGTCGACTGGAGGATGAGGGGGCGTTTCGTCGGTGCTCGTTTCTGTGGTTCGAGATGTGTGTGTGGTGTGAAGTAAGGCTTTAACAAGGAGACGTGGAAGGTGGCAGCTATCCTGTCACTACGAGGAAGTGTTAGACGGTAGGATACCTGGTTGACCTGCCTCTCAATCGGGAATGGCCCGATGTACCTGGGACTCAGTTTACGTGAGGGCAGCCGGAGGCGTATGTCCCGGGTTGAGAGCCATACCAACTGGCCTGGAGTGTAGAGAGGAGTGGCCCTGCGACGGGTATCAGCCTGTCGTTGATGCCTCCGAACTGCCCCTTGAAGATGGACATGGGCTGAATCCCAGACCCTCTCACTCTCCACGAACCAATGCTGAACTGCTGGTACATCAGATGGTTCCCCGGCCTAAAACGCATTGGAAGGGTGTGAGACCAGTGGAGGACTGACGAAAGGAGTTTTGAGCATAATCCGCCCATGGTAGGTACCGGTTCCAGTGGTCCTGTGTATCGTGACAATAGGTCCTCAGATACCTTCCGATTTCTTGAATTTTACGTTCCGCCTGCCCATTGGACTGAGGATGGTACCCCGACGTCAAACTGACCGACACTCCTAATAACTTAAAGAAGGATTTCCAGACGTGAGATATGAATTGGGGTCCTCGGTCAGAAACCAGGTCTTCTGGAATGCCGAAGTGACGAAATATTTCTGTGAACAGGAGTTCGGCGGTTTTGAATGCTGTGGGAAGTTTGGAAAGTGCTAGTAGTTTGCAGGACTTTGAGAATCTGTCGATGACGACGAGTATGCAGGTCTTATCAGAGGGAGGTAAATCAGTTATGAAATCGACAGCGATGTGTGACCACGGTCGATTCGGTATTGGGAGAGGCATTAGTTTACCCTCAGGTAGACGCCGTGGTACCTTGGCCATGGCGCAGGCGGTGCAACTCTGTACGTACTGTGAGACATCCTGGGACATCCTGGGCCACCAGTAGCGTTCTTGGAGTAGTGTCAAGGCCTGATGGCTACCTGGGTGTCCGGATCCCGGAGAAGTATGCACGGAATCCATGAGGGGTATCCGGAGTCGAGATGGAACGAAGACCTTCCCCTCAGGACCCCCCGGGGGAGCAGGTTCCGACAAGGTGGCCTCAGCGATGAGGTCGTTGAGATTCCAGAGAATGGGACTCATTATCAGGGTTGAAGGGAGGACTGTTTCGGTGTTTTCCTGAGAGGTTTCCGGTTGGAACAAGCGAGACAGTGCGTCGGCTTTGAGGTTCTTGGTTCCAGGGCGATAGGTTACCGAGAAATTGAAACGAGTGAAGAACATTGCCCACCGGGCTTGGCGTGGATTCAACCTTTTGGCGTCTCGAAGGTACTCCAGGTTACGATGGTCTGTGATTACTTGGAATGGATGGTTTGCTCCTTCCAGCCAATGTCTCCATTCTTCCAATGCCAGTTTGATGGCCAATAATTCCAGATTGCCCACATCATAATTTTGTTCCGTCGGTATTAACTTGAGTGAGAAAAAGGCGCACGGTCGGAGTTGAAGAGGAGTCCCCTGCCGTTGGGACAGTACAGCTCCAACACCGTTGGAAGATGCGTCGACTTCCACGACGAATGGCTTATCTGGGTTCGGATGGCATAGCATGGGGGCTGAACAGAAGGCTTTCTTTAGGTTCTCGAAGGCTGTAGTGGCTTCAGGAGACCAGGTGAGACGTTTGACCTCCTTCCTTACCATGGATGTTACAGGAGCACAGGTTTTGCTGTAGTCTTTGATGAAACAACGGTAAAAGTTCGCAAAGCCAAGGAACCTCTGTAGTTCTTTCAGGGTCTGAGGTTTGGGCCAGTTGAGGACAGCTTTCACCTTGTTTTGATCCATGGAGATACCCTCTGGACGAATGACATAACCCAGGAAGTGAATGGTGGTTTGGTGGAATTCGCATTTCTCGAGTTTTAGATATAACTGATGCTCACGAAGACGTTTCAGGACTTGATGTACATGGTTTACGTGCTCCTCAAGACTGGTGGAGTAGATGAGGATGTCATCGATGTAGATGATGACGAATCGGTTGAGGAAGTCACTGAAGATTTCATTCATGAAACCCTGGAAAACTGACGGTGAGTTGGACAGACCGAAGGGCATGACCCGGTATTCATAGTGGCCTGCGGGGGTAATGAACGCCGTCTTCCACTCATCTCCTTTGCGTACGCGTACCAGGTTATAGGCACTCCGTAAGTCGAGCTTCGTGAAGATTACCGCAGATCGTAGTTATTCCAGAGCGGCAGAGGATAGCGACCAACGGCAGAGGATAGCAATATTTGATTGTAGATGCATTCAGGACCCAGTAGTCGATACACGGTCGAAGACCACCATCCTTCTTTACGACAAAGAAAAAGCTAGATGCGGCTGGGGACGTAGAGGATTGGATATATCCCTTACGTAACGCCTCCTCCACATATTCCTCCATAGCCTTATGCTCAGGAATGGACAGGGGATAAATCCTACCTCGTGGTAGAGTGGCCCCAGGCAACAGCTCAATGGCGCAATCCCAAGGTCGGTGAGGTGGAAGGGTGGTGGCCTTTTGTTTACTGAACACGTCCTGAAATGCCTGGTATTCAGAAGGAACATTCGGGACAGAATCAGTGACTGGACTCTCAACAGTGGTGGATACCAGGAAGACTGGAGTTGGATGCTTAGACGAATTCCTTTTAACAGACAGTAGGCAGTTTTCTTTACAATGTTGGCTCAATTGACATACCTCACCGGTGGCCCAACAGATGATAGGTGAATGCTGATCAAGCCACGGACGTCCCAGAACGGGGTCTGCTGTCGAGTCTTCCAAGACGTAAAAAGAACACTCCTCACCATGCAAATAGTGATCGCTCTCGGGCTACTGGCCGAAACGGACCGTGGAGGAAAAGTTGTGGATGACCTGAGACAGGCAGCGCGATGTTGAGCAATAAGGATAGATCGCTCAATTAGTTTCTCAATCCCAATCGAGTCTTCATAAATGGCGAGCTGCAGACAGATGTCGGGATTCAAACCACGTCGATAAGCGGTCATTAAAGCAACTTCATTCCATCCACTGTTAGCGGCGATAGTGCGGAACTGCAGAGCATAGTCTGCCACCGTAGAACGGCCCTGACATAAACGTAGCAGCTGATCGTGGATGGAAACCGCATTCGAGGTTTGTGCGAAGACAACTCGGAAATGTTCCAGAAAACAACTCAACGATTGTAGAGCAGGTGCATTAGAATCCCATAACGCTTGTGCCCAACTCAAAGCGTAACCTGTGAGTAGGGAGATCACAAAGGATATCTTGGCTCTTTCAGAGATGAATTGGTGGGCGTGGATCTCCATGTAAAGTCAACACTGCAAAAGGAATCCACTGCATTCATCATCTCCCGAATATGAAGAGGGTCGGGCCATGGGGCTACTGGATGCAGGTCTGAGACTCTGTAGTGTGCGACTAAGTTCAGCGAGGGTTTCTTGGAGTGTAGTAGGCGGAATGGATGATGCAGCGGCCGCTGCGGAGAGAGGCGAATGTACCGTGGCAGTCGATGCGGTGGCGCCCTGAGCGGTCTCCGCACCGGAATGTAGAACATCATGAGCCGATGAAGCTTGCATAGTGTGGTCCGGTCTTCTGTCACGTTTGTACTGAGGGAGGAAGACACAAAGATAGAGTGACAATGTTTATTTAAACAAGCATAAGAAACTTCATAATACTTGAAGGCTCGTGATGTCACAGGGAATTCCAAAGTCCCAGAGGATCCGTGAACAGGAGTGAAACAGAAAGAACTTGACTGGATCAGCTGGATCTTACTGAAGGACACTTGAACATCCGGAGATCAGAGCAGGTGAAACACAGGAAGGTGATCGTGAGTATCAGGAAACCCACTTCACGGACGCTGCAGAGGAGATACAAACAGGACGTTAGAATAGTGTGGAAACCACTTGAAGTCAGGCAATAACTGGAACCAAGCAACAAACACAAGGAACCAGTGCACTCTAAAAAACGTTGGGTTATTTTGTGTACCCAATAGCTGGGTTAAATATATTGGGTCGTTCTGTTGGGTTATTCGGAACATTTATTGGGTTGTTTCTATAACAACGCAGCCCGTTGGGTTAAAATTCAAATTTCAACGGTTGACCACCACAGCTGACAGAAGATACACGGGTGAGTTAATATTACACTATACAGTATGCATATTGTAGCCTACGTTATTTTTTATTTTTTCGTTATAACGTCACTTTAAGCTCTTACATAGTATTATTGCCGTTTTTCCGGTCTTAATGTCCAGCCAATTATTTCCATGTTTATATATCCCCTGTAGCCTATGACTTTATCGCTTTTTGTCCGCTATCTGCGACTAACGACACCAATATCGCCATATAGCCAGCCAATTTCTTAGTACTACTCGGTTGTGATACTCTTCCTTACTTTCTATGGTCTTTCCAATACTTTTTGGGAAAGTTATTTATATTTTCAGATATTAACCGACGCGCTCGGCTTCAAGACCCAGCGGAAGCCTGGTCCATCCATCCAGTGTCGCAGTCACTTACAGGAAGAAGGTATGCTGTGTTATAGGCCTACATTGTAGCGCAAATGTTTACTTGAGCTTTACCAAACAGTGTGAATTTAAAATACTACAAAGTGTTAAACTAGGGTGACCATACGTCCTCTTTTTCCCGGACATGTCCTTTTTTCGGACCTAAAGAAAATGCTTCCGGAAGGGACGCAATTCATTGTGTGCTTTTTTTTTAATTGCTTTAGATCCCGCCTTAAAAAAAAAGTTTTATCTAGACAACTCTATAAAGATTAAAAGTTATAAAAGATAACTATGACTCAATAAGATAGTAAGTTATTACAATAGTCAGTTGAGTTACATAACACTTTTCAGATCGCCACATGCCCATTAAATAAAATGACGGTTGGTTGAGACTTTATTCCTTTATAATAACATAACTTATTACTTATTAAATGACACATAGCAGTAAAAGGACATTTTAAATGCAGGTCATTTACCACAATACATGGCCATTGCAGAAGCTCATACTGTAAAATTACAGCTCCTGTGATTTTATAGTGAATTTATAGTAGGTTGGTGACAATCCGGCTTTATTTTTGTAACTTATATGTTTTTTTACACAGGATTCTATGGATTCATAAGGGAAAAGCTTCAGAAGTGGAACCTTGAAACATTAATCGACAGATTTGCAGGTGAGAGATAATGTAGCAAGTCTGAAAAAGGAAACCCTGTCTCAGTTGCTTACCCTCCTCACAATTAAAAAATGTCATCACTAATATAGTGAAACCTTTTTAATTTGACTTCATGAAATGCAGAACTTATGCCTATTTTTTGTATTAGTTTTTTTACATCAATAAATCTAGAAATCAGAACATTTTCATACAGAAAGGAAAGCCTTGAGTCACAAATGCATATAAAGGGGTGAGACCTAACAGCCACACAAACACAAATCCAGGTGCACACACATACACAACTTAATTTCTGCTTATTGATTGGTGTTGGTTTTATATACACATTTTTTTATATATGTTTTAATTTAAAATTAATTATCTTTTGCAAGACCGAAAAGAGAGCCTTGGATCTTCTTCCTATTCAGACTAACATTTCTTCTGGTGAGAAAATCCTGCACAACAGCTCTGTACTTTCATGTCAAGTTATAATATTTTGTCTATAATATAATGCACTTGTTTAAAGATTAATCCATTGTTCTTTCTGTTTTATGTAAAGACACTCTTGGAGATGTTGCTTTAAAAACCCTGCCAGCTATCCTTCCTCCATTGCCACACAAAACAGGCTGCAAGATGGTTCGGCCCTCTTACCATGAGGCAAAACAAGCATTTGTTGATTTACAGCCTGTAGGTACATCATTTATGACAACACATTTGGGGTAATATTTGATCCATTTGTGCATATTTACCATTTAAAATTTCTATTTAAAGGTTGGAACAAACATCATCCAGTATTTGGAGGAGGAGGAGCAACGGAGGCAATTCCCTCATGTCCTGCAGCTTGGGGACAAATTCAACTGCTCACAAGCCTTCGTCATTGTGGGAGGAGCGGCACTAGAGCAAGACAGCCTTTTACAAGCTGTGGATACATGCTTTAAATTATTTTATGTTTTAGACATTGAGTATCCAAAGCCTGCGGCAGCTGTTTGGCGGTTCTACAACACACAATATTTCACGAGTTCACACTTACATACAATTAAAGGGAATAAAGTATAATGCGTATTTGGCGTGCTGTCCGGGGGGAGGGCTCCGAGCTCGGAATTCGGCCCGAACCCAGAATACTCCCCCCTGTATGTAAAGTGGTTTAGGACTAGAAGAGTGGAGAAGGGGTGGTGGAGGGACGCTGCTAAACTGTCAGAGAAATGAGGTGAGACTGCTGAGTCTATATATACACGTTTTAATCATGATTGCTGAGTGCTCTCCACCCGTTAATTATCTGAACGTGCTTCTCCCGAACTTTGTTAATAAAACATCATATTCTGTGCCAGGAGGAGTTCCATCAACTCATTGTCGCCTACTTAGGCAGTTTATAATTGGATAAGCTGGACAAGCTTTGGTTTGTTTTGTTTGTGTATTTGTATTCCATGTTTCTTAGAACTTAAAACATAATTGTAATTAAATTAATTTTAGCATTCTGTGGCTGGAGCTGTTCCCTCAACACACTGTCGCCTTATGAGGCAGTTTATAATTGCATTACTTCTATTTATTTATTTATTTATTTATTTATTTAAATAATTTCTTATTTTAAGGAAGTAAATTAAAGCAATTGCAAACAATAACTTAATGAAAATGTTTACAACTTGTAATGTTTACAACTGTTTGTTTGTGTTTTTGTGATCCATGTTTCTTAGAACTTAAAACATAACTCTAAATTAATTAATTTTAACATTAATATTCTGTGCCTGGAGGTGTTCCCCTCAACACGTTGCCTTATGAGGCAGTTTATAATTGCATTACTTTTTTTATTTTTATTTATTGAAACAATTGCAACAATAGCTTTTGAATGCAATGTCTAATTGAATGTAAATAAAGCATTGTTAATATACTTAAGTTGTGAGTGAGTGAGTTATTTTCATGGAAATAATAGTAATTACAATTAATATTAATAATAGGTTGATTAAAGCATTTTGGCCAAAAAACCCAACAGATTCGTTTTTTGTAACCCAATTTATTGGGTAAAACTAGTTACCTAATTTATTGGGTTAAAATAACCCAACAATAGGTCGGTGCTATATTAACCCACCAATGGGTTAGCTGTTGGGTCGTTTTTAACCCAACATTTTTAAGTGAGTGAGTCACGGGTAATGGAAAGACAAGACCGGACGCTGAATGAGAGGAGACTGAAGCTTATGAATGGTGTGCATCAAGGTGAGTAATGATGAAGAGCAGGTGGGAGCGATTAGAATTCCGGGGATGATGAGCGAGACCAGGTGCGCTGAGTTGAGATTGATGGAGTGTTGTCATTGATGATTGAATCCGTGACAAGTACATTCATTTTAAAATCATTCAGGACCCATTACAAGACATACAAGCTCAATTTAATTTAAATCAAACAATGCTTTTAGAAGATATGAGAAACTTTTGGTATCCCTTTTTTGTCTTTAACCATGTTGCCATGGCAAGGAACTAAATTAGAGATATCCAATGTCCTCAATGTCTTATATATGGTAGTTTGGTGGCTAGTTCACCTCTTGAGTCTTCGCATTGTACCATGACAACCACAAGGCTAAGGCTACAGAAACAGAAATAATTAGTTCACCTACACAGTCTTCGGGTTTAGTTGTTCTTTTATCACGTGACAGCCACATAGGCACAAGGCAGGCAAGGCTATGACTCGAGAGGTGAACTAACCACCAAACTCCCATCTATAAGACATTGAGGACATTGGATATCTCTAATTTAGTTCAGAAGGACAGGTGGAGTGATGGAGGGTTTCATTAGGACATGTGGAGTGATGGAGGGTTTCATAAGGACAGGTGGAGTGATGGAGGGTCTCATAAGGACATGTGGAGTGATGGAAGGTCTCATAAGGGCAGGTGGAGTGATGGAGGGTCTCATAAGGACATGTGGAGTGATGGAGGGTTTCATAAGAACAGGTGGAGTGATGGAGGGTTTCATAAGGACAGGTGGAGTGATGGAGGGTCTCATAAGGACAGGTGGAGTGATGGAGGGTCTCAGAAGAACAGGTGGAGTGATGGAGGGTCTCATAAGGACAGGTGGAGTGATGGAGGGTCTCATAAGGACATGTGGAGTGATGGAGGGTCTCATACGGGCGGGTGGAGTGATGGAGGGTCTCATAAGGACGGGTGGAGTGATGGAGGGTCTCATAAGGACAGGTGGAGTGGTGGAGGGTTTCATAAGGACAGGTGGAGTGATGGAGGGTTTCATAAGGACAGGTGGAGTGATGGAGGGTTTCATAAGGACAGGTGGAGTGATGGAGGGTTTCATAAGGACAGGTGGAGTGATGGATCTTATGAACCACTGACAACTGACAAATAACTGGTTTGTAAATAATGCAATACTTCATTTATAAATGATAAATTGATCATTAATAAAGTATGAAAATACAATTATTAAACACATTATAGATGTGCTTTTAAATCAAGAATAAGGCATTTATATCTGTATTTATAAACTGCTTATTAATGTATATTAATGCTTTATAAATGATGAATTAACTGTTTACTAATGCTTAACTAATGATTAATAGCGTGCAGTTATTATAAAGTGTTACCCAGGCATGTGCATTGAAGAATCACACAAGTAATGTGCTCTGTTACTTTGCATTGCATTGCTTATTCCGCTTATTCTTCGTTCTTCCGTTGTGCATTCTTCATTCATGTTGCGTTAATTAGTTGTTGATGCATTGGAATGCAAAACCATTAACTCATTCCATTATGCATTGAATAGATTACATATGTGCTGTTGCATTGCATACAAGATCTGACTTGTTCCTTGTGCATTGAAGAGATAACACATACTGTAACACATTGAACTGTATACAATAACTAACTTATTCCGTTGTGTATTGAAGAGTAATGCATGTCCGTTTTGCATAAAATAACTATCTTATTGACCTGTGCACTAAACAATAATATGTGCTGTTACTTTGCACTGCATACAAGACCTGAATTACTAACATGTGCATTGAAGAATCACACAAATTATATGCTCTGTTACATTGGATTGCATACAACCTCTGACAAGTACTTATTCCGTTGTGCATTCTTCATTCTTCCGTTGTGCATCACGCATGTTGAGTCTTAATGCTTTTGCATTCCACTGCATCAACTACTAACTCATTCCGTTATGCATTGAATAGGTTACATATGTGCTGTTGCATTACACATTGCATACAAGATCTAACTTATTCCATTGCGCATGGAAGAGATAACACAATACATGTGTTGTTGCATTGCATATCTTGCAATGTGCATATAAAATGCAACATGTATTGTGTTATCTCTTCCATGCACAAAGGAATAAGTCAGATCATGTATGCAATGTTATTATACGTCAATATTAAATCTTGTATGTAATGTCATTATATGTCAATATCAACAATGCAATTCCAATGCATCAAAAACTAAGTCATTCTGTTATGCATTGAATAGGTTACATATGTCCTATGATGCATTAAGACTCAACATGCGTGAAGAATGCACGACAGAAGAATGAAGAATGCACGACGAAATAAGTTAGTTCTTCTTTAGAGTTCGCCTATAAGTTATGTGTGTAAGAGATCTTCAATGCACAACGGAATAAGTCAGATCGTACAAGCAATGAAATAAAAATATCACATATACCCTATTTCTTTAATGCACAACGGAAAGTGTTCTGAATGTATTGCAATGCAACAGCTCATATGTTATGTGATATCTCTTCATTGCACAACGGAACGAATCAGTTCTTATGCACTTAAACCGTTGGGCATTCCTGAATAACTTTGCATAAGTTAGATCTTGCAATGTGCATATGCAATGCAACATGTATTGTGTTATCTCTTCCAATGCAGAAAGGAATAATTTAGATCTTGTATGCTACAACAGCAGATATGTAAGCTATTCAATGCATAACGGAATGACTGTTGATGCATTGGAATGCAAAAGCATTAAGATCAACGTGCGTGAAGATTGCACAACGAAATAAGTTAGTTCTTGTTTAGAGTTCACCTATAAGTTGTGTGTAAGAGATCATCAATGCACAACGGAATAAGTCAGATCTTGTATGCAATGCAAGTAACAGAGCACAGTTTAAATGTTTTTTTTTAATGCACAACGACTTAAATTATATCGTGCATTCAATGCAATAAAAATATCACATATACCCTATTTCTTTAATGCACAACGGAAAGAGTTCTGAATGTATTGTAATGCAACTGCTCATATGTTATGTGATATGTCTTCATTGCACAACGGAGCGAGTCAGTTCTTGTATGCACATATGAAATGTTATTCAGGAATGCCCAACGGTTCAAGTTAGATCTTGCAATGTGCATATGCAATGCAACATGTATTGTGTTATCTCTTCCATGCACAAAGGAATAATTCAGATCTTGTATGCAATGTAATGCAACAGCACATATGTAACCTATTCAATGCATAACTGAATGACTTATCTCTTCCATGCACAAAGGAATAATTCAGATCTTGTATGCAATGTAATGCAACAGCACATATGTAACCTATTCAATGCATAACTGAATGACTTAAAGGATTAGTTCACTTTTAAAAAAACTTTTGCTGATAATTTACTCACCCCCATGTCATCCAAGAGATTGAAGAGATTACACATTGCATAGACCGTCGTGAGACAGGTTAGTTTTACCCTACTGATGTCCGTGTCGTGTCTTTCTTTCTTCAGTCGAAAAGAAATTAAGGTTTTTGATGAAAACATTCCAGGATTTTTCTCCATATAATGCACTTTGCTGGGCACCAAACGGTTCAAGGTCCAAAAGACAGTTTCAGTGCAAACTGCAAACTGTTCAAATGGCTTTAAACGACACCAGACGATGAATAAGGGTCTTATCAAGCGAAACGATCGCTCATTTAAAAAAGAAATAACAAAGTTTAAGTTTTATAAGCTCAAATGCTTGCCTTGCTCTGTTCTGTGTGACTCTCCTGTTCGAACTCGTTCATCAAAATGAACTAATCTTTTTCCGAGTCAATTCGTTCATTTAACGAACGAAATGAACGAATTGACTCGGAAAAAGATTCGTTCATCTTTTTCCGAGTCAAACTGTCTCGGAAAAACTGGTCCAAACAAGGTCCAAACAGAAACTGTCTTTTGGACCTTGAACCGTTTGGTGCCCAGCAAAGTGCATTATATGGAGAAAAATCCTGGAATGTTTTCATCAAAAACCTTAATTTCTTTTCGACTGAAGAAAGAAAGACATGAACATCTTGGATGACATGGGGGTGAGTAAATTATCAGCAAAAGTTTTTTTTTAAAGTGAACTAATCCTTTAATGCTTTTGCATTCCAATGCATCAACAACTAAGACTCAACATGCATAAGTTGGTTCTTCTTTAGAGTTCGCCTATAAGTTATGTGTGTAAGAGATCTTCAATGCACAAGGGAATAAGTCAGATCGTGCATGCAATACAATAAAAATATCACATATACCCTATTTATTTAATGCACAACAGAAAGCGTTCTGAATGTATTGCAATGCAACAGCGTTATGTGATATCTCTTCATTGCACAACGGAACGAGTCAGTGCTTGTACGCAACACATATGTTATTCAGGAATGCCCAACGGTTCAAGTTAGATCTTGCAATGTGCATATGCAATGCAACGTATTGTGTTATCTCTTCCATGCACAAAGGAATAATTTAGATCTTGTATGCAATGTAATGCAACAGCAGATATGTAAGCTTTTCAATGCATAACGGAATGACTTAGTTGTTGATGCATTGGAATGCAAAAGCATTAAGACTCAACATGCATGAAGAATGCACGACGGAAGAATGAAGAACGCACAACGAAATAAGTTAGTTCTTCTTTAATAAGTTAGTTCACCTATAAGTTAGTTATGTGTGTAAGAGATCTTCAATACACAACGGAATAAGTCAGTTCTTGTATGCAATGCAATAAAAAGATCACATATGCCCCATTTCTTTAATGCACAGCGGAAAGAGTTCTGTATGTATTGCAATGCAACAGCTCATATGTTATGTTTTATATCTTCATAGCACAATGGAATGAGTCAGTTCTTGTATGCAATATATATATATATATATATATATATATATATATCTTGATTTAATTTAGATCTGTATGCGTTGTTTTGTTATCTTTTCATTGCAAGGAAATAAGTTACTTCTATGCAATAAAACGAAACAGCATCTTTTTTGGGTTTTTTAAGCTCACAAGTGAAATGTTGAATGCACAACGGTTTAACCTTTCAATGTGACTTATGCATATGCATAATGCACAAAGGAATTTGTCAGAGCCTTTATGCAATGCAACAAAACGGAGCATATTTTATATAATTCATTAACATATTTAGATATGTTTTTCTTTAGTGCACAAGTCAATAGTTAATTCTTGAATGCAACACATACATACGTGAATCTTCTATGTGCAAAGGAATAAGTGAATTATTGTATTCAGTGCAAAGTGCATATATGCTATGTGTTATCTCTTCAATGCACAAAGAAATGAGTTACAGAATCATAGACTCATTGTGATGTTTCATCAGCCATACACTAGTCCATGTTTTACCTACTGAATATGTTTTTGGCCAAAAGGTCCTTGATCTTTAACCTACTATACAGACTCATAGATTAGCCAGACAATAGTCCACATTTGACCTTTTGAACATACATTTGTCCAACGTGTGTACAGTTTAACTTACTATGCTATCTCAGAGACTCCTTTTGATGTTACTTCAACCATATATAACTCCATATTTAATCCATTTAACATATTTCTGGCCAAAGAGTCCTCAAACTTTAACTTTTACACATACTCATTGGCTCCGTCAGATGTTACATCAGCCAGACAATTGTACATGTTTGACCTACCGAACTCTCTGGCCAAAGATCTTGACTTTGAACTTTGTATACATTCTCACTGACTTCTTCTGATGTTTCCTCAGCCATACAATAGTCCATTTTGGAACTTTTGAACATATTTCTGGTCAGGGAGTACTCGATTTTGAACTTTCTACAGATATTAATAGACTCATTGTGATGTTTCATCAGTCATACAGTAGTCCATATTTGAACTAATGAACATCTGAATGGCCGAACATCTGAATGGCCTCGTTCGTTCTGATGTTTCATTAACCAGACAATTGTCCGCATTTGACCTTTTGCACATATATTTGTCCAACGTGTCATTAAAGTTTAACTTCTCAGAGCTATCTCAGAGACTCCTTTTGATGTTACTTCAACCATATACAACTTCATGTTTAACCTATTTAACATATTTCTGGCCAAAGAGTCCTCAAACTTTAACTTTTACACATACTCATTGGCTCCATCAGATGACCTTTTCAGCCATGTTTCATCAGCCAGACAATTGTACATGTTTGACCTACTGAACTCTCTGGCCAAAGATCTTGACTTTGAACTTTGTATACATTCTCACTGACTTCTTCTGATGTTTCCTCAGCCATACAATAGTCCATTTTTGACCTACTGAACATATTTCTGGCCAAAGTGTAATCAAAGGATGACTTTGAGTTCTTATTGACTTCTTTTGATGTTACATCCACTATGTATTAGTCCAAATTTGACCCATTGAACATAATTTTGGCCAAAGATTCCTCAATGTTGAACTTACTTGTTGACACTGACATTGTCTCCTTCTGATGTTACATCAACCAGGCAGTATTTCAAATAGGACCTATAGATATTGTTTGCCATAGTGTCCTTGAACTTGAACTTCCTATACATACTCATAGATTTGTTCTGATGTTTTTCTTCTCATGTTTCTCCATACAGTAGTTCAAATTCGACATTTTTGACATTTTTCTCTCCAAAGTGTCCTGAAACTTTAACTTTCTATGCATACTCATAGTTTCTTTCTCATGTTCACCAATTAGTCCAAATTTGACTTTCTGGCCATGGAGTCCTCGATCTTGAACTTTATATACATACTCATAGACTCGTTCTGATGTTTCATCAGCCATTCTGTATTCAATATTTGACCTACTGAACATATTTCTGGCCAAGGTGTAATTAAAGGGTGACTTTGTTCTCGTAGATTTCTTGAACTTCTTGAATATCCAGTTGGGCAAAAGTGGACTACTCTTTGGCTGAAGAAATATCTGCAGTCATTAATTATTTAAAGCCATTTCAAGATCAAGGACTATTTTGCAAGAAAAGGTGTTCAGTAGATAAATTATGGATTACTCTCTGGCTTATGAAACATCAGAAGTCTATGCGTATGTATGGAAATTTCAAATCTAAGGACTCTTTGGCTAGAAACATGTTAAGTAGTCAAATATGGGCAAATGTATGGCTGATGAAACATCAGGGACATCAGGGACAAGAACATCAGTTCTTTATACATAATGAGCATGTATACAATGTTAAAATAAAACTACTACACTTTGGCCAGAAAAATGCTCAGTACGTCAATAATGGAATACTGTCTGGCTGTTGAAACATCAGAACGAGTCTATGAGTATGTATAGAAAGTTCAATTTCAAGGACTCTTTGGCCAGAAAAATATTCAATGGGTCAAATGTGGACTACTGTATGGTTGGTGAAGTCTATAAGAGTGTATTGTAAGTTACCTTTTGAGGACTTATTTAACATATTTCTGGCCAAAGAGTACTCAATCTTAAACTTTCTATAATAGCAAAAAAAACATCAGCCAGAGAGGTGTCAATATTTGACCTATTTAACATATATCTTGCCGAAGCATCTTAAATCTTGAACTTTCTATACATACTCATTGACTCCTTGTAATGTTTCATCAAAAAAGACAGTAGTCCAGATCTGATCGACTGAACCAAAGTTGAAACTGTCCAAAGTTTCATCAATGTTTAACTTACTATGCTTTCTCATACACTCCTTTTGATGTTACTTCAACCATATTAGTCCATATTTTTCCCATTTAACATATTTATGGCAAAAGAGTCCTCATACTTAAACTTTTATATATATAATCATTGGATCCGTCAGATGTTACAATAGCCAGACAATAGTCCACATTTGACCTACTGAACATATATTTGTCCAAAGTGTTATCAGTTTAACTTACTTTCCCAGAGACTCCTTTTGATGTTACTTTAACCATATATTAGTCCATATTTGACCCATATAACATATTTCTGGACAAAGAGTCTTCTAACTTTAACTTTCTGTACATACTCATTGGCTCCGTCAGATGTTGCATCAGCCAGGAAATTGTCCATGTTTGATCTGCTGAACATATTTCTGGCCAAAGATTAATCAAAGAAAAAAACCTTTGGCCAGAATTATGTTCACTTGGTCAAATTTCGACTAATACACAGTTGATGTAACATCAAAAGAAGTCTATGAGAACTCAAAGTCATCCTTTGATTACATTTTGGCCAGAAATATGTTCAGCAGGTCAAAAATTGACTATTGTATGGCTGATGAAACATCAGAAGTAAGTGAGAATGTATACAAAGTTCAAGATCTTGAGGACTCTGTGGCCAGAAATTTGTTAAATAGCTTAAATGTGGAGTTACTGTATATATGATTGAAGTCACATCAAAAGGAAGAAAGCATAGAGAGGTAAACTTTGATGACACTTTGGACAAATATATTTTAGTATGTCAAATGTGGACTATTGACTGGCTACATGATTTCCATTTTACGAGAGTAGATGTTAAAACTTCATGCTGATTTGTACTCGGCTTTCGCCAAGATAAGCACAAACTAAGACGTAGCTTTACAGTAACCTATGCTTCTCCATCCATTTACGCTTCCTTCCATATGGTGATGTGAATCTCCTTCTGTCCGGCGTTAACGGCTGCAGTGTACTTGGCGCGTCAGCACACACAACGGCTGCAACTACAGTGTGGTCTCCTCAGTGGACCAGCACGACAACCGTCTGGATTGAGCCGAGTAGGGGACATCTCTAGGGTCTTCAAGTGGGCACCTTCCGTCCTCAGTGTTTCGTCGACTAGCCCACAACACCTCAAGAGGGCTTGACAGTGACTCTGGCGTCCCAGAGTCACCCCCCTCTGTCCCCCACTCAACTCAGCCCAGCTTACTGACCTTTACATCCCTCCTGCTGCTGAGGTTGCTCCTTCCTCGTAGTTCACATGTGACCTAACAACAATCTCACAATCTCTCCGCAACCCAACCATACGCGCCAACCCGTTTGACTAAGGCTGTCGAGCCCCACTGTCTTCGTTAAAGTAGGTTCAGTGGCAACGGTTCCGTATGGCATACTACCTACCGCAAAACACAATATCTGCCCAAACACCAACCCTCATTCACGCAATATATACAGGAACGTAATAACTGTAATTACTATACAGTAATAACTATACAAATAAACCAACAGACTCTTCGAGTTTTTCAAGAATTCTACGAAACCGTAGCGTGGCAGCCTGTACACAGCCAGCCAGAATATTTCCGTCTCAACCACAGCCAGTTGCTGCTCCTCTCTGCTGCTTCAGATAAGTTCTTTACTGTGCGACGCAACTCTTGGCCACTGAATCTGACATCTCTGAAAACGGGTTGTAGAGTGTGCCACAAATCCTCGACAACCCACTTCCACTGGATAAACCTGGACTCTCCATCCTCGCTGTTCTGCTTCAGTGGCCAGATGAGCATACCGCAGTTTCTTCCTCTCATATGCCTCATCTACAGCATGGCACTGTTAACTCTATCAGTTGAACAATGCGTGCTGATCCAGACCACAAAACAATATCTGGTCGGAGGTTAGTGGTGGCAATCTCAGGTGGAAAAATAAGCCGTTGATCAAGATCAGCCAGCATTTTCCAGTCCCTAGCAGCTTCCAGTTGTCCTGGGCGAGAATTAGTTTTAACACCTTTTCTTGGTGGTTGCTCGCCTGGGCGGAGGAATATATTGTCTTCTGTGTGTAATATTTTGTTAGAACAGGTGGCAACTTACTGGTCATGTTGCGCTTGCCTTCCAATGCTAAAGGCAAACATCGCAGTCCTTGGTCATGGCGCCAAGTAAACCGACCTTGGCTAAGAGCCACCTTACATCCTGTCAAAATGTGCCTTCATGTGGCAGGTGATGAACACAAAGGACAAGAGGGATCCTCTACTACCCAAAGGTTTGGGTTCTGTGGTGATGGGAGAACATCACATGTTGACCTGATAATGAAACTCTCTTCCATTGACCAAAGGTCTTGCCAGCCCATATTGCGTTGTTCCACACTCTCCCAATCATCCACTCTCCCTGCTTGGCCTGGGAAATGGCCTTTATACACCTCATCCTCTCCTCCTGCTTTCGCACCTCGTTGACTACCAGCTTCCTCCTTTGAGCTGGGCCTGCCTTGTGCCATTTAGGAGGAGCTAAACTAAGCCAAAACTCCCTCTTCCATGCTGTACCTGTCCCACGATATCGCCAATTTGAAGGGCAGCCTTTGCCTCTACCTTTCTACCAGTTTTTAACACAGGTGCTGCCTCCCTTACACATTTGTCGCGTGACTCTACTAAGGTCATTTCCAGTCTGACCTTGGCGCACTTAAACTCCTCGGTTAAAGCAGAGACTGGCAGCTGCCTTTACTATAAAGTCCTACTCTCCTGAGGCAGCGTGGAACTCCCAACCATTTCCTAATGTATGAACTTATTAACGCTTCCAGCTTATCCACTGTTGTCAAAGAAACCTCGTACACAGTCAGTGGGCACAGCAACCTCGGCAATAGATCAAACTGAAAGCACCAGAGTTTGCCTGGTAGAGCACAACTGTTTTATGCTCTTCAACCCTTCCACTGCTTGTCGTCTAACTTCTCCCAGTCAAACTGTGTCCTTTAGAAGATGGTACGATGGGGATCATGCACAAAGGAATAATTTAGATCTTGTATGCAATGTAATGCAACAGCATATATGTAACCTATTCAAATGCATAACGGAATGACTTAGTTGTTGATGCATCGGAATGCAAAAGCATTAAGACTCAACAAGCGTGACGAATGCACGATGGAAGAATGAAGAATGCACAACGAAATTAGTCAGTTCTTCTTTAGAGTTTGCCTATAAGTTTGTTATGTGTGTAAGAGATCTTCAATGCACAACGGAATAAGTCAGATCGTGCATGCAATGCAATAAAAATATCACCCTATTTCTTTAATGCACAACGGAAAGAGTTCTGAATATATTACAATGAAACAGCTCATATGTTATGTGATATCTCTTCATTGCACAACGGAACGAAATGTTATTTTTCAATGCACAACGAATTAATTTACATATGTGCAATGTGCATATGCAATGAAAAGTATTGTGTTAACTCTTCCATGCACAAAGGAATTATTTAGATCTTGTATGCAATGTAATGCAACAGCATATATGTAACCTATTCAAATGCATAACGGAATGACTTAATTGTTGATGCATCGGAATGCAAAAGCATTAAGACTCAACAAGCGTGACGAATGCACGACGGAAGAATGAAGAATGCACAACGAAATTAGTCAGTTTTTCTTTAGAATTTGCCTATAAGTTTGTTATGTGTGTAAGAGATCTTCAATGCACAAAAGAATAAGTCAGATCGTGCATGCAATGCAATAAAAATATCACCCTATTTCTTTAATGCACAACGGAAAGAGTTCTGAATATATTACAATGAAACAGCTCATTTGTTATGTGATATCTCTTCATTGCACAACGGAACGAAATGTTATTTTTCAATGCACAACGAATTAATTTACATATGTGCAATGTGCATATGCAATGAAAAGTATTGTGTTAACTCTTCCATGCACAAAGGAATTATTTAGATCTTGTATGCAATGTAATGCAACAGCAGATATGTAAGCTATTCAATGCATAACGGAGTGACTCAGTTGTTGATGCATTGGAATGCAAAAGCATTAAGATCAACGTGCGTGATGAATGCACGACGGAAGAATGAAGATTGCACAACGAAATAAGTTAGTTCTTGTTAGAGATCGCCTATAAGTTATGAGTGTAAGTGATCTTAAATGCACAACGGAATGAATGCAATGCAACGTGACAGAGCACAGTTTAAATGTTTTTTTTTCAATGCACAACGAATTAATTTAGATTGTGCATGCAATGCAATAAAAATATCACATATGCCAAATTTCCTTAATGCACAACGGAAAGAGTTCTGAATATATTACAATGCAACAGCTCATATGTTATGCGATATCTCTTCATTGCACAACGGAACGAGTCAGTTCTTGCATGCACACATATGTTATTCTTGAAAGCATGCGTGAACAGTTTAATTTAGATATTACAATGTGCATATGCAATCTCTTCCATACACAAAGGAATAATTTAGATCTTGTATGCAATGTAACGCAACAGCACATATGTAACCTATTCAATGCATAATGGAATGACTTAGTTGTTGATGCATTGGAATGCAAAATCATTAAGTCTCAATATTCGTGAAGAATGCACAACGGAAGAAGGAAGAATGCACAACGAAATAAGTTTGTTCTTGTTTAGAGTTCACTAAAAAGGCCATTATTTATGTGTAAGAGTAGACGGAATGCACAACGGAATAAGTCAGATCTTGTATGCAATGCAACGTAACAGAGCACAGTTTAAATGTTAAAAATCACATATGCCCTATTGCTTTAATGCACAACGGAAAGAGTTCTGAATTTATTGGAATGCAACAGCTCCTATGTTACTATGCAACAGCTCCTATATTCACTGCACAACGGAACGAGTCTTGTACGCACTTATACAATGTTATTCTGGAATGCCCAACGGTTCAAGTTAGATCTTGCAATGTGCATATGCAATGCAACATGTATTGTGTTATCTCTTCCATGCACAAAGGAATAATTTAGATCTTGTATGCAATGTAATACATAACCTGCACATAAACCTGCACATAAATAACCTATTCAATGCATAACGGAATGACTTAGTTGTTAATGCATTGGAATGCAAAAGAGTTACTCAACATGCGTGAAGAATGCACGACGGAAGCATGAAGATTGCACAACGAAATAAGTTCGTTCTTGTTTAGAGTTCGCATATAAGTTATGTGTGTAAGAGATCTTCAATGAACAACGGAATAAGTCAGATATTGTATGCAATGCAACGTAACAGAGCACAGTTTAAATGTTATTTTTCAATGCACAACGAAATAATTAGATCGTGCATGCAACAATAAAAATATCACATATGCCCTATTTCTTTAATGTCCAACGGAAAGAGTTCTGAATTTATTGCAATGCAAAAGCTAATATGTTATGTGATATCTCTTCTTTGAACACTGAACGAGTCAGCTCTTGTATGCACTTATAAAATGTTATTCTGGAATGCCCAACGGTTCAAGTTAGATCTTGCAATGTACATATGCAATCCAACATGTATTGTGTTATCTCTTCCATGCACAAAGGAATAATTTAGATATTGTATGCAATGTAATGCAATAGCACATATGTAACCTATATTCAATGCATAACGGAATGACTTAGTTGTTGCATTGTAATGCAAAAGCATTAAGACTCAACATGCGTGAAGAATGCACGACGGAAGAATGTAAAAAGCACAACGAAATAAGTTAGTTCTTCTTTAGAGTTCGCCTATAAGTTAGCTATGTGTGTAAGAGATCTTCAATGCACAAAAGAATAAGTCAGTTCTTGTATGCAATGCAATAAAAATTTTAAGTATGCCCCATTTCTTTAATGCACAGTGGAAAGTGTTCTGTACTGTATGTATTGCAATGCAACAGCTCATATATTATGCTATATCTCTTCATAGCACAATGGAATGAGTCAGTTCTTGTATGCAATATATATATATAGTATTCTTGATTTAATTTAGATCTAAATGCGTTGTTTTGTTAGTTACTATGCAATAAAACGAAACAGCATATTTTATGTTTTTTTAAGCTCACAAGTAAATGTTGTTTATTCTTGTTTACAATTCTATTAAAAAAAACAGGCCATATGTTATGTGTT
Organism: Rhinichthys klamathensis goyatoka; assembly: GCF_029890125.1. Taxonomy (NCBI): domain Eukaryota; kingdom Metazoa; phylum Chordata; class Actinopteri; order Cypriniformes; family Leuciscidae; genus Rhinichthys; species Rhinichthys klamathensis. The sequence goes on from NW_026607023.1 coordinate 4,346,445, forward strand.
ATCTCTTCAATGCACTTCCGAATAAGATAGATCTTGCATGCAAATGCAAAGCAACAGCACTTATGTTGTATTTTCTCTTCAGTGCACAAGTTAGCTCTTGTATACAATGCAATGAAACAGTTTATTTTTCAATGCACAACGGATTAATTTTAAATCCTGCATGCAAGGCAATAAAATATCACATATGCCCTATTCTTCAATGCACAAAAGAAAGAGTTCTGTATGCATTGCAATGCAACAGCTCAAATGTTATGTGATGTCTCTTTGTTGCACAACGGAATGAGTCAGTTCTTGTATGTAACACATATATGTTTTTTTTTTTTTTTTTTTTTTTTTTTTTTTTTTGATTGGAACAGTGCATTTTAATGAACATAACATGGAGTACATGCATGTAAAAATGCCGGATTTTAGCCAAAGGCTAATTTCCATCCGTAGTCCCACGGGGCAGGATCATCGAACTCACAAAACATTACAAAGTAAAATTTTACATCTACAGACAATTCATAAATTAGCTATATACAATATTCACACAAGACTACATTCAACTTCACAAAAACACTCATCCATATACACGTTACAACAAAACAAATAAAAATAACAAATTAACAAAATTAAAACAGATAAAACCTACATACTAGTGTGTGTGCAGCTTTGATTTGCCCATAGCCATTTTTTCAGCTGGACTTTAAACGAGCTATATGTAGTACATTCTCTTAGTGTTTGAGGAAAACTGTTCCACAGCTTCCCACTCCGGACAGACAGGACCGTCTGACCGTTCTTGCAATGAAGTAGTACAGTGGAATGAGACTAGTGCATAGATTTATATGTATCTCTTCGATGCAAAACTGAAAGAGTTGTATGCCTTCTTGTATGCATTGCATCGTGTTGCAAAGCAACAAGAAGCTTATATCTTGCTTTGTACAAAGGATTGAGTCAGTTCTTGTATGCAACACATTTGTTATTCTTGAATGCACAACGGTTTAATCTTTCAATGTGCATATGCATATGCATAATGCACAGAGGAATTTGTCAGAGCTTGTATGCAATGCAGCAAAACGGAGCATATTTTATATAATTCATTAACATATTTAGATATGTTTTACTTTAGTGCACAAGTCAATAGTTAGTTCTTGAATGCAACACATACATACGTGAATCTTCTATGTGCAAAGGAATAAGTTAATTATTGTATTCAGTGCAATGAAACAGTGCTACATTAGCCAGACAATTTTACAAGTTTGACCTACTGAACTCTCTGGCCAAAGATCTTGATTTTGAACTTTGTATACATTCTCACTGACTTCTTCTAATGCTTCCTCAGCCATACTATCCATTTTGGAACTTTTGAACATATTTCTGGTCTAGAAGTCCTCGATTTTGAACTTTCTACAGATATTAATAGACTCATTGTGATGTTTCATCAGACATACAGTAGTCCATATTTGACCTAATGAACATCTGAATGGGCAAAGAGACCTCGATCTTGAGCTTTCAAAACATACTCATAGACTCGTTCTGATGTTTCATTAGCCAGACAATAGTCCGCGTTTGACCTTTTGAACATATATCTGTCCATAGTAAGTTTAACTTACTATACTATCTCAGAGACTCCTTTTGATGTTACTTCAACCATAACTGCATATCTTACCCATTTAACATTTTTCTGGCCAAAGAGTCCTCAAATTGTAATTTTTATACATACTCATTGGCTCCGTCATATGCTACATCAGCCAGACAATTGTACATGTTTGACCTACTGAACTCTCTGGCCAAAGATCTTGACTATGAACTTTGTACACATTCTCACTGACTTCTTCTGATGCTTCCTCAATAATACAATAGTCCATTTTTGGAACTTTTGGACATATTTCTGGTCAGGGAGTCCTCGATTTACTTTCTACAGATATTAATAGACTCATTTTGATGTTTCATCAGCCATACAGTATTCCAAATTTGACTTACTGAACACATTTCTGGCCAAAGTGGTCAAAAGATGCCTTTTTTTTCTCATAGACCTCTTTTGATGTTACATCAACTATGTATTAGTCCAATTTTAACGAAATTAACATAATTCTGGCCAAAGATTTCTCGAGTTGAACTTACTTTACACTGACATTGTCTCCTTCTGATGTTACATCAACCAGACAGTATTCCAAATTGGGCCTGTAGTTCAATATTGACCTACCAAACATTTCTGGACAAAGAGTCTTTGAACTATAACTTTCTATTTATACTATAGACTCATAAGATAGACAGTAGTCCAAATTTGACCTATTGAACATATATCTGGCCAAAGAGTCATCAAATTGGTAACGTAATATACACTTTCATGGAATTCTTTATTTCAACCATATATTTAGTCTAAATTCGACCCATTGAATATATTTCTGGCCAAAGAGTCCTCGATCTTGAACTTTCTGTACATACTCGAAGACTCCTTCTGATGTTTCATCAGACAGACAGTAGTCCATGTTTTACCTACGGAATATGTTTTTGGCCAAAAGGTCCTTGGACTTTAACCTACAATACAGACTCATAGACACATTTTAATGTTTCATCAGCCATACAGTAGTCCATATTTGACCTAATGAACATCTGAATGGCCAAAGAGACCTCGATTTTGAACTTTGTCTCCATGTTACTCCATGTTACATCAACCAGGCAGTATTTCAAATAGGACCTATAGATATTGTTTGCCATTTTTGTCCTTGAGCTTGAACTACCTATACATACTCAGATTTGTTCTGATGTTTTTCTTCTCATGTTTCTCCATACAGTAGTTCAAATTCGACATTTTTGACATTTTTCTCTCCAAAGTGTCCTGGAACTTTAACTTTCTATACATACTCATAGTTTCTTTCTCATGTTCACCAAGCAGCCATTAGTCCAAATGTGACTTTCTGGCCATGGAGTCCTCGATCTTGAACTTTTTATACATACTCATAGACTCGTTCTGATGTTTCATCAGCCATTCTGTATTCAATATTTGACCTAGTGAACATATTTCTGGCCAAGGTGTAATTAAAGGGTGACTTTGTTCTCATAGATTTCTTGAACTTCGTGAATATCCAGTTGGGCAAAAGTGGACTACTCTTTGGCTGAAGAAATATCTGCAGTCATTTAAAGACATTTCAAGATCAAGGACTATTTGGCAAGAAAAGGTGTTCAGTAGATAAATTATGGATTACTCTCTGGCTTATGAAACATCAGAAGTCTATGCGTATGTGGAACTTTTGGAACTTTTGAACATATTTCTGGTCAGGGAGTCCTCAATTTTTTACTTTCTATGGATATTATTAGACTCATTCTCGGACATGGGCAGTATTTCAATTAAATGTATTTTAAATACGTATTTAATTACTTTAGTGTATTTTGTCATTTGTATTTTTCAGGTATGGAAAAACTAAAATGTAGTTTGTAACAAAATATTTTGAGGGAGTGTATTTAGAGTATTTCAAATACTTAAATACTTCCAAAAATCACCATAGTAAAAGATTTTGCCATATTTTCGGTCTGATGTTGGCAATGGCAATGTCCAGGTTAGATGCACGAAAATCACGTGACACCCTGTAGACCGGGCTCCCTCCAAGAAGTGAATGAGTTTTGAACACAGGAGAAGAAGTGGCGCTGCTCCTCTTAAAAACGGCATTAAAGGTGCTATCAGCGATTTCAGGCCCAAAAAAGGCCGAAACATAAATGATGATCACATTCATCTAATTTTTCCTAGCGATCCGCTAGCTGGCCGCCCCATAAGCATGCCGTCCAAAAACCGCGTCTCTGTAGGCAGCCTAGGCTCTGCAGCCTGGTTAAAACCAGACCATTCTCAGTTGTAACTGAGTTAGGGTCTGGCAAAGCTTCATAGACAAATCATTTCCAAAGGGGCGTCACCAACGGACGTAGCTCAAATGCATCTGGGCGCAATTGGATAGACCTAAAACCAATCAGAGCGATGAAGAAGATGACGTATGCAGAGCGACGTTGGTTCGTCTGTTATAGAACAACTTGCTGACACTGATTAGCTACTTGCTCTACGTTTATTTAAAATTAACAGCAAGACAACTGGAAGTGAATGTGCTTTCCATTAAATAAATCACACACCGTAAACAAAACCTTAATAAAAAAAACTTTGCAATTTAGACGCGCAAACTGGGTGCCGGTGCTGTGAGACGTACGGCTCGGGCAGATTCGGCTTGAAGTCGTTCATCCTCGGATGCTGCGCCGCGCGCGCTGTTACAAAAAACCCGTGCACACAGCCAAGCGAAATGGGGTCTTGCCGGTCTTGCGCACCGAACGCGTCATTTTTGCCCCGCGCACCTTCGCGCTCGTGTGGCCGAGTCGAGTTAAACAAGGCTTTACTCCGTGTCAGCGCGCGCTCTGACCGGTAAAGGGGGACAGACCTCTCCCGAATCATCTCCAGCAGTAGCAGCCTCCGATCGCACCACTAACTCCGCCTCCGTTTCCCTTGTAAGCTGATATTAGTATTTAAACATTCTCTATGATAAATGTTTGTGAAAAATATATTTTAATAACATGGTTTTGGCGGTTATAGAGTTCTAATGACGGTGTTCAACTATAACCGTCACACATAGTTCCACGGCGGCATCCATCTTTGTAAATGTACAAAATCTGCTTCACCGTCGCTGTGCTATCGTCATCGTGTAAAGCCCGCCCCAACGTTTCTGATTGGTGCCGTGATTTCTGCGGACTGGAAATGGGTTTCAATGAGCTCTTTGCCAGACTAACTTTCAGAGCAAATCTAAATTTGCCGGAAGTTGTCTGGGTTTTCCCAGGCTATAGGCTCTGAGATCTGCACACAAAAACAATGGGTTTCACCAACCACCAAAACCTAAATAAAACAGTGTTCCAAACAATCACCAACAGTGTTGTGAGGTTTTGCACTCGTGCACGGCTGCACGCGAAGTCGGAGCAAAACCTCACAACACCCACCCCCTGTCGGTGATTTCCCCCTAGGAAAAATTAGATGAATGTGATCATTTACGTTTCGGCCTTTTTTGGGCCTGAAATCGCTGATAGCACCTTTAAGGTAAAGTGTTTTGTGAAAAATATACAGTCTAAACACACACATATTGCACACTGAATGGCATTATAGAGAAAATAATTGTGCCTTATGAGATCAATGCACTGTGGTTGTTGTTCATAAAGGACATCATATGCCCTACCTATTATGAAACAGTGCGTCTGTCGTAACTCCACTGAAATTTCCACGCTAAGCAAGCGTTCACAATATAAACGTATTACATATGAGAAATATTGATATTGATTTTGTATAAAACTACCACACCATTGATGTGAACTTAGCTATACATGCCATTTACGTCAGAGGGAGCTATTTCAGGCCCTGTAGAGATTTAGTGAAATGCCCATACTTTTTTATTTTGCTACTTCGCCATTTTGAATTTACACATTTATCATATTTGTGTTATTGCTACTTTTTGTGTTATTGACCTTTCAGTAATAAAAAAAAAAGACAAGATTATTGTGGGAGTATTTTTGTATTTTCAAAATACTAATTACTTGTATTTTATTTAAATACATTTTTCACATCAGTATTTTGAATTTTATTTTGTTACATTTCATGAGCCAGTATTTGTATTTTGTAACAAAATAGTTTTCTATGTATTTGTGCCCACCTCTGCATTCTGATGTTTCATCAGACATACAGTAATCCATATTTGACTTAATGAACACATTTCTGGCCAAAGTGAAGTCAAAGGATGCCTTTTTTCTCTCATAGACCTCTTTTGATGTTACATCAACTATTTATTAGTCCAATTTTAACCAATTGAACATAATTCTGGCCAAAGATTTCTCGAGTTGAACTTACTTTACACTAACATTGTCTCCTTCTGATGTTACATCAACCAGAGAGTATTCCAAATTGGGCCTGTAGTTCATTATTGACCTACCAAACATTTCTGGACAAAGAGTCTTTGAACTATAACTTTCTATTTATACTATAGACTCATAAGATAGACAGTAGTCCAAATTTGACCTATTGAACATATATCTGGCCAAAGAGTCATCAAATTGGTAACGTAATATAAACTTTCATGGAATTCTTTATTTCAACCATATATTTAGTCTAAATTCGACCCATTGAATATATTTCTGGCCAAAGAGTCCTCGATCTTGAACTTCACATACTCAAAGACTCCTTCTGATGTTTCATCAGACAGACAGTAGTCCATGTTTTACCTACGGAATATGTTTTTGGCCAAAAGGTCCTTGGACTTTAACCTACAATACAGACTCATAGACACATTTTAATGTTTCATCAGCCATAAAGTAGTCCATATTTGACCTAATGAACATCTGAATGGCCAAAGAGACCTCGATTTTGAACTTTCAATACATACTCATAGACTCGTTCTGATGTTTCATTAACCACATTTGACCTTTTGAACATACATCTGTCCAACGTGTCATTAGTTTAACTTACTATGCTATCTCAGAGACTCCTTTTGATGTTACTTTAACCATATATAACTCCATATTTGACCCATTTAACATATTTCTGGCCAAAGAGTCCTCAAACTTTAACTTTTATGCATACGGATTGGCTCCGTCATTAGCTACATTAGCCAGACAATTGTACATGGTTGACCTAATGAACTCTCTGGCCAAAGATCTTGACTTTGAACTTTGTATACATTTTCACTGACTTCTTCTGATGTTTCCTCAGCCATACTATAGTCCATTTTGGAACTTTTGAACATATTTCTGGTCTAGAAGTCCTCGATTTTGAACTTTCTACAGACATTGTGATGTTTCATCAGACATACAGTAGTCCATATTTGACCTAATGAACATCTGAATGGGCAAAGAGACCTCGATCTTGAACTTTCAATACATACTCATAGACTCGTTCTGATGTTTCATTAGCCAGACAATAGTCCGCGTTTGACCTTTTGAACATATATCTGTCCATAGTCATTTTAACTAACTATGCTATCTCGGAGACTCCTTTTGATGTTACTTCAACCATATATAACTCCATATTTAACCCATTTAACATATTTCTGGCCAAAGAGTCCTCAAACTTTAACTTTTATACATACGCATTGGCTCCGTCATATGCTACATCAGCCAGACCTATGTACATGTTTGACCTACTGAACTCTCTGGCCAAAGATCTTGACTTTGAACTTTGTATACATTCTCACTGACTTCTTCTGATGTTTCCTCAGCCATACTATAGTCCATTTTGGAACTTTTGAACATATTTCTGGTCATGGAGTCCTCGATTTTGAACTTTCTACAGATATTAATAGACTTATTCGGATGTTTCATCAGACATACAGTAATCCATATTTGACTTAATGAACACATTTCTGGCCAAAGTGAAGTCAAAGGATGCCTTTTTTCTCTCATAGACCTCTTTTGATGTTACATCAACTATGTATTAGTCCAATTTTAACCAATTGAACATAATTCTGGCCAAAGATTTCTCGAGTTGAACTTACTTTACACTAACATTGTCTCCTTCTGATGTTACATCAACCAGACAGTATTCCAAATTGGGCCTGTAGTTCATTATTGACCTACCAAACATTTCTGGACAAAGAGTCTTTGAACTATAACTTTCTATTTATACTATAGACTCATAAGATAGACAGTAGTCCAAATTTGACCTATTGAACATATATCTGGCCAAAGAGTCATCAAATTGGTAACGTAATATAAACTTTCATGGAATTCTTTATTTCAACCATATATTTAGTCTAAATTCGACCCATTGAATATATTTCTGGCCAAAGAGTCCTCGATCTTGAACTTCACATACTCAAAGACTCCTTCTGATGTTTCATCAGACAGACAGTAGTCCATGTTTTACCTACGGAATATGTTTTTGGCCAAAAGGTCCTTGGACTTTAACCTACAATACAGACTCATAGACACATTTTAATGTTTCATCAGCCATACAGTAGTCCATATTTGACCTAATGAACATCTGAATGGCCAAAGAGACCTCGATTTTGAACTTTCAATACATACTCATAGACTCGTTCTGATGTTTCATTACATTACTTGTTGACACTGACATTGTCTCCATGTTACTCCATGTTACATCAACCAGGCAGTATTTCAAATAGGACCTATAGATATTGTTTGCCATTTTTTTCCTTGAGCTTGAACTACCTATACATACTCAGATTTGTTCTGATGTTTTTCTTCTCATGTTTCTCCATACAGTAGTTCAAATGCGACATTTTTGACATTTTTCTCTCCAAAGTGTCCTGGAACTTTAACTTTCTATACATACTCATAGTTTCTTTCTCATGTTCACCAAGCAGCCATTAGTCCAAATGTGACTTTCTGGCCATGGAGTCCTCGATCTTGAACTTTTTATACATACTCATAGACTCGTTCTGATGTTTCATCAGCCATTCTGTATTCAATATTTGACCTAGTGAACATATTTCTGGCCAAGGTGTAATTAAAGGGTGACTTTGTTCTCATAGATTTCTTGAACTTCGTGAATATCCAGTTGGGCAAAAGTGGACTACTCTTTGGCTGAAGAAATATCTGCAGTCATTTAAAGAAATTTCAAGATCAAGGACTATTTGGCAAGAAAAGGTGTTCAGTAGATAAATTATGGATTACTCTCTGGCTTATGAAACAACAGAAGTCTATGCGTATGTGGAAGTTTTGAACATATTTCTGGTCAGGGAGTCCTCAATTTTTTACTTTCTATGGATATTATTAGACTCATTCTCAGACATGGGCAGTATTTCAATTAAATGTATTTTAAATACGCATTTAATTACTTTAGTGTATTTTGTAATTTGTATTTTGCAGGTATGGAAAAACTAAAATGTAGTTTGTAACAAAATATTTTGAGGGAGTGTATTTAGAGTATTTCAAATACTTAAATACTTCCAAAAATCACCATAGTAAAAGATTTTGCCATATTTTCGGTCTGATGTTGGCAATGGCAATGTCCAGGTTAGATGCACGAAAATCACATGACACCCTGTAGACCGGGTTCCCAAGAAGTGAATGAGTTTTTAACACAGGAGAAGAAGTGGCGCTGCTCCTCTTAAAAACGGCTTTAAAGGTGCTATCAGCGATGTCAGGCCCAAAAAAGGCCGAAACATAAATGATGATCACATTCATTTAATTTTTCCTAGTGATCCGCTAGCTGCCCGCCCCATAAGCATGCCGTCCAAAAACCGCGTCTCTGTAGACAGCCTACGCTCTGAGATCTGCACACAAAAACAATAGGTTTCACCAACCACCAAAACCTAAATAAACAGTGTTCCAAACAATCACCAACAGTGTTTTGAGGTTTTGCACTGGTGCACGGCTGCACGCGAAGTCGGAGCAAAACCTCACAACACCCACCCCCTGTCGGTGATTTCCCCCTAGGAAAAATTAGATGAATGTGATCATTTATGTTTCGGCCTTTTTTGGGCCTGAAATCGCTGATAGCACCTTTTAGGTAAAGTGTTTTGTGAAAAAATATACAGTCTAAACACACACATATTGCACACTGAATGGCATTATAGAGAAAATAATTGTGCCTTATGAGATCAATGCACTGTGGTTGTCGTTCATAAAGGACATCATATGCCCTACCTATTATGAAACAGTGCGTCTGTCGTAACTCCACTGAAATTTCCACGCTAAGCAAGCGTTCACAATATAAACGTATTACATATGAGAAATATTGATATTGATTTATCTACTACCGTTCCTTTAACTAGCAAGATGCTCCTTGATTTAGAGGGCTTAAATTGCATTCGTGCCCATTCAATATTATCGGTTAACTTGCCCATTAACCGATTAGTGCAAGCTACTGTTGTAGTCATGGTTGTCATGTCATCCATGTATGCTCTGATTGGTGGTAGTCGCTTAAAGTTCAAATAATCTTTGGCCAGAAATCTGTTCAGTAGGTCAATTATGGAATACTCTCTGGCTGATGAAACATCAGAAGAAGTCTATGAGTATGAATAGGAAGTTCAAGTTCAATTACTCTTTGGTGAACAATATCCACAGGCCCATAGGTTAAATATGGTGTTATACATGGTTGAAGTAAAATCAAAAGGTGTCAATCAAAAGGTGTAAGTAAAATAAAAAAAAGTAAAATAAAAAGGTGTAAGTTCAATATCGTGAAATCTTTGGCCAGAATTATATTTAATAGGTCACATTTGGACTAAAACATAGTTGATAGAACATCAAAAGAAGACATCCTTTGATTACTCTTTTGCCGGAAATATGTTCAGTAGGTCAAATATGGAATATTGTTTGGCTAATGAAACATCAGAACGAGTCTATGAGTATGTTTTGAAAGTTCAAGACCGTTTTGCCATTCAGAAGTTAAGTAATATATACTTTCTGTACAAGTTACATCAAAACATGTAATACATGCAATGTAATGGCTGATGAAATGAAATGAAATGAGTTCAAGGACCTTTTGGTCAAAAACATATTGAGTAGGTAAAACATGGACTACTGTCTGTGTGTTGAAACATCAGAAGGAGTCAATGAGTATTAATAGAAAGTTCTTTGATCAGATATATGTTAAATGGGTTAAATATTGAGTTATATATGGTTGAAGTAACATCAAAAGGAGTCTATGAGAAAGCATAGTAAGTTAAACTTCGATGTCACTTTGGACAAATATATGTTCGGTAAAAGACCTACTTTATCGGTTCTTTATCCAGAAATATGTTTTATGGTTCAAATATGGACTACTGTCTGTCTCAGGAGGAACTGTAAAGGAAGTTCAACATCATAGACGGTTTAGTCAGAAAGTTCAGCAGGTAAAATATTATTATTGATCGGACCATTATTGGTCTGGCGGATGTAACATCTGAAGGAGTCAATTATGTACAGAATATTCGTGGACTATTTGGCCAGATATGTTTAATAGGCCAAGTTTGAACTGCTGTATGGATGAATGAAACTGTAGGAGTCAATGAGTTTGTATAGAAATTTTAAGTAAGTTATTCTATACAATGCAACGAAAAAGCATATTTTATGTATTCTTTAGCGCATATAAGTCAAGTTAGTTCTTGTATGCAGTGCAATAGCTTATATGCATCTCTTTGATGCATAACAAAGAGTTGTATGCCTTCTTGTATGAATTGCATCGCATTGTATGTATTTCATTGCAATACATGCATTCATGCACAAATGTGATATCTCTTCATTGCACAACAGAATTAGTCAGTAATTGTAAGCAACACATATGCTATTCTGGAATGCCCAACGGTTTAAGTTAGATCTTTTAATGTGCATATGCAATGCAACATTTATTGTATCTCTTCCATGCAAAAAGTAATAATTTAGATCTTGTATGCAATGTAATGCATAACGCATCCAATTCAGCATTCATGACTTAGTTGTTGATGCATTGGATGTATTGGAATGCAAAAACATTAAGACTCAACATGCGTGAAGAATGCACAACGGAAGAATGAAGAACGAAATAAGTTTGTTCTTGTTTAGAGTTCAACATAAGTTATGTGTGTAAGAGATCTTCAATGCACAACGGAATAAGTCAGATATTGTATGCAATGCAACGTAACAGAGCAGTTTAAATTTTATTTTCACAACGACTTAATTTAGATCTGACAATGCAATGCAATAAATATATCACATATGCGCTATTTCTTTAATGCACAAAGGAAAGAGTTCTGTATGTATTGCAATGCAACAGCTCATATGATATCTCTTCATTGCACAACGGAACGAGTCAGTTCTTTTATGCACACATATTTATTATTCTGTAATGCCCAACGGTTTAAGTTAGATCTTGCAATGTGCAAATTAATGCAACATGTATTGTATCTCATCTTTTCCATAAAGGAATAATTAAGATATTGTATGCAATGTAATGCAACAGCATATATGTAACCTATTCAATGCACAACGGAATGACATAGTTGATGCATTGGAATGCAAAAGCATTACGATCAACGTGCGTGAAAAGTGCACGACGGAAGAATGAAGAATGCACAACGAAATAAGTTAATTCTTGTTTGGAGTTCGCCTATAAGTTGTGTGTAAGAGATCATCAATGCACAACGGAATAAGTCCGTTGCAATGCAAGTGCTTGTATGCAATGCAAGTAACAGAGCACAGTTTAAATGTTTTTTTTAATGCACAACGAATTAAATTATATCGTGCATTCAATGCAATAAAAATATCACATATGCCCTATTTCTTTAATGCACAACGGAAAGAGTTCTGAATGTATTGTAATGCAACTGCTCATATTTTATGTGATATCTCTTCATTGCACAACGGAGCGAGTCAGTTCTTGTATGCACATATGAAATGTTATTCAGGAATGCCCAACGGTTCAAGTTAGATCTTGCAACGTGCATATGCAATGCAACAATATATCGTGTTATCTCTTCCATGCACAAAGGAATTATTTAGATCTTGTATGCAATGTAATGCAACAGCATATATGTAACCTATTCAAATGCATAACGGAATGACTTAGTTGTTGATGCATCGGAATGCAAACGCATTAAGACTCAACAAGCGTGACGAATGCACGATGGAAGAATGAAGAATGCACAACGAAATTAGTCAGTTCTTCTTTAGAGTTTGCCTATAAGTTTGTTATGTGTGTAGTAGATCTTCAATGCACAACGGAATAAGTCAGATCGTGCATGCAATGCAATAAAAATATCACCCTATTTCTTTAATGCACAACGGAAAGAGTTCTGAATATATTACAATGAAACAGCTCATATGTTATGTGATATCTCTTCATTGCACAACGGAACGAAATGTTATTTTTCAATGCACAACGATTTAATTTACATATGTGCAATGTGCATATGCAATGGAAAGTATTGTGTTAACTCTTCCATGCACGAAGGAATTATTTAGATCTTGTATGCAATGTAATGCAACAGCAGATATGTAAGCTATTCAATGCATAACGGAGTGACTCAGTTGTTGATGCATTGGAATGCAAAAGCATTAAGATCAACGTGCGTGATGAATGCACGACGGAAGAATGAAGATTGCACAACGAAATAAGTTAGTTCTTGTTAGAGATCGCCTATAAGTTATGAGTGTAAGTGACCTTAAATGCACAACGGAATGAATGCAATGCAACGTGACAGAGCACAGTTTAAATGTTTTTTTTCAATGCACAACGAATTAATTTAGATCGTGCATGCAATGCAATAAAAATATCACATATGCCAAATTTCCTTAATGCACAACGGAAAGAGTTCTGAATATATTACAATGCAACAGCTCATATGTTATGCGATATCTCTTCATTGCACAACGGAACGAGTCAGTTCTTGCATGCACACATATATTATTCTTGAAAGCATGCGTGAACAGTTTAATTTAGATATTACAATGTGCATATGCAATCTCTTCCATACACAAAGGAATAATTTAGATCTTGTATGCAATGTAACGCAACAGCACATATGTAACCTATTCAATGCATAATGGAATGACTTAGTTGTTGATGCATTGGAATGCAAAATCATTAAGTCTCAATATTCGTGAAGAATGCACAACGGAAGAAGGAAGAATGCACAACGAAATAAGTTTGTTCTTGTTTAGAGTTCACTAAAAAGGCCATTATTTATGTGTAGACGGAATGCACAACGGAATAAGTCAGATCTTGTATGCAATGCAACGTAACAGAGCACAGTTTAAATGTTAAAAATCACATATGCCCTATTGCTTTAATGCACAACGGAAAGAGTTCTGAATTTATTGGAATGCAAAAGCTCCTATGTTACTATGCAACAGCTCCTATATTCACTGCACAACGGAACGAGTCTTGTACGCACTTATACAATGTTATTCTGGAATGCCCAACGGTTTAAGTTAGATCTTGCAATGTGCATATGCAATGCAACATGTATTGTGTTATCTCTTCCATGCACAAAGGAATAATTTAGATCTTGTATGCAATGTAATACATAACCTGCACATAAACCTGCACATAAATAACCTATTCAATGCATAACGGAATGACTTAGTTGTTAATGCATTGGAATGCAAAAGAGTTACTCAACATGCGTGAAGAATGCACGACGGAAGCATGAAGATTGCACAACGAAATAAGTTCGTTCTTGTTTAGAGTTCGCATATAAGTTATGTGTGTAAGAGATCTTCAATGAACAACGGAATAAGTCAGATATTGTATGCAATGCAACGTAACAGAGCACAGTTTAAATGTTATTTTTCAATGCACAACGAAATAATTAGATTGTGCATGCAACGCAATAAAAATATCACATATGCCCTATTTCTTTAATGTCCAACGGAAAGAGTTCTGAATTTATTGCAATGCAAAAGCTAATATGTTATGTGATACCTCTTCTTTGAAAACGGAACGAGTCAGCTCTTGTATGCACTTATAAAATGTTATTCTGGAATGCCCAACGGTTCAAGTTAGATCTTGCAATGTACATATGCAATCCAACATGTATTGTGTTATCTCTTCCATGCACAAAGGAATAATTTAGATTTTGTATGCAATGTAATGCAATAGCACATATGTAACCTATATTCAATGCATAACGGAATGACTTAGTTGTTGATGCATTGTAATGCAAAAGCATTAAGACTCAACATGCGTGAAGAATGCACGACGGAAGAATGTAAAAAGCACAACGAAATAAGTTAGTTCTTCTTTAGAGTTCGCCTATAAGTTATGTGTGTAAGAGATCTTCAATGCACAAAATAGATAGATAGATAGATAGATAGATAAACATGTTTAACATGTTTATTTTTACATTCTCTCTTTTTGATTTGTAATATTTTTTTGACCTCTTAACAGATCTTGTATCAATTAAGTAACTATAGATTTGATAAAAAGGGGAGGTATTTTAAAATAACTATTTACATCAACTAAAACAAACTTGTTACTAACTAGAAATGTTAACATGTTCTTCTTCTTTTTTTAACTATTTAGTAATATAAACATGTTTATTTTTACATTCTCTCTTTTTGCATTTGTAATATTGTTTTGACCCCTTAATAGATCCCTTGTATCAATTAAATAACTAGATTTTTTTTTTTTTTTAAAAGGGCAGGTATTTTAAAATAACTATTTATATCAACTAAAACAAACAAACTAAAAATGTTAATTTTATCTGAAATTCAGTTTTTCTTAAGAATTATCCTCACGTCTGTTAATATAGTATAACATTACAGATTTTTGGCCATTGTTATTATTTACATTTTTATTTTTACAATCTTAGGTAGGTCTATATTTAGAATCTTTTTCTCTTTTTTTTTTTACCACACAACAGATCTTGTATCAGTTTAGTAACTTTAGATTTGAGGAAAACAGGGCAGGTCTTGACAAAGATCTACTCATATAACTATACTATTTACAGCATTAGCTTTCTACTCATTTTAGAGAATTCTGTTACAAACTCATCCATGTCCAGCTCATGTGTTATTGCTTTTTCATGAGCTAAAAGCACAAGGTTTTTTTTCCTCTCATGAAGCATTGTTCGGCGGAATGGTGTCAAAATTCTTGCGAGAGTAGAGAATGAGCTCTCACATGAAGCAGTAGAGACACCCATGACCATAGCAGATACATACAATTTATGAAGACCTGCAAATGCATCTTTGTATTCCTGCAAGAGTTTGTAAACAGCAGAACATTCAGCATCAGATGGAATTTTTTTGGACAGCATTGGTCTGGCAACAAGAATTTCATTCTGTAGTTCATTTTTTGCAACCCCTGCAAGACTACAGAGAGGCTCAAGCAAATGGATGTCAAGAAATTTGTTAGATTTTGGCATTAAACCTGAGAGGGCTTGCATCAGCTGCAAATTCTTCGTGGAAAACCTGTTTTCTATCTCTGATACAGTTGTATCTAGTATGTTGAACATCTGTCATCTTAGGTGAAAAAATGACAGAGTCACCATAGGAGGGATTCACAGTCCTTAGACGTTTTGGTGAGGGCTCAACAGTAGACATGTCAGCGCAGTACTGCTGAAATTGATTGTCATTTTCTCTGAGATTTTTCAGTGCACCAAGACATCCCTGCACAACTTCAGCTGCACTGCACAAATCAACATGGTGAGACCAGCAAATGGATGCTATTTGCTGGTTTTAAAAAGGCGAGAAGATGTATCAGAAATTTGCCAATTTTAAAAAAATGGCGTCGCTTCAGCTGAGAGAGAAGCCCAGAGGCTTCTTTTGCAAGGTCAACTGATGCATTGCCTTCTTCACATAAAATTACTTCTTCATTATCCACAACACATTTTGTAACTTCATAATGACTTGTCCAGCAGATTTCCAACAGTCTCTTGAGATACGGGCAACTGTATCTCTGAGAGACAAAATGATGCCTGAAAAAAGAGTGCAGGGAGCCTGACAAGTCAAAGAATCTTTTGGCACAAGGTTCACTTTGAATCGCATGTATGACAGTGAGGTGAAGCTGGTGATTATAGCAGTGGATGTAGGGGATATGCCTGCCCAACCTTTGTTGTAATAAAGCCTGAACACCACCTCGCACCCCGCTCATCACTGATGCTCCATCATAACACTGGCTTATTATATTATCAGCACTGTATCCTGTTTCAGACAAGTGTTGTAATATTTCAGTAGTGATGTAATCTGCATCAAGCTGCTGGAGTTCTAACAAGCCAATGAGATGTTCCTCTGGCACACCATTGCACACAAAACGAATTATAACGGACAAATTTTCCGTGTTGCACCGATCCCTTGTGCCATCACTTTTTAAACAGAATGCTGCTAAATCAGCAGTCATATTTCTGTTTTATTTTTTTCAGAACCATGGATGCCAAAATTTCAATCACTTCATTCTGGATGGTTTTGGAAGTGTACTTTGCATTTAGTGGGATACCTGATGTGATGTCAGCGAGGTCTTTATCTTTTTCCAACGTGTATTTAAACAACTTGGCAAAAAGCCCCGCAGCTATGCAAACTTCTTCACCGTCACATGTTTCATTTGCTCATTGACTGCTAAAAACTTCACAACACCTGCCATACTTTTTTCTTTTCTATCTGTTGGGGGCCGAGCAAACATGCTACGGTCTCCCCCGACACTTGTCGGCGGCAAAACTCTGTGCATGAGGTTGAGGCTTGTAAATGAGTTTGACTGCACGCATGTTTTTGAAGACCGCGGTCACGTTCTAATGCTGCTTTCCAGTTTCGAAAACCTGTCGAAACGAACGTGTCATTTTCAGAGAAAGCAACACCGAACACTCGACACGGAAAACAAAAGCATGCCTCGCGATCTACAGAATATTCAAGCCACGGCCGTGACTGATACCAAGCGGCCGAAAAGCATCTCTCTCTCCCTCCAAAAAGAGTTCGGGGGTATGATTTCAGAACCGGCTGGTAAGGATTTGCCCTGTTTAAATCATTTGGGACAGAATTGCTGCATCTTTGAGTGTTTTTATGTTACAAAAAAATTTGCTAAAGAAAACCTCAAAAAGGTTAATTATAGATACAGTAATACAGAAACTCACCTGTTCACCGCTCATTTTCCTCAGCTGTAGGCAAAGGCAAGCACGTGTTCCAAATCGATGCTTCTCCAGGGAGACTAGCGCTAAATGAATCCCCTAGCTTTGCGCCATCTACTGTTTTAGAAGAGGAAGTTGCTCAACTGGATTTGTGAGAAAATCTGCCTGGACACATTTGTGAGAAAATCGAGCCGAGAGATCTCATAAAAAGCCAAAAGTGTCTCCCCCGCATTGGCGTGTGTTAATTTCAAACCCTTTACGTAACACAGGCCACGCATGTTTAACCAGCGGCTAATTCCCGAAGGACTGGCCGAGATAAAGCTGTTCTCTGCGGGTACATGAGCACTGAACGGCCGGATTGCCAGGATACGAATTCACCGTATTGAGGGGCTGATGGACGGGGCCATGTACCGTAAAGACTTGGAAGAAAACCTCCTTAGTTTCAGCTGGGCTGTGAAGGCATGGATTAGGAAATTGGTGATTTTGACTAGCTCCTCATGGTTGTAGTTCTGGCCTGAATCGTGTCGGGCATCTTCTCAGAATCATGATTATTATTAAAAATAATATCAGTTCATTTGTCTTGGATGTGAGGCTGTCTGTAATGCTTCTGAGCCAGGCGTCCACATCTTCCCCTTGGGCAGTGGGGTTTGTAGTCTGTGACATGTTGGCACGCTGGGAAGAAGAGATCTGTGTGGATATAAGCCTATATGTGGTGAAACAGCTTTTCAGTGATTGTAAACCGACAGTGAAGTGTGGTGATGTCCAAGTGTTGGTCTCAGTAGAGTGACGTAAGCTTCACATCAATAGCCTACCTGTCTACACTGAGTAGAGAGAAGGTTAAAACAAATTTAAATGGAAAGAAACCAATCTTCTTTTTTCAATAGGATTTTTTTCCAATAAATATTTTCTATCAATGAAAAGCTGTTTTCAAAAAAGTAAACAATATTATTGTTTAAAAATTTTTTAATGATCTGATGCAATTTGATATGTAAAAAAGGTAGTCTGTGGATTTTAGAAAGGATTTCAGTCCTGCGTTCCAGAGGTCACCACGAGGTCTTAAGAAGGTCTGTTTTAGGTCTCTGTCTTGGTAATCATCCCCCTTTGGCGTTAACTCATGATTTTCCTTGTCTTAAAGGATTAGTTCACTTCAAAATTAAAATTCTGTCATAATTTACTCACCCTCAAGTTGTTTCAAACCTGTATGGATTTCTTTCTTCTGCTGAACACAAAAGAAGATATTTTGAAGAATGTCAGCAACCAAACAGTTGATGCCCAAAAGTTTGAAACAACTTGAGGGTGAGTACATTTTGAAGTGAACTAATCCTTTATGGGCCATCTCCGAACCCATTTGTCTTGTTAAACTCCCTAACTATTGTCAGGTTAATAGTTATCTCTTACAAGCATTCTTTGTTTGTCAATTGTTGGTCTGTCTCAGCCTGGATGACGCCCAAAACGGCAGGTCTTCTGATTTTATGGTCCTGGGTGTTGATTGACTCTGTGGAATTCTTCTTCTTGGTCAGTTTGAACGAGTCATTGCAGTCTGATAAGTCAATTGTTTGCTTTTATTTCCAAACATTCTCCTCAATAACGTGAAGAGTAATGTTTCTTGCAATATTAAATAAAGTCAGTTAAATCATTTATGAATGAACCACTCATTTTAAAATCTTTTTAAATGACAAAAAGTATAACTGTCTTCAAAAAAATATTATAATTCTGCCTAATTGGGCACACAAATTGTATATCTCCCCACCTAATACTAACAGCACTCTCTAACTAACTACTCCCTAGTCTTCTATGCCAGTCTTCCAAGTACCCAAATACTGATGCCGTGGAATCTAACAAACAGTTTATCTCTGTAAAGCTGCTTTGAAACAATCCATTGTTAAAAGCGCTATATAAATGAAGATGACTTGACTTGACTTAAGAAACACCTCTACGGCAGTGCACTCAACTCAGGAGATGCACAGAAATAAACTAAAATACAAAAAACGAGCTCCCATGTGTCACACCTGGCTCAAAAATGCAACATTTAAGGATTCACAACAGCAGAACAAGCTCAAAAAAATAATGTATAACATTGAGAAATTAATAAGACAACATAATCAAAATATCAACAGTCTGTAATGTTCTTCAGTTGTGATTTACAAATGAATGAGTGAAAAACAAACAAAAGTAAGAATATGCTTTTTTATTTAAAAGCTTTTTTTAAAAGATATGTTTTTAGGTTTTGTTTAAAAACATCTGTAGTCTGTGGGGCCCTCAGGTGATCAGGGAGGGCATTTCATCCTCGGAGCAGCCGATGAAAAGGCCCTACCACCCATGCTACAGAGCTTGGTTCTGGGGACATAAAGGGTGTTTGTGTTTGCAGACCGGAGAGTGCGTGAGGAGCTCTGGTGTTGGAGGAGTTCCTGTAGGTAAAGGGGGGCATGTCCATGAATGCACTGGTGGGTGAGGAGGGAGACCTTATATTCAATTCTGAGTGGGACAGGGAGCCAGTGAAGAGATTTTAGGATGGGCGTGATGTGATCATGCTTGCGCACCCTCATCAGGATCCTGGCAGCACTGTTCTGGATGTATTGTAGTCTCTGGATGCTTTTGCCAGAGATCCCGATGAGGAGTGCATTACAATAGTCCAGCCTGGAGGACACAAAGGCATGGACGAGCTTCTCTGCATCTGCCAGGTTAAGTGTCGGACGGAGTTTGGCAATGTTCTTGAGATGATAAAATAATGTCTTACAGAGGTGTTTGATGTGGGTGTCAAAGGTGTTGAGAGTCCATTTTAACACCCAAATTGGTGACAGATGTGGAAAGGGCGATGTTTTGGCCCGAAAAAGTGATACTGCTGATGGTGGAAAAGCGGAGCTGATGTGGTGTGCCAATTAAGATGGCTTCCGTTTTGGAACTATTTAGCTGTAGGAAATTGAGCTTCATCCACGCCTCTATCTCCTCCAGGCAGGTGTTCAGTGTGGATGCTGGCAAGGGAGCAGAAGAAGTGGGGGTCGTCCTGAGATACAGCTGTGTGTCATCAGCATAACAATGGAATGATATACCATGTCTGCTAATGACTTTGCCAAGAGGCAGCATGTAAATGGAGAAGAGTGTGGGGCCCAGCACAGAGCCCTGAGGGACACCGCAGGTGACATTATGAGTGTGTGATTTGGCTTTGCCCAGGGCGACATGCTCAGTCCTGCCGTTCAGGTAAGAGTTAAACCAGTTGTGAACATTTCCTGAGAGTCCAATGGTGTATTGCAGGCAGTGGAGGAGGATGTTGTGGTCTACTGTATCAAAAGCAGCTGTTAGGTCTAGTAGGACGAGTAGAGAGGGAGAACCAGTATCAGCTGCCATCAAGAGGTCATTGGTGATCCTGACCAAGGCTGTTTCTGTGCTATGGCCAGGGCGGAAACCAGACTGAAACTTTTCAAACAAGTTATTGTGTTTAAGATGAACATGGAGTTGAGCTGCAACTGTTTTTTCCAGAACCTTTGATAGGAATGGAAGATTGGAAATGGGCCTGTAGTTGGAGAGAACTTCTGGATCCAGAGTGGGTTTTTTTAATAGAGGTCTGATGACAGCAGTCTTTAATGTTGATGGGATATGACCAACCAGGAGGGAGTGGTTTATGATCTTTGTGATAAATGGAGAAATGGCAGAGATGTTGGCCTTCAGCAGGGCTGAAGGGAAAGGGTCCAGGGCACAGGTGTTTTTAATGACATCCTCCACTTCTTCCTGTGTGGCATCAGAGAAAGAACAGAGGGGCTGGACAATCTCAAACGGTGGGTCGGCCGTTGGGAGGGGCAGGACAGCAGTGGCGGAGAGGTGGGAGCGGATGTTATTAACTTTTTGTTTGAAAAAAGTAATGTGCATGTTACACCTCTCTTCGGTGGTCTCAGGGTGGGAGAGTAAGGGTGGTTTATTGTTGAAAAAAGTTGTTTGGAGTTACCAGGTCTGTTATTGATGATAGTGGAATAAAACCTGGACCGTGCGTCCCTCAGAGCTTCTGCATATACCCTCTTTTGCTCCCTGTATGCCTGTTTATGAACAGTCAGTCCAGAGGCCTTTAGCCGCCGCTCAAGGACACGCCCAGCCGCCTTCATCTTTCGCAGCTCAGAGGTGTACCAGGGTGCAGAGCGCGTGAATGAGACTGACCTGGACATTAAGGGGGCGTGGAGGTCCAGAAGACTGCTCAGGGACTGGTTGTAGAAATCCACGGAGTCAGCTACAGAAACGAAGTCAGTAAATCCGGAGGAGAGATGTTGAAGGTCCTGGGCCAGGGCATCTGCATTGATGTTTTTCAGCTTTCTATAATGGATCTGCCACCTTGGTTTGGTGTGGGGTGAAGGAAAGGGCAGCTCCATTGACACAACCTTGTGATCTGAAACACCGAGATCATAAACATGTAGATTGCTAATGAGGGCGGAGTTAGAGATGACCAAATCGAGTGTGTGTCCCCTGGAATGTGTGGGGACATCAACATGTTGTTGTAAATCGAGGGAGTCTAGTAGCTGAAGGAAATCAGCAGCGGGATGACATGAGGGGGTGTCGACATGAATATTTATATCTCCCAGGATTATTGTATTTGCATAGGTCGTACAGAGTGTTGTAAGGAGATCAGACATTTCCGGGATGAAAGTAGAACTGAGTTTAGGGGGCCGGTAGATAAGGAGAACTGTCATTGGAAACAGGGCCGGCCCGTGGCATAGGCGGTATAGGCAAATGCTAAGGGCGCCACCACTCAATAGGGGCGCCAAAATGAGTGAACGAGTGAATTTTTTTTAATTTAATTTTATTTTTACTAATACTATTTTAAAACCATTAATTCGAAATACTACAAAATAAAGCAAAACAACTCCACAAAAACTTAACTAAGTCCCCCGACTCCGGTCCAGCGCATCAATCTTCCCCCGCCCAGCGAGTGCTTGAAGTGCGTCAGAAACAGAGCGCGCGCGATCAGTTTACTGTTGGTCATTTGTTGTGTAGCGTCGCCCCTCGCCGCATCCAATGTAGACAGCATTGCTTTCGTTTGAGGGCGCTTAACACACTCAAGCACTAGAAACGGGCCTGGCAGCTTGCGCCAGGTCTAGACACGGTGAAAGTTACCTCATTGTGACAGATGGCCGAATTTTTTTTATGACACATTTAAATTAGCATTACAGCCTGCGATAGATACAGTGCCAAAGAGGAGAGGACACAAGGGGATAAAGACAGAGGTAAAGTGATGTAATGAATGAACAGTTTATCTAATTGCATAGTAGTAAGATACTATAATTTAATGGCAGTTATTTTTACCTTATAACTTTATGCTAACAGTAGTTCTGAGTTCTTCAGAGCCCCCAGACAATGCGATTTGTAACAATCATGTCAGTCTTTTTTAGACGCATTTACTATCACTTTTATTAATTAAAGTTTTACTATACAGTTGTGCAGTTTTAAGGGGGATATATGGCATTTTTTCAAATTTATTTGCCAAAATTATTAACGATATTTATAGGCTACAGGTTTATTATGTTTTATGTAAAAAATTTACATTAAAGAAGACATTTTGCAGTTTCATTCATGTTGAAAACATGAACCGTGCCATAATTTAGTGTAAGATTGCTGCCATCAACTCCCAAACAAACACTTTTGCTAGTGCTCAATGAATAGTTTGTGCATGAATGACATTTGGACGATGACATCACATCCAGAGCAAGCTATATATAAATTAGATAAATAATATTTTTTTACAACAAAATAAACCATCACTGAACATACTTAAGCTTGATTATGACACTATTTTCTTCTAGATCTGCTGTACAGGAGAAGCAAACTTTGTTGCATTATTTTCCTGTTATCACTGTAAAGCTGCCTTGAAATAATCTGTATTGTAGGCTAAAAAGCGCCATATAAAAATAAAGGGGACTTGACTTGAATGCTAGATGTAATGCTCTTGCTATATATATATATATATATATATATATATATGACTAAATAATCACCAACACAATGATGGGGTGAAATGGGCTGTAATGCATGGGGCACCAGGTAAAATCTTGCCTAGGGCGGCAAATTGGTCAGGGCCGGCCCTGATTGGAAAGGGGGGCTTACATGTAAATGCAAGACACTCGCAGGAAGATGTTGCAGGCAGTATAATGGGGGACAGCTCTAGATCCTGTCGGTGAATGACAGCTAGGCCACCACCGCGGCCAGTGCTGCGAGCTGCCTCCAAATAACTGTAGCCGGGGGGACAGGCTTCATTTAGGGCAGAGTAAACCTCTGGCTGATGCCAGGTTTCCGTCAGACACATGAAGTCAAGTCCTTTCTCCCTGATGTGTTCTTCAATCAATGTGGATTTATTATTGATGGATTGAGTGTTGAAAAGTTCGATTTTGAACAGTGGCGGTTTTAGCAAATTGGGGGCCCAAGGCGAAGGTAGTATGGGGCCCCCCATCCGATCTTTAAAAGAGAACGAAAATTAAAATCAATTTAATTTTTTAAAAAATAAACCATTAAATGGCACTTTCTGGAGAGTTTTGTGCAAAGAAATATAGAAAAAAAGTAGGTCTAGCAAGTCTTATATTTCTGTAATTCATACAGATCAAACACAAATATGCTGACTGAATAGATTACTTGAGAAACACTGCTTTAATTATTTTTTTTATGATGACTTTGTGAAAGGTTAACTAAACAGCATGAGCCGTCTTCCTGCTGGCCAGTAAGTTATTTGGCAAATTTCATTCATACAGATCTGTATTATGCTATAGTTTTTGATAGTGTTATACATTTCTTACAGATAATCACGATGATCATTGCGTTTGTCTTACCGAATGTGGTAGCTTTATGCAATTACAGTTTGTCTATAAGCTTTTTTTTTATTAATGCCGACAGTAAAATGTTGCCAGATATTGCTACGAAAATCAAAACAAAATAATAATAATAATCCGAAATAAGTTCAAAGCTTGTGTTTTGGAAATAAGGTTAATATATCACTAACCCTAACATGCAACTTTCCACTTTAATAACTTCCTAAAGTGTCACATTAAATCAGAAAAACCGGTCCAGGAGACTACTGCCACCTTTCTATTAGGTGGATCTGGCAACACGGAGGCTGCACGCGCGCCCTCTCTCACAACGCGCTCTCAAGCCCCGTTCACTGCGCTAGCTTCTCGCAGCAACATGAATTGCAAACACTCATATGAGGTGGTTTAAACGGCTAATTAATCATTCAGAGAGCGAACACATTTTATTTTTGAATGTAAAAAAAATGACAGAGTTCTGGACCTCGGTCAGCGGGCATCACAAAAAAGTTTGTTACCTTCTGCAATTTTGCTAAAAACGTTTTGCTTTCCTCCCCCTTCCTGGTTTTTCAGCACCGCTTGGGTAGCTTCGCTTCATTTTTACTCTGTCTACTACTCTGTACACTCTGTCTGTCACTCTGTACACTGTCTGTTAATCACTTATTTTTCTCCGTCAGTTTTTTGGCGCATTACAGCCTTGTCACTTTCGCACGCAGAAAGTGAGATAATGGAATAGTCCAATGTAGTGAGGTGGGGGCCCCCTCCTGTCTGCGACACTAATGATTTGATGCCTTTTTTCGCAAATGTTTTTTTAGAAATATATAATTTGCGAAAAGTAAAAAAAAAAAAAAATAAACTTAAGCATAATTTAATGGGGCATTTTTGGGGGCCCCTAGGTAGCTCGGGGCCCAAGGCAATTGCCGACCTTTGCCTAATGGTTAAGTCCGCCCCTGATTTTGACCAATGACTGTGGGGTGAATCTTTGTATGGGTCGCAAAACATTAAAATTTTCTCCACGCAGACTGGAATCCACTCCACGAAATGTATCCAGCCGAAAGTGCGAGGATGCCATACTGGAGTGCAGAGGTCTCGTGATATTTCCAGTATTGATGGTAGCTGGCGCGACGGTACTCTGATGACGCGTCATACATGTGACGGATGACCAGAGAGATGGGATGTTTGTAGCAGAGCAGCTTGGCTGTTTATGAAAGACGAATTTTCGACCGGAGCCTCTATGAATGTAACGAGGACGGCGAATAAGTCCAAGTTCTTTAATGATGGGGATATTAAATCCAGGTGTGGTTGCGAAGTTAAGTCGTCGGAGTTGCGAGCTGGAATATCTGAACGCCATAGTGAGCTGGAAGCCGTCTGAAGCAGGTAGCAGCTAGGTGTCTAGCTACCAAGTTTCCCACTGGTATAAAAAGTGCGCACCTTTGTTTAAAAACAAACTAGTGCACAAAGCTCGTAAAAATAGCACAAGCACAAAATATATGTAAGCACAATTAAAGATAACGGGCGGAAAAGCGGCGAACAAACAACGCCTGCGTCCTCTCCTCCATTCATCAAAAATGAAATGTGAAACTTATAAAGAAGTAGGCTCATACTTTCCATGTAAGGAAATAACAGTCTATATCAGCAGGTATTAATAGTCTATATTCGTCATTCAAAAAGAGAAACCAAAACTAGGTCTGCAGATACAAACCATTAAAAAAGCAGCATTTTGAATGTCTATCATGATCACTTCATTCCAGGTGGCTCATGCTGTTATGAAAATATTTGCGTATTGGAATGCTCAGGTAAGATAACGTAAAATTAGATCCGACTTCTGTCTATGCCATCTTGGCTTCTTTGTTCGCTTTTTATCGCTTCTCGTGCACTGACTCATTTGCTAAACTGAACAGCCAATCAGAGTGATCTTTCTCAACGCCGGCCCCAGTGACATGAGCCTGACTAGAGCTGACTGCAAAAACTATCCCGACAGACGCTCACCGACGGCCCGTTGTTGGCCAGTTACCGACCGTCAGCTTGGTTTCGAATGGCCCAAATCAACCCAAGTGCTTAATGACAGTCATCTGATATTTTTTAAATGATTGAATCACATTAATAACGCATAATCAAAATATCAGTTTTCTGTACGTTACTGAAAAGTAACAAAATCCCAAAACTGGAGCGTGGATCTGGAAAACAGCCTAAGCAACAGCTTACCCAGACTAACAATCGCACATCGTTTAAATAAGGTGCCATGACAAAGTTTCACTTTGAGGAGGAAAAAGTGGAAAAAAAACATCCAGAACCACAAACACAACTGGGCCATGAATCCCTTCACAGGTTTTTTTTTTTTTTTTTGCTCAATTTTCTGTGCAAAATTATTAACCTTGTTAACTTTGTCTAATAACTGCTGAAATATGATTGGCTGATGGAAGCCATGTTTTTCTAGATACACAACTGTCCTCATGGACAATGATTGCAATTCTTGGGTCACTTTCATGTTTTGTTATAGTGCCATCAAATGGCCAAACGCTGTTGCTTCTGTCTTCAGACATAAGGGTCAAATTTTGTGAAAACATTTCCTGTTCTAATGTTATATCAATTTAGGGTAAAAGCTGTGATATTCACTGCTTTTGACAACTTATATTAACATTTTCCTGAAACTATAAGAAAAGTCTGCCAACCAGGTTATTATTCTACTGATATTATTCCAATCAGGCGAATAGCTTAGAACCAGTTGTGTTTATGTATTTATTTGATAAGTAGCTGTCTGCATGGAATAATGTATATTCAGCAGCTCATTACTGTTTCACGTCAGGTTTCAACTTATTTAATGTGTAAATGATTTTGACACACATTTTGTTTGTTTTTAAATAGCAAATTTAGCACCTTAACTCTGTCTTTAGATGGGAGAGACCACACGTCATGTACGGACAGCTGCTGGACTGGCTGCGCTACCTCGTGGCCTGGCAGCCTGTTATCATTGGTCTGGTACAAGGCATCAACTACATCCTGGGTTTGGAGTAACAACAGCACCCAGTGTAGAGGGACCAGCATACTTGATTTAAACTGCAGCAAATAAATGTCTTTGGTTTCTCGGAGACGGGGACTTTTTTCCTCCAATTTCTGTCTCTGAGTCTTGCTGTGCTAATGTGTCATCAAATGAAATACTACTAACAGTCTGATGTTGGATGTTTTTGTTGGCATTTTTTGTCTGACATTTGTTGATGGACTACTTGAAGTTTGGACTTTTGAAATTTGCATAAACAATTTACCATGTGCACATTGGGTTTTATAAAAAATAAATAAAATTGCTGTAAATATGTGCTCACCATAAGCACACTAGGCTATGCGCATGCGTTCTTTTACTGGTGTGTGTGAGTAAGTAGTATTGAATGGAATAGAATGATTTAAAACATTTTTAATTTGACACACATTTAGATTAAATATGCCACTCTTGTGTATTGAGTTAAGCATTTAAAATGACCAGTAATCGTTATCCTGAAGTTCTAGTGATGAGCAATGCACATGTCATGATTAGCAGACAGCATACAGTAAAGACAGACACTGCCCGACTCATTCAGTGGTCAAGCAGTCCTTTTCCCAGTTTGAGTAGGTCTGATGAAATGTATAACCGCTGACACACACAGGTATGCTGTTGTGTGCAGACAGAAAGTACCCTAATGATGACGCCTTCCTTATTTTTTCTTAACATTATGAAAAAAATGTTTAATTTTTAAATGTTCTGTCAGTGACGCGTTGATGTATTATTTTAGAAAAATCCAAAAATAAATATCTGTTCTGTTTACCCTAAAAATATTTAAACATCTTAAAATATATTCTCGTTATAAACAGAATTCCTACAACAAATAAATTCATCTGCCAATGGAAATTAATGAGAATAATATTCTTTTTAAACAAGACTGAGTAGAAAAATTTTGCAATGTAATGTGTTGGCACAGATGGCATTTACAATCCATATTATCGTGTACTGTTTAACTTGCCAGTATAACATGGATGGGTTATTTCGGGGAGGAGAATGTGGCAATGCAGGTATGCACAATTTCCATTAATTGGGCTTGATAAAGGGAATTTACTTGAGTATGCAAAATCTGTGTTTTGTAGTGTGTGCGCACAACAGGAGAAATCTATACAAGTTTTATACATGAGGCCTCTGGTCTCCAGAAGAATATTTTGTAACGAAAGAACTAATGTAACACGTTAATACATTAGGTAATGTATTTAATGTAGTTATCCATATGGAAATCTAATATATGTACAAATATGAAATATCCTCATATAAAGTAAAAACTTATATTTACATATACACTCACCTAAAGGATTATTAGGAACACCTGTTCAATTTCTCATTAATGCAATTATCTAATCAACCAATCACATGGTAGTTGCTTCAATGCATTTAAGGGTGTGGTCCTGGTCAAGACAATCTCCTGAACTCCAAACTGAATGTCAGAATGGGAAAGAGGTGATTTAAGCAATTTTGAGCGTGGCACGGTTGTTGGTGCCAGACGGGCCGGTCTGAGTATTTCACAATCTGCTCAGTTACTGGGATATTCACGCACAACCATTTCTAGGGTTTACAAAGAATGGTGTGAAAAGGGAAAAACATCCAGTATGCGGCAGTCCTGTGGGCAAAAATGCCTTTGTTGATGCTAGAGGTCAGAGGAGAATGGGCCGACTGATTCAAGCTGATAAAAGAGCAACTTTGACTGAAATAACCACTCGTTACAACCGAGGTATGCAGCAAAGCATTTGTGAAGCCACAACACACACAACCTTGAGGCGGATGGGCTACAACAGCAGAAGACCCCACCGGGTACCACTCATCTCCACTACAAATAGGAAAAAGAGGCTACAATTTGCAAGAGCCCACCAAAATTGGACAGTTGAAGACTGGAAAAATGTTGCCTGGTCTGATGAGTCTCGATTTCTGTTGAGACATTCAGATGGTAGAGTCAGAATTTGGCGTAAACAGAATGAGAACATGGATCCATCATGCCTTGTTACCACTGTGCAGGCTGGTGGTGGTGGTGTAATGGTGTGGGGGATGTTTTCTTGGCACACTTTAGGCCCCTTAGTGCCAATTGGGCATCATTTAAATGCCACGGCCTACCTGAGCATTGTTTCTGACCATGTCCATCCCTTTATGGTCACCATGTACCCATCCTCTGATGGCTACTTCCAGCAGGATAATGCACCATGTCACAAAGCTCGAATCATTTCAAATTGGTTTCTTGAACATGACAATAAGTTCACTGTACTAAAATTGCCCCCACAGTCACCAGATCTCAACCCAATAGAGCATCTTTGGGATGTGGTGGAAGGGGAGCTTCGTGCCCTCGATGTGCATCCCACAAATCTCCATCAACTGCAAGATGCTATCCCATCAATATGGGCCAACATTTCTAAAGCCCCGTTCACACTACACGCGACCAAGCGACGCGATACCATTCATTTCAATGGGGAGCTGGCGTTTCCGGCGACACGCGCGACAGCGACCGTTGGCGACCGGATGGGGCGTGTCTGGCGACGCGACAAAGTTGAGATCTGTTTAACTTTATGCAAATGAGGAGCGACTTTCGGGAGCGACAACCAATAGGAGCGGAGCGCGTATGATCCTTCTCCACATCATTGGATGTCATTCATAAAGGCAACCAGTCGTGGGAACTCCCACTAGCGACCTCATCGCCAGCCACTGGCGACATGCAGCGACAAAGTCGCTTGTAGTGTGAACGGGGCTTCAAGAATGCTTTTAGCACCTTGTTGAATCAATGCCACGTAGCATTAAGGCAGTTCTGAAGGCGAAAGGGGGTCAAACACAGTATTAGTATGGTGTTCCTAATAATCCTTTAGGTGAGTGTATGCCCAGCTATGTATGAAACCTATTAGAAATTGGAACAATTACATGTATCGACATAAACATAGCTCATAAAATATGTTTTTGTATAATTCACATTTTGAAATATGCCATAATCATTAGTACACATGAGATGTCTTTCTATAAATGTGTTATATAGAACTACAAATTACCCATACATGCACACTTTATAAGTCAGTAAAACACTCAAAAAAATGACTCTTTAAACTTACTCAATTTAATTATGGACAGTGCTTCCACACAAGCAAATTATTTTTTATTAACATTAATGGAATTTGTTGAATCTATGTAAGCTCCTTGTGTTGTGACAACACAACTGAATCAGAAAGAATCTATGTTAAATAGTAATGTCCAAACAAATCAATGGAATTGCTTCCCTGTAACTGATACAGACTTAACTGAACCGATATAGACTTTCATCGAACCTTCGTACAAGGTTAAAAACTAGTTCAAATGTGGCCATTGTGGACATATTTTCAACATCATTTATGGTCTCATTTAGACAGAATTACTTTGACTTTTGCTGTCAGATGATCTTAGTGAGAATTAACAGAAGTTTAGATGTCACCATTGTGGTGATCAGTGTTTGCTTTAGTTGGGCCCCTGGTCCCCTTAATTTTTACTTTAGCTTTTCTGTGGCTGCTGTATCTCTGTGTTTGTATAACACAGTCAATGTTGCAAAGAAAGTCAAGAATAAGTAAGATCAGGTGTTATCAGCTTCATGTTGATGTTGATGATGAAAGCTTCACAAAACAGACATCAAGATTTTACATATGATTCACAACAATGGTGACAAAAAAAAAATGGTCATGCTGCAATGCATGATGGGTAGATTTCATAGTTCAAAACTCATCATTGATTCCCAAGCTTTTTTGTTTTGATTGTCACCGTTGTTGTGATTCATATCCAAAATCATGATGTCTGTGTGTGACTACATAATACATTTGCTCAAAACATCATGTACACATGCTTTTTATATTTTAAAAATATTTCTTATTCTATTGGCACCAATATTGCACTTCCACAAGGTTGGTAATGCCAAACATAAATACAATTTTAAACTCAACATTTGAAACTTGATTTGTGATGATTATGTCATCATCAACATTGAGCTGATAACACCTGATCTAACTTTTTCTTGGCTTTCTCTGCCACAACAATTGTGTTATACAAACACACAGTTACAGCAGCCAATGAAAATTTAATGTAAAATCTACAGGGACCAAGAGCCCAACTAAAGCAAACACTGATCACCACAATGGTGACACTTCAAATGAAACAAATATCTAAATATCTAATAATCTAAATATCTAAACTTCTGCTAATTCTCACTAAGATCATCTGACAGCAATAGTCAAAGTAATTCTGTCTAAATGAGACCATAAATGATGTTGAAAATATGTCCACAATGGCCACATTTGAACTAGTTTTTAACCTTGTACGAAGGTTCGATGAAAGTCTATATCGGTTCAGTTAAGTCTGTATCAGTTACAGGGAAGCAATTCCATTGATTTGTTTGCACATTAATATTTCACATAGATTCTTTCTGATTCAGTAGTGTTGTCACAACACAAGAAGCTTACATAGATTCAACCAATTCCATTAATGTTAATAAAAAACAATGTACTTGTGTGGAACCACTGTCCATAATTAAATTGAGTAAGTTTAAAGAGTCATTTTTTTGAGTGACAGGTTAAGTTAATTAAATGCTATACAATAGTGTTTTGGTGGTAAAATAAATATATGTGTGTTACTTTAACAAAACATACTTGGGTAAAAATAACAGAGCCACAAAACCTTTTTTTTTTTAGTGTATATGCAGTGTTTACAAATCATTTGCAAAAGTTTATAGTTTATAAACTGTAGTAAATATGCAGTGAAGTCTACATTAATAGACTATATACAAACAATGAGTTCTTCATACATTGTTACTGTAATTAACAGTTTTTGTTTTTTTAAATTGCTCATATTTAAAGAGTTGAGATTGCGTTGAAATAACTAATTAACCGTAAATATTTCTCACTTTAGATTAGGTCATGGAATATCGGAAAATGTCATTAAGTGCTTTAAACCAAACTTTATTGGACATTAATTGCATTAATAATAAGAATTCCTTAAAATGTTTACAAATATATTAAGCCTATCCCCAAAGCTCAATATAACCACTTAAAAAATTAAAAAACAATGCTGTCAATATGAAATACATACAAATACTCATTAAATAAAGTACATCAGTTAGGTTTAGGGTGAGGGGATATAATATACAGTGTGTACAGTATACGAATCCCATAGTTAAATTTTCAAAATTTATATGGAAAGTCACAATAAAAAATTGGAAACCCAACGTGTGTGTGTATGTGCATGTGTCAAGTCACCTTTATTTATATAGCGCTTTTTACAATACAGATTCTATCAAAGCAGCTTCACAGTGATAACATGAAAATAATACAACAAAGTTTGTTTCTAGAAGAAAATTGCGCCGTCATCATCCACCTTAAGTAAGGCAGATCAATAATATTGTTGAATATTAAATGTCCCCAACTAAGCAAGCCAAAAGCCAAGGCGACAGTGGCAAGGAACCAAAACTCCATCAGGTGACAGAATGGAGAAAAAAACCTTGGGAGAACCCAGACTCAGTCGGGGGCCAGTTCTCCTCTGGCCAACGAACAAACTGTGTGTGATTATGATCCAGGCAGCATTACAGGTCAGAAGTCAGATTGGATCAGAACATTCAAAATATTAATCCAGTTCCATCTGGTTGGAAGTCGGAGTCATCACGCCGGTATGGAGACGAGTTTGCTGAGGATCAGTGCCGATGGCTGTCGTATCGATGAGGCCTTCACAGGGCTGATGATGCTGGCACTTAAGGGATGCGTTGTGGATGGGTCCAGGCACAGATCCACCATCTGATCTGGACACGGCCCGGATCCGGCTGACTTCAGTGTTTTCAGTGTTTAAGGAACACTGAATATGAATGCAATTAACGTCCAATTAATTGGTTTAAAGCACTTAATTGTTCTATTTTCCATGACTGAATCTAGTGAGAACTATTTATGGTTAATAAGTTGTTAACAAAGCATTATCTAACTCTTTACATATGAGCTATTTAAACAATAATACTTTGTTAATTACAATGACAATGAATAAAGTATACTCACTATTTGTTTATAATTATTAATGTATTAACTACTTTTTATAAACTATTAATGAACTATAAACTAATAGTTTGCAATAAGTGCTTTGTTACTGTATACTTATAAAGTGTTACCAAAATATATCATATATATATATGATTAATACACATGACATAGCTATGTCTTTGTATGAATGTGTATACAAATTGCACATACATGCACAGCATATTGTTTACATACATGTCATTGATATATGTCATAGTCTTAGTATGGATTTTAGATATAAAAAAAGAAATGTATGTTGTGACATGGTATTGCCATATTGTTTTTTCCTTCTTACTTGTATGTCCGTGTACGCCCTCTGCCGGGCGAACCATAGATGATTCCATCCGGAACAGATGCCCGAGCCACCTCAGCTGACCCGTAGACTGACCGGAACGTAGATTGACAGGAACGTAGATTGACCGGTAAATCGAGAGCTTCGCCTTGCGGCTCAGCTCTTTCTTCACCACGACAGACCGGTACATCGACCGCATTACTGCAGAAGCTGCACCGATCCGTCTGTCAATCTCCCGTTCCATCCTTCCCTCACTCGTGAACAAAACCCCAAGATACTTAAACTCCTCCACTTGAGGCAGGAACTCTCCCCAACCTGAAGTGGCCAAGCCACCCTTTTCCGACTGAGGATCATGATGACCAAAAAACCCTTTATGAGTCAAATTAAATCGAGGACCGTGACATCGCCCGGTATGGCGCAGCCGGGGCCCTGCCCTGGAGCCAGGCCCATGGTTGGGGCTCATATGCGAGCGCCTGGTGGCCGGGCCTTCCCCCACAGGGTCCGGCCAGGCTCAGCCCGAAGGAGCGACGTGGGGCCGCCTTCCCGTGGGCTCACCACCTACAGGAGGAACCGTACCAGGAGGAACTGGCCCCGGTGCTAAGAGGATCGGCCGGGAGTCGAAGGCGGGGGCCTCGACAACCCGATCCCTGGACACGGAAACTAGCTCTAGAGACGTGGAACGTCACCTCGCTGGCAGGGAATTAGCCTGAGATTGTGCGTGAGGTTGAGAGGTTCCGACTAGAGATAGTCGGGATCACCTCTACGCACGCTTGGGCTCTGGAACCACACTCCGTGAGAGACTGTTTTGCCAATTATTTGAGCCAGAAAAATAGGCCTATACTGCCATCAAGTGGTTATAAACTATGGTATTACATTTTATTTTATCCCTTTCTTTTAACCAGATTGCACTAATCTGTCTGTTTAAACGTACAAATTCTACATTCATTGAAAAATAGAAAAGAAAAAAAATCTAGTATTTGTTTTATTTTGTAAAGAAATAAATGGTTTATAATTTAGATTTTATTGTTTAGTGCTCAAAATTAAAAATTATTAAAGACAACACAGTAGTACTGTCACGTTTGTACTGAGGGACGAAGACACAAAGATAGAGTGACAATGTTTATTTAAACAAGCATAAGAAACTTCATAATACTTGAAGGCTTGTGATGTCACAGGGAATTCCTAAGTCCCAGAGGATCCGTGAACAGGAGTGAAACAGAAAGAACTTGAATGGATCAGCTGGATCTTACTGAAGGACACTTGAACAGCTGGAGATCAGTGCAGGTGAAACACAGGAAGGTGATCGTGAGTGTCAGGAAACCCACTTCACGGACGCTGCAGAGGAGATACAAACAGGACGTTAGAATAGTGTGGAAACCACTTGAAGTCAGGCAATAACTGGAACCAAGCAACAAACACAAGGAACCAGTGAGTCATGGGTAACGAAAGACGAGACCGGACGCTGAATGAGAGAAGACTGAAGCTTATGAATGGTGTGCATCAAGGTGAGTAATGATGAAGAGCAGGTGGGAGCGATTAGAATTCCGGGGATGATGAGCGAGACCAGGTGTGCTGAGTTGAGATTGATAGAGTGTTGTCATTGATGATTGAATCCGTGACAGTACCCCCTCCTCCACGGCCAGCTCCTGAGGGCCGTAGCCCCCGACGACGAGGGCGACCCCGCAGACGAGGTCTTGGACGATCCGGATGATCCCGGTGGAAGTCTTGGAGGAGAACGGGATCCAAGATGTCATCCCGATGAACCCAGCTGCGTTCTTCCGGTCCAAATCCCTCCCAGTCCACGAGGTACTGAAGTTGACCTCCCTGACGACGAGAGTCTAAGAGGGTGTGAACCTGGTATACTGAATCCTCTGCGGGGTCGACTGGAGGATGAGGGGGCGTTTCGTCGGTGCTCGTTTCTGTGGTTCGAGATGTGTGTGTGGTGTGAAGTAAGGCTTTAACAAGGAGACGTGGAAGGTGGCAGCTATCCTGTCACTACGAGGAAGTGTTAGACGGTAGGATACCTGGTTGACCTGCCTCTCAATCGGGAATGGCCCGATGTACCTGGGACTCAGTTTACGTGAGGGCAGCCGGAGGCGTATGTCCCGGGTTGAGAGCCATACCAACTGGCCTGGAGTGTAGAGAGGAGTGGCCCTGCGACGGGTATCAGCCTGTCGTTGATGCCTCCGAACTGCCCCTTGAAGATGGACATGGGCTGAATCCCAGACCCTCTCACTCTCCACGAACCAATGCTGAACTGCTGGTACATCAGATGGTTCCCCGGCCTAAAACGCATTGGAAGGGTGTGAGACCAGTGGAGGACTGACGAAAGGAGTTTTGAGCATAATCCGCCCATGGTAGGTACCGGTTCCAGTGGTCCTGTGTATCGTGACAATAGGTCCTCAGATACCTTCCGATTTCTTGAATTTTACGTTCCGCCTGCCCATTGGACTGAGGATGGTACCCCGACGTCAAACTGACCGACACTCCTAATAACTTAAAGAAGGATTTCCAGACGTGAGATATGAATTGGGGTCCTCGGTCAGAAACCAGGTCTTCTGGAATGCCGAAGTGACGAAATATTTCTGTGAACAGGAGTTCGGCGGTTTTGAATGCTGTGGGAAGTTTGGAAAGTGCTAGTAGTTTGCAGGACTTTGAGAATCTGTCGATGACGACGAGTATGCAGGTCTTATCAGAGGGAGGTAAATCAGTTATGAAATCGACAGCGATGTGTGACCACGGTCGATTCGGTATTGGGAGAGGCATTAGTTTACCCTCAGGTAGACGCCGTGGTACCTTGGCCATGGCGCAGGCGGTGCAACTCTGTACGTACTGTGAGACATCCTGGGACATCCTGGGCCACCAGTAGCGTTCTTGGAGTAGTGTCAAGGCCTGATGGCTACCTGGGTGTCCGGATCCCGGAGAAGTATGCACGGAATCCATGAGGGGTATCCGGAGTCGAGATGGAACGAAGACCTTCCCCTCAGGACCCCCCGGGGGAGCAGGTTCCGACAAGGTGGCCTCAGCGATGAGGTCGTTGAGATTCCAGAGAATGGGACTCATTATCAGGGTTGAAGGGAGGACTGTTTCGGTGTTTTCCTGAGAGGTTTCCGGTTGGAACAAGCGAGACAGTGCGTCGGCTTTGAGGTTCTTGGTTCCAGGGCGATAGGTTACCGAGAAATTGAAACGAGTGAAGAACATTGCCCACCGGGCTTGGCGTGGATTCAACCTTTTGGCGTCTCGAAGGTACTCCAGGTTACGATGGTCTGTGATTACTTGGAATGGATGGTTTGCTCCTTCCAGCCAATGTCTCCATTCTTCCAATGCCAGTTTGATGGCCAATAATTCCAGATTGCCCACATCATAATTTTGTTCCGTCGGTATTAACTTGAGTGAGAAAAAGGCGCACGGTCGGAGTTGAAGAGGAGTCCCCTGCCGTTGGGACAGTACAGCTCCAACACCGTTGGAAGATGCGTCGACTTCCACGACGAATGGCTTATCTGGGTTCGGATGGCATAGCATGGGGGCTGAACAGAAGGCTTTCTTTAGGTTCTCGAAGGCTGTAGTGGCTTCAGGAGACCAGGTGAGACGTTTGACCTCCTTCCTTACCATGGATGTTACAGGAGCACAGGTTTTGCTGTAGTCTTTGATGAAACAACGGTAAAAGTTCGCAAAGCCAAGGAACCTCTGTAGTTCTTTCAGGGTCTGAGGTTTGGGCCAGTTGAGGACAGCTTTCACCTTGTTTTGATCCATGGAGATACCCTCTGGACGAATGACATAACCCAGGAAGTGAATGGTGGTTTGGTGGAATTCGCATTTCTCGAGTTTTAGATATAACTGATGCTCACGAAGACGTTTCAGGACTTGATGTACATGGTTTACGTGCTCCTCAAGACTGGTGGAGTAGATGAGGATGTCATCGATGTAGATGATGACGAATCGGTTGAGGAAGTCACTGAAGATTTCATTCATGAAACCCTGGAAAACTGACGGTGAGTTGGACAGACCGAAGGGCATGACCCGGTATTCATAGTGGCCTGCGGGGGTAATGAACGCCGTCTTCCACTCATCTCCTTTGCGTACGCGTACCAGGTTATAGGCACTCCGTAAGTCGAGCTTCGTGAAGATTACCGCAGATCGTAGTTATTCCAGAGCGGCAGAGGATAGCGACCAACGGCAGAGGATAGCAATATTTGATTGTAGATGCATTCAGGACCCAGTAGTCGATACACGGTCGAAGACCACCATCCTTCTTTACGACAAAGAAAAAGCTAGATGCGGCTGGGGACGTAGAGGATTGGATATATCCCTTACGTAACGCCTCCTCCACATATTCCTCCATAGCCTTATGCTCAGGAATGGACAGGGGATAAATCCTACCTCGTGGTAGAGTGGCCCCAGGCAACAGCTCAATGGCGCAATCCCAAGGTCGGTGAGGTGGAAGGGTGGTGGCCTTTTGTTTACTGAACACGTCCTGAAATGCCTGGTATTCAGAAGGAACATTCGGGACAGAATCAGTGACTGGACTCTCAACAGTGGTGGATACCAGGAAGACTGGAGTTGGATGCTTAGACGAATTCCTTTTAACAGACAGTAGGCAGTTTTCTTTACAATGTTGGCTCAATTGACATACCTCACCGGTGGCCCAACAGATGATAGGTGAATGCTGATCAAGCCACGGACGTCCCAGAACGGGGTCTGCTGTCGAGTCTTCCAAGACGTAAAAAGAACACTCCTCACCATGCAAATAGTGATCGCTCTCGGGCTACTGGCCGAAACGGACCGTGGAGGAAAAGTTGTGGATGACCTGAGACAGGCAGCGCGATGTTGAGCAATAAGGATAGATCGCTCAATTAGTTTCTCAATCCCAATCGAGTCTTCATAAATGGCGAGCTGCAGACAGATGTCGGGATTCAAACCACGTCGATAAGCGGTCATTAAAGCAACTTCATTCCATCCACTGTTAGCGGCGATAGTGCGGAACTGCAGAGCATAGTCTGCCACCGTAGAACGGCCCTGACATAAACGTAGCAGCTGATCGTGGATGGAAACCGCATTCGAGGTTTGTGCGAAGACAACTCGGAAATGTTCCAGAAAACAACTCAACGATTGTAGAGCAGGTGCATTAGAATCCCATAACGCTTGTGCCCAACTCAAAGCGTAACCTGTGAGTAGGGAGATCACAAAGGATATCTTGGCTCTTTCAGAGATGAATTGGTGGGCGTGGATCTCCATGTAAAGTCAACACTGCAAAAGGAATCCACTGCATTCATCATCTCCCGAATATGAAGAGGGTCGGGCCATGGGGCTACTGGATGCAGGTCTGAGACTCTGTAGTGTGCGACTAAGTTCAGCGAGGGTTTCTTGGAGTGTAGTAGGCGGAATGGATGATGCAGCGGCCGCTGTGGAGAGAGGCGAATGTACCGTGGCAGTCGATGCGGTGGCGCCCTGAGCGGTCTCCGCACCGGAATGTAGAACATCATGAGCCGATGAAGCTTGCATAGTGTGGTCCGGTCTTCTGTCACGTTTGTACTGAGGGAGGAAGACACAAAGATAGAGTGACAATGTTTATTTAAACAAGCATAAGAAACTTCATAATACTTGAAGGCTCGTGATGTCACAGGGAATTCCAAAGTCCCAGAGGATCCGTGAACAGGAGTGAAACAGAAAGAACTTGACTGGATCAGCTGGATCTTACTGAAGGACACTTGAACATCCGGAGATCAGAGCAGGTGAAACACAGGAAGGTGATCGTGAGTATCAGGAAACCCACTTCACGGACGCTGCAGAGGAGATACAAACAGGACGTTAGAATAGTGTGGAAACCACTTGAAGTCAGGCAATAACTGGAACCAAGCAACAAACACAAGGAACCAGTGCACTCTAAAAAACGTTGGGTTATTTTGTGTACCCAATAGCTGGGTTAAATATATTGGGTCGTTCTGTTGGGTTATTCGGAACATTTATTGGGTTGTTTCTATAACAACGCAGCCCGTTGGGTTAAAATTCAAATTTCAACGGTTGACCACCACAGCTGACAGAAGATACACGGGTGAGTTAATATTACACTATACAGTATGCATATTGTAGCCTACGTTATTTTTTATTTTTTCGTTATAACGTCACTTTAAGCTCTTACATAGTATTATTGCCGTTTTTCCGGTCTTAATGTCCAGCCAATTATTTCCATGTTTATATATCCCCTGTAGCCTATGACTTTATCGCTTTTTGTCCGCTATCTGCGACTAACGACACCAATATCGCCATATAGCCAGCCAATTTCTTAGTACTACTCGGTTGTGATACTCTTCCTTACTTTCTATGGTCTTTCCAATACTTTTTGGGAAAGTTATTTATATTTTCAGATATTAACCGACGCGCTCGGCTTCAAGACCCAGCGGAAGCCTGGTCCATCCATCCAGTGTCGCAGTCACTTACAGGAAGAAGGTATGCTGTGTTATAGGCCTACATTGTAGCGCAAATGTTTACTTGAGCTTTACCAAACAGTGTGAATTTAAAATACTACAAAGTGTTAAACTAGGGTGACCATACGTCCTCTTTTTCCCGGACATGTCCTTTTTTCGGACCTAAAGAAAATGCTTCCGGAAGGGACGCAATTCATTGTGTGCTTTTTTTTTAATTGCTTTAGATCCCGCCTTAAAAAAAAAGTTTTATCTAGACAACTCTATAAAGATTAAAAGTTATAAAAGATAACTATGACTCAATAAGATAGTAAGTTATTACAATAGTCAGTTGAGTTACATAACACTTTTCAGATCGCCACATGCCCATTAAATAAAATGACGGTTGGTTGAGACTTTATTCCTTTATAATAACATAACTTATTACTTATTAAATGACACATAGCAGTAAAAGGACATTTTAAATGCAGGTCATTTACCACAATACATGGCCATTGCAGAAGCTCATACTGTAAAATTACAGCTCCTGTGATTTTATAGTGAATTTATAGTAGGTTGGTGACAATCCGGCTTTATTTTTGTAACTTATATGTTTTTTTACACAGGATTCTATGGATTCATAAGGGAAAAGCTTCAGAAGTGGAACCTTGAAACATTAATCGACAGATTTGCAGGTGAGAGATAATGTAGCAAGTCTGAAAAAGGAAACCCTGTCTCAGTTGCTTACCCTCCTCACAATTAAAAAATGTCATCACTAATATAGTGAAACCTTTTTAATTTGACTTCATGAAATGCAGAACTTATGCCTATTTTTTGTATTAGTTTTTTTACATCAATAAATCTAGAAATCAGAACATTTTCATACAGAAAGGAAAGCCTTGAGTCACAAATGCATATAAAGGGGTGAGACCTAACAGCCACACAAACACAAATCCAGGTGCACACACATACACAACTTAATTTCTGCTTATTGATTGGTGTTGGTTTTATATACACATTTTTTTATATATGTTTTAATTTAAAATTAATTATCTTTTGC
Source organism: Rhinichthys klamathensis goyatoka (assembly GCF_029890125.1). Classification (NCBI taxonomy): domain Eukaryota; kingdom Metazoa; phylum Chordata; class Actinopteri; order Cypriniformes; family Leuciscidae; genus Rhinichthys; species Rhinichthys klamathensis. Next base: position 4,387,505 of record NW_026607023.1, read on the forward strand.
AAGACCGAAAAGAGAGCCTTGGATCTTCTTCCTATTCAGACTAACATTTCTTCTGGTGAGAAAATCCTGCACAACAGCTCTGTACTTTCATGTCAAGTTATAATATTTTGTCTATAATATAATGCACTTGTTTAAAGATTAATCCATTGTTCTTTCTGTTTTATGTAAAGACACTCTTGGAGATGTTGCTTTAAAAACCCTGCCAGCTATCCTTCCTCCATTGCCACACAAAACAGGCTGCAAGATGGTTCGGCCCTCTTACCATGAGGCAAAACAAGCATTTGTTGATTTACAGCCTGTAGGTACATCATTTATGACAACACATTTGGGGTAATATTTGATCCATTTGTGCATATTTACCATTTAAAATTTCTATTTAAAGGTTGGAACAAACATCATCCAGTATTTGGAGGAGGAGGAGCAACGGAGGCAATTCCCTCATGTCCTGCAGCTTGGGGACAAATTCAACTGCTCACAAGCCTTCGTCATTGTGGGAGGAGCGGCACTAGAGCAAGACAGCCTTTTACAAGCTGTGGATACATGCTTTAAATTATTTTATGTTTTAGACATTGAGTATCCAAAGCCTGCGGCAGCTGTTTGGCGGTTCTACAACACACAATATTTCACGAGTTCACACTTACATACAATTAAAGGGAATAAAGTATAATGCGTATTTGGCGTGCTGTCCGGGGGGAGGGCTCCGAGCTCGGAATTCGGCCCGAACCCAGAATACTCCCCCCTGTATGTAAAGTGGTTTAGGACTAGAAGAGTGGAGAAGGGGTGGTGGAGGGACGCTGCTAAACTGTCAGAGAAATGAGGTGAGACTGCTGAGTCTATATATACACGTTTTAATCATGATTGCTGAGTGCTCTCCACCCGTTAATTATCTGAACGTGCTTCTCCCGAACTTTGTTAATAAAACATCATATTCTGTGCCAGGAGGAGTTCCATCAACTCATTGTCGCCTACTTAGGCAGTTTATAATTGGATAAGCTGGACAAGCTTTGGTTTGTTTTGTTTGTGTATTTGTATTCCATGTTTCTTAGAACTTAAAACATAATTGTAATTAAATTAATTTTAGCATTCTGTGGCTGGAGCTGTTCCCTCAACACACTGTCGCCTTATGAGGCAGTTTATAATTGCATTACTTCTATTTATTTATTTATTTATTTATTTATTTAAATAATTTCTTATTTTAAGGAAGTAAATTAAAGCAATTGCAAACAATAACTTAATGAAAATGTTTACAACTTGTAATGTTTACAACTGTTTGTTTGTGTTTTTGTGATCCATGTTTCTTAGAACTTAAAACATAACTCTAAATTAATTAATTTTAACATTAATATTCTGTGCCTGGAGGTGTTCCCCTCAACACGTTGCCTTATGAGGCAGTTTATAATTGCATTACTTTTTTTATTTTTATTTATTGAAACAATTGCAACAATAGCTTTTGAATGCAATGTCTAATTGAATGTAAATAAAGCATTGTTAATATACTTAAGTTGTGAGTGAGTGAGTTATTTTCATGGAAATAATAGTAATTACAATTAATATTAATAATAGGTTGATTAAAGCATTTTGGCCAAAAAACCCAACAGATTCGTTTTTTGTAACCCAATTTATTGGGTAAAACTAGTTACCTAATTTATTGGGTTAAAATAACCCAACAATAGGTCGGTGCTATATTAACCCACCAATGGGTTAGCTGTTGGGTCGTTTTTAACCCAACATTTTTAAGTGAGTGAGTCACGGGTAATGGAAAGACAAGACCGGACGCTGAATGAGAGGAGACTGAAGCTTATGAATGGTGTGCATCAAGGTGAGTAATGATGAAGAGCAGGTGGGAGCGATTAGAATTCCGGGGATGATGAGCGAGACCAGGTGCGCTGAGTTGAGATTGATGGAGTGTTGTCATTGATGATTGAATCCGTGACAAGTACATTCATTTTAAAATCATTCAGGACCCATTACAAGACATACAAGCTCAATTTAATTTAAATCAAACAATGCTTTTAGAAGATATGAGAAACTTTTGGTATCCCTTTTTTGTCTTTAACCATGTTGCCATGGCAAGGAACTAAATTAGAGATATCCAATGTCCTCAATGTCTTATATATGGTAGTTTGGTGGCTAGTTCACCTCTTGAGTCTTCGCATTGTACCATGACAACCACAAGGCTAAGGCTACAGAAACAGAAATAATTAGTTCACCTACACAGTCTTCGGGTTTAGTTGTTCTTTTATCACGTGACAGCCACATAGGCACAAGGCAGGCAAGGCTATGACTCGAGAGGTGAACTAACCACCAAACTCCCATCTATAAGACATTGAGGACATTGGATATCTCTAATTTAGTTCAGAAGGACAGGTGGAGTGATGGAGGGTTTCATTAGGACATGTGGAGTGATGGAGGGTTTCATAAGGACAGGTGGAGTGATGGAGGGTCTCATAAGGACATGTGGAGTGATGGAAGGTCTCATAAGGGCAGGTGGAGTGATGGAGGGTCTCATAAGGACATGTGGAGTGATGGAGGGTTTCATAAGAACAGGTGGAGTGATGGAGGGTTTCATAAGGACAGGTGGAGTGATGGAGGGTCTCATAAGGACAGGTGGAGTGATGGAGGGTCTCAGAAGAACAGGTGGAGTGATGGAGGGTCTCATAAGGACAGGTGGAGTGATGGAGGGTCTCATAAGGACATGTGGAGTGATGGAGGGTCTCATACGGGCGGGTGGAGTGATGGAGGGTCTCATAAGGACGGGTGGAGTGATGGAGGGTCTCATAAGGACAGGTGGAGTGGTGGAGGGTTTCATAAGGACAGGTGGAGTGATGGAGGGTTTCATAAGGACAGGTGGAGTGATGGAGGGTTTCATAAGGACAGGTGGAGTGATGGAGGGTTTCATAAGGACAGGTGGAGTGATGGATCTTATGAACCACTGACAACTGACAAATAACTGGTTTGTAAATAATGCAATACTTCATTTATAAATGATAAATTGATCATTAATAAAGTATGAAAATACAATTATTAAACACATTATAGATGTGCTTTTAAATCAAGAATAAGGCATTTATATCTGTATTTATAAACTGCTTATTAATGTATATTAATGCTTTATAAATGATGAATTAACTGTTTACTAATGCTTAACTAATGATTAATAGCGTGCAGTTATTATAAAGTGTTACCCAGGCATGTGCATTGAAGAATCACACAAGTAATGTGCTCTGTTACTTTGCATTGCATTGCTTATTCCGCTTATTCTTCGTTCTTCCGTTGTGCATTCTTCATTCATGTTGCGTTAATTAGTTGTTGATGCATTGGAATGCAAAACCATTAACTCATTCCATTATGCATTGAATAGATTACATATGTGCTGTTGCATTGCATACAAGATCTGACTTGTTCCTTGTGCATTGAAGAGATAACACATACTGTAACACATTGAACTGTATACAATAACTAACTTATTCCGTTGTGTATTGAAGAGTAATGCATGTCCGTTTTGCATAAAATAACTATCTTATTGACCTGTGCACTAAACAATAATATGTGCTGTTACTTTGCACTGCATACAAGACCTGAATTACTAACATGTGCATTGAAGAATCACACAAATTATATGCTCTGTTACATTGGATTGCATACAACCTCTGACAAGTACTTATTCCGTTGTGCATTCTTCATTCTTCCGTTGTGCATCACGCATGTTGAGTCTTAATGCTTTTGCATTCCACTGCATCAACTACTAACTCATTCCGTTATGCATTGAATAGGTTACATATGTGCTGTTGCATTACACATTGCATACAAGATCTAACTTATTCCATTGCGCATGGAAGAGATAACACAATACATGTGTTGTTGCATTGCATATCTTGCAATGTGCATATAAAATGCAACATGTATTGTGTTATCTCTTCCATGCACAAAGGAATAAGTCAGATCATGTATGCAATGTTATTATACGTCAATATTAAATCTTGTATGTAATGTCATTATATGTCAATATCAACAATGCAATTCCAATGCATCAAAAACTAAGTCATTCTGTTATGCATTGAATAGGTTACATATGTCCTATGATGCATTAAGACTCAACATGCGTGAAGAATGCACGACAGAAGAATGAAGAATGCACGACGAAATAAGTTAGTTCTTCTTTAGAGTTCGCCTATAAGTTATGTGTGTAAGAGATCTTCAATGCACAACGGAATAAGTCAGATCGTACAAGCAATGAAATAAAAATATCACATATACCCTATTTCTTTAATGCACAACGGAAAGTGTTCTGAATGTATTGCAATGCAACAGCTCATATGTTATGTGATATCTCTTCATTGCACAACGGAACGAATCAGTTCTTATGCACTTAAACCGTTGGGCATTCCTGAATAACTTTGCATAAGTTAGATCTTGCAATGTGCATATGCAATGCAACATGTATTGTGTTATCTCTTCCAATGCAGAAAGGAATAATTTAGATCTTGTATGCTACAACAGCAGATATGTAAGCTATTCAATGCATAACGGAATGACTGTTGATGCATTGGAATGCAAAAGCATTAAGATCAACGTGCGTGAAGATTGCACAACGAAATAAGTTAGTTCTTGTTTAGAGTTCACCTATAAGTTGTGTGTAAGAGATCATCAATGCACAACGGAATAAGTCAGATCTTGTATGCAATGCAAGTAACAGAGCACAGTTTAAATGTTTTTTTTTAATGCACAACGACTTAAATTATATCGTGCATTCAATGCAATAAACATATCACATATACCCTATTTCTTTAATGCACAACGGAAAGAGTTCTGAATGTATTGTAATGCAACTGCTCATATGTTATGTGATATGTCTTCATTGCACAACGGAGCGAGTCAGTTCTTGTATGCACATATGAAATGTTATTCAGGAATGCCCAACGGTTCAAGTTAGATCTTGCAATGTGCATATGCAATGCAACATGTATTGTGTTATCTCTTCCATGCACAAAGGAATAATTCAGATCTTGTATGCAATGTAATGCAACAGCACATATGTAACCTATTCAATGCATAACTGAATGACTTATCTCTTCCATGCACAAAGGAATAATTCAGATCTTGTATGCAATGTAATGCAACAGCACATATGTAACCTATTCAATGCATAACTGAATGACTTAAAGGATTAGTTCACTTTTAAAAAAACTTTTGCTGATAATTTACTCACCCCCATGTCATCCAAGAGATTGAAGAGATTACACATTGCATAGACCGTCGTGAGACAGGTTAGTTTTACCCTACTGATGTCCGTGTCGTGTCTTTCTTTCTTCAGTCGAAAAGAAATTAAGGTTTTTGATGAAAACATTCCAGGATTTTTCTCCATATAATGCACTTTGCTGGGCACCAAACGGTTCAAGGTCCAAAAGACAGTTTCAGTGCAAACTGCAAACTGTTCAAATGGCTTTAAACGACACCAGACGATGAATAAGGGTCTTATCAAGCGAAACGATCGCTCATTTAAAAAAGAAATAACAAAGTTTAAGTTTTATAAGCTCAAATGCTTGCCTTGCTCTGTTCTGTGTGACTCTCCTGTTCGAACTCGTTCATCAAAATGAACTAATCTTTTTCCGAGTCAATTCGTTCATTTAACGAACGAAATGAACGAATTGACTCGGAAAAAGATTCGTTCATCTTTTTCCGAGTCAAACTGTCTCGGAAAAACTGGTCCAAACAAGGTCCAAACAGAAACTGTCTTTTGGACCTTGAACCGTTTGGTGCCCAGCAAAGTGCATTATATGGAGAAAAATCCTGGAATGTTTTCATCAAAAACCTTAATTTCTTTTCGACTGAAGAAAGAAAGACATGAACATCTTGGATGACATGGGGGTGAGTAAATTATCAGCAAAAGTTTTTTTTTAAAGTGAACTAATCCTTTAATGCTTTTGCATTCCAATGCATCAACAACTAAGACTCAACATGCATAAGTTGGTTCTTCTTTAGAGTTCGCCTATAAGTTATGTGTGTAAGAGATCTTCAATGCACAAGGGAATAAGTCAGATCGTGCATGCAATACAATAAAAATATCACATATACCCTATTTATTTAATGCACAACAGAAAGCGTTCTGAATGTATTGCAATGCAACAGCGTTATGTGATATCTCTTCATTGCACAACGGAACGAGTCAGTGCTTGTACGCAACACATATGTTATTCAGGAATGCCCAACGGTTCAAGTTAGATCTTGCAATGTGCATATGCAATGCAACGTATTGTGTTATCTCTTCCATGCACAAAGGAATAATTTAGATCTTGTATGCAATGTAATGCAACAGCAGATATGTAAGCTTTTCAATGCATAACGGAATGACTTAGTTGTTGATGCATTGGAATGCAAAAGCATTAAGACTCAACATGCATGAAGAATGCACGACGGAAGAATGAAGAACGCACAACGAAATAAGTTAGTTCTTCTTTAATAAGTTAGTTCACCTATAAGTTAGTTATGTGTGTAAGAGATCTTCAATACACAACGGAATAAGTCAGTTCTTGTATGCAATGCAATAAAAAGATCACATATGCCCCATTTCTTTAATGCACAGCGGAAAGAGTTCTGTATGTATTGCAATGCAACAGCTCATATGTTATGTTTTATATCTTCATAGCACAATGGAATGAGTCAGTTCTTGTATGCAATATATATATATATATATATATATATATATATCTTGATTTAATTTAGATCTGTATGCGTTGTTTTGTTATCTTTTCATTGCAAGGAAATAAGTTACTTCTATGCAATAAAACGAAACAGCATCTTTTTTGGGTTTTTTAAGCTCACAAGTGAAATGTTGAATGCACAACGGTTTAACCTTTCAATGTGACTTATGCATATGCATAATGCACAAAGGAATTTGTCAGAGCCTTTATGCAATGCAACAAAACGGAGCATATTTTATATAATTCATTAACATATTTAGATATGTTTTTCTTTAGTGCACAAGTCAATAGTTAATTCTTGAATGCAACACATACATACGTGAATCTTCTATGTGCAAAGGAATAAGTGAATTATTGTATTCAGTGCAAAGTGCATATATGCTATGTGTTATCTCTTCAATGCACAAAGAAATGAGTTACAGAATCATAGACTCATTGTGATGTTTCATCAGCCATACACTAGTCCATGTTTTACCTACTGAATATGTTTTTGGCCAAAAGGTCCTTGATCTTTAACCTACTATACAGACTCATAGATTAGCCAGACAATAGTCCACATTTGACCTTTTGAACATACATTTGTCCAACGTGTGTACAGTTTAACTTACTATGCTATCTCAGAGACTCCTTTTGATGTTACTTCAACCATATATAACTCCATATTTAATCCATTTAACATATTTCTGGCCAAAGAGTCCTCAAACTTTAACTTTTACACATACTCATTGGCTCCGTCAGATGTTACATCAGCCAGACAATTGTACATGTTTGACCTACCGAACTCTCTGGCCAAAGATCTTGACTTTGAACTTTGTATACATTCTCACTGACTTCTTCTGATGTTTCCTCAGCCATACAATAGTCCATTTTGGAACTTTTGAACATATTTCTGGTCAGGGAGTACTCGATTTTGAACTTTCTACAGATATTAATAGACTCATTGTGATGTTTCATCAGTCATACAGTAGTCCATATTTGAACTAATGAACATCTGAATGGCCGAACATCTGAATGGCCTCGTTCGTTCTGATGTTTCATTAACCAGACAATTGTCCGCATTTGACCTTTTGCACATATATTTGTCCAACGTGTCATTAAAGTTTAACTTCTCAGAGCTATCTCAGAGACTCCTTTTGATGTTACTTCAACCATATACAACTTCATGTTTAACCTATTTAACATATTTCTGGCCAAAGAGTCCTCAAACTTTAACTTTTACACATACTCATTGGCTCCATCAGATGACCTTTTCAGCCATGTTTCATCAGCCAGACAATTGTACATGTTTGACCTACTGAACTCTCTGGCCAAAGATCTTGACTTTGAACTTTGTATACATTCTCACTGACTTCTTCTGATGTTTCCTCAGCCATACAATAGTCCATTTTTGACCTACTGAACATATTTCTGGCCAAAGTGTAATCAAAGGATGACTTTGAGTTCTTATTGACTTCTTTTGATGTTACATCCACTATGTATTAGTCCAAATTTGACCCATTGAACATAATTTTGGCCAAAGATTCCTCAATGTTGAACTTACTTGTTGACACTGACATTGTCTCCTTCTGATGTTACATCAACCAGGCAGTATTTCAAATAGGACCTATAGATATTGTTTGCCATAGTGTCCTTGAACTTGAACTTCCTATACATACTCATAGATTTGTTCTGATGTTTTTCTTCTCATGTTTCTCCATACAGTAGTTCAAATTCGACATTTTTGACATTTTTCTCTCCAAAGTGTCCTGAAACTTTAACTTTCTATGCATACTCATAGTTTCTTTCTCATGTTCAGAACTCCATGGAGTCCTCGATCTTGAACTTTATATACATACTCATAGACTCGTTCTGATGTTTCATCAGCCATTCTGTATTCAATATTTGACCTACTGAACATATTTCTGGCCAAGGTGTAATTAAAGGGTGACTTTGTTCTCGTAGATTTCTTGAACTTCTTGAATATCCAGTTGGGCAAAAGTGGACTACTCTTTGGCTGAAGAAATATCTGCAGTCATTAATTATTTAAAGCCATTTCAAGATCAAGGACTATTTTGCAAGAAAAGGTGTTCAGTAGATAAATTATGGATTACTCTCTGGCTTATGAAACATCAGAAGTCTATGCGTATGTATGGAAATTTCAAATCTAAGGACTCTTTGGCTAGAAACATGTTAAGTAGTCAAATATGGGCAAATGTATGGCTGATGAAACATCAGGGACATCAGGGACAAGAACATCAGTTCTTTATACATAATGAGCATGTATACAATGTTAAAATAAAACTACTACACTTTGGCCAGAAAAATGCTCAGTACGTCAATAATGGAATACTGTCTGGCTGTTGAAACATCAGAACGAGTCTATGAGTATGTATAGAAAGTTCAATTTCAAGGACTCTTTGGCCAGAAAAATATTCAATGGGTCAAATGTGGACTACTGTATGGTTGGTGAAGTCTATAAGAGTGTATTGTAAGTTACCTTTTGAGGACTTATTTAACATATTTCTGGCCAAAGAGTACTCAATCTTAAACTTTCTATAATAGCAAAAAAAACATCAGCCAGAGAGGTGTCAATATTTGACCTATTTAACATATATCTTGCCGAAGCATCTTAAATCTTGAACTTTCTATACATACTCATTGACTCCTTGTAATGTTTCATCAAAAAAGACAGTAGTCCAGATCTGATCGACTGAACCAAAGTTGAAACTGTCCAAAGTTTCATCAATGTTTAACTTACTATGCTTTCTCATACACTCCTTTTGATGTTACTTCAACCATATTAGTCCATATTTTTCCCATTTAACATATTTATGGCAAAAGAGTCCTCATACTTAAACTTTTATATATATAATCATTGGATCCGTCAGATGTTACAATAGCCAGACAATAGTCCACATTTGACCTACTGAACATATATTTGTCCAAAGTGTTATCAGTTTAACTTACTTTCCCAGAGACTCCTTTTGATGTTACTTTAACCATATATTAGTCCATATTTGACCCATATAACATATTTCTGGACAAAGAGTCTTCTAACTTTAACTTTCTGTACATACTCATTGGCTCCGTCAGATGTTGCATCAGCCAGGAAATTGTCCATGTTTGATCTGCTGAACATATTTCTGGCCAAAGATTAATCAAAGAAAAAAACCTTTGGCCAGAATTATGTTCACTTGGTCAAATTTCGACTAATACACAGTTGATGTAACATCAAAAGAAGTCTATGAGAACTCAAAGTCATCCTTTGATTACATTTTGGCCAGAAATATGTTCAGCAGGTCAAAAATTGACTATTGTATGGCTGATGAAACATCAGAAGTAAGTGAGAATGTATACAAAGTTCAAGATCTTGAGGACTCTGTGGCCAGAAATTTGTTAAATAGCTTAAATGTGGAGTTACTGTATATATGATTGAAGTCACATCAAAAGGAAGAAAGCATAGAGAGGTAAACTTTGATGACACTTTGGACAAATATATTTTAGTATGTCAAATGTGGACTATTGACTGGCTACATGATTTCCATTTTACGAGAGTAGATGTTAAAACTTCATGCTGATTTGTACTCGGCTTTCGCCAAGATAAGCACAAACTAAGACGTAGCTTTACAGTAACCTATGCTTCTCCATCCATTTACGCTTCCTTCCATATGGTGATGTGAATCTCCTTCTGTCCGGCGTTAACGGCTGCAGTGTACTTGGCGCGTCAGCACACACAACGGCTGCAACTACAGTGTGGTCTCCTCAGTGGACCAGCACGACAACCGTCTGGATTGAGCCGAGTAGGGGACATCTCTAGGGTCTTCAAGTGGGCACCTTCCGTCCTCAGTGTTTCGTCGACTAGCCCACAACACCTCAAGAGGGCTTGACAGTGACTCTGGCGTCCCAGAGTCACCCCCCTCTGTCCCCCACTCAACTCAGCCCAGCTTACTGACCTTTACATCCCTCCTGCTGCTGAGGTTGCTCCTTCCTCGTAGTTCACATGTGACCTAACAACAATCTCACAATCTCTCCGCAACCCAACCATACGCGCCAACCCGTTTGACTAAGGCTGTCGAGCCCCACTGTCTTCGTTAAAGTAGGTTCAGTGGCAACGGTTCCGTATGGCATACTACCTACCGCAAAACACAATATCTGCCCAAACACCAACCCTCATTCACGCAATATATACAGGAACGTAATAACTGTAATTACTATACAGTAATAACTATACAAATAAACCAACAGACTCTTCGAGTTTTTCAAGAATTCTACGAAACCGTAGCGTGGCAGCCTGTACACAGCCAGCCAGAATATTTCCGTCTCAACCACAGCCAGTTGCTGCTCCTCTCTGCTGCTTCAGATAAGTTCTTTACTGTGCGACGCAACTCTTGGCCACTGAATCTGACATCTCTGAAAACGGGTTGTAGAGTGTGCCACAAATCCTCGACAACCCACTTCCACTGGATAAACCTGGACTCTCCATCCTCGCTGTTCTGCTTCAGTGGCCAGATGAGCATACCGCAGTTTCTTCCTCTCATATGCCTCATCTACAGCATGGCACTGTTAACTCTATCAGTTGAACAATGCGTGCTGATCCAGACCACAAAACAATATCTGGTCGGAGGTTAGTGGTGGCAATCTCAGGTGGAAAAATAAGCCGTTGATCAAGATCAGCCAGCATTTTCCAGTCCCTAGCAGCTTCCAGTTGTCCTGGGCGAGAATTAGTTTTAACACCTTTTCTTGGTGGTTGCTCGCCTGGGCGGAGGAATATATTGTCTTCTGTGTGTAATATTTTGTTAGAACAGGTGGCAACTTACTGGTCATGTTGCGCTTGCCTTCCAATGCTAAAGGCAAACATCGCAGTCCTTGGTCATGGCGCCAAGTAAACCGACCTTGGCTAAGAGCCACCTTACATCCTGTCAAAATGTGCCTTCATGTGGCAGGTGATGAACACAAAGGACAAGAGGGATCCTCTACTACCCAAAGGTTTGGGTTCTGTGGTGATGGGAGAACATCACATGTTGACCTGATAATGAAACTCTCTTCCATTGACCAAAGGTCTTGCCAGCCCATATTGCGTTGTTCCACACTCTCCCAATCATCCACTCTCCCTGCTTGGCCTGGGAAATGGCCTTTATACACCTCATCCTCTCCTCCTGCTTTCGCACCTCGTTGACTACCAGCTTCCTCCTTTGAGCTGGGCCTGCCTTGTGCCATTTAGGAGGAGCTAAACTAAGCCAAAACTCCCTCTTCCATGCTGTACCTGTCCCACGATATCGCCAATTTGAAGGGCAGCCTTTGCCTCTACCTTTCTACCAGTTTTTAACACAGGTGCTGCCTCCCTTACACATTTGTCGCGTGACTCTACTAAGGTCATTTCCAGTCTGACCTTGGCGCACTTAAACTCCTCGGTTAAAGCAGAGACTGGCAGCTGCCTTTACTATAAAGTCCTACTCTCCTGAGGCAGCGTGGAACTCCCAACCATTTCCTAATGTATGAACTTATTAACGCTTCCAGCTTATCCACTGTTGTCAAAGAAACCTCGTACACAGTCAGTGGGCACAGCAACCTCGGCAATAGATCAAACTGAAAGCACCAGAGTTTGCCTGGTAGAGCACAACTGTTTTATGCTCTTCAACCCTTCCACTGCTTGTCGTCTAACTTCTCCCAGTCAAACTGTGTCCTTTAGAAGATGGTACGATGGGGATCATGCACAAAGGAATAATTTAGATCTTGTATGCAATGTAATGCAACAGCATATATGTAACCTATTCAAATGCATAACGGAATGACTTAGTTGTTGATGCATCGGAATGCAAAAGCATTAAGACTCAACAAGCGTGACGAATGCACGATGGAAGAATGAAGAATGCACAACGAAATTAGTCAGTTCTTCTTTAGAGTTTGCCTATAAGTTTGTTATGTGTGTAAGAGATCTTCAATGCACAACGGAATAAGTCAGATCGTGCATGCAATGCAATAAAAATATCACCCTATTTCTTTAATGCACAACGGAAAGAGTTCTGAATATATTACAATGAAACAGCTCATATGTTATGTGATATCTCTTCATTGCACAACGGAACGAAATGTTATTTTTCAATGCACAACGAATTAATTTACATATGTGCAATGTGCATATGCAATGAAAAGTATTGTGTTAACTCTTCCATGCACAAAGGAATTATTTAGATCTTGTATGCAATGTAATGCAACAGCATATATGTAACCTATTCAAATGCATAACGGAATGACTTAATTGTTGATGCATCGGAATGCAAAAGCATTAAGACTCAACAAGCGTGACGAATGCACGACGGAAGAATGAAGAATGCACAACGAAATTAGTCAGTTTTTCTTTAGAATTTGCCTATAAGTTTGTTATGTGTGTAAGAGATCTTCAATGCACAAAAGAATAAGTCAGATCGTGCATGCAATGCAATAAAAATATCACCCTATTTCTTTAATGCACAACGGAAAGAGTTCTGAATATATTACAATGAAACAGCTCATTTGTTATGTGATATCTCTTCATTGCACAACGGAACGAAATGTTATTTTTCAATGCACAACGAATTAATTTACATATGTGCAATGTGCATATGCAATGAAAAGTATTGTGTTAACTCTTCCATGCACAAAGGAATTATTTAGATCTTGTATGCAATGTAATGCAACAGCAGATATGTAAGCTATTCAATGCATAACGGAGTGACTCAGTTGTTGATGCATTGGAATGCAAAAGCATTAAGATCAACGTGCGTGATGAATGCACGACGGAAGAATGAAGATTGCACAACGAAATAAGTTAGTTCTTGTTAGAGATCGCCTATAAGTTATGAGTGTAAGTGATCTTAAATGCACAACGGAATGAATGCAATGCAACGTGACAGAGCACAGTTTAAATGTTTTTTTTTCAATGCACAACGAATTAATTTAGATTGTGCATGCAATGCAATAAAAATATCACATATGCCAAATTTCCTTAATGCACAACGGAAAGAGTTCTGAATATATTACAATGCAACAGCTCATATGTTATGCGATATCTCTTCATTGCACAACGGAACGAGTCAGTTCTTGCATGCACACATATGTTATTCTTGAAAGCATGCGTGAACAGTTTAATTTAGATATTACAATGTGCATATGCAATCTCTTCCATACACAAAGGAATAATTTAGATCTTGTATGCAATGTAACGCAACAGCACATATGTAACCTATTCAATGCATAATGGAATGACTTAGTTGTTGATGCATTGGAATGCAAAATCATTAAGTCTCAATATTCGTGAAGAATGCACAACGGAAGAAGGAAGAATGCACAACGAAATAAGTTTGTTCTTGTTTAGAGTTCACTAAAAAGGCCATTATTTATGTGTAAGAGTAGACGGAATGCACAACGGAATAAGTCAGATCTTGTATGCAATGCAACGTAACAGAGCACAGTTTAAATGTTAAAAATCACATATGCCCTATTGCTTTAATGCACAACGGAAAGAGTTCTGAATTTATTGGAATGCAACAGCTCCTATGTTACTATGCAACAGCTCCTATATTCACTGCACAACGGAACGAGTCTTGTACGCACTTATACAATGTTATTCTGGAATGCCCAACGGTTCAAGTTAGATCTTGCAATGTGCATATGCAATGCAACATGTATTGTGTTATCTCTTCCATGCACAAAGGAATAATTTAGATCTTGTATGCAATGTAATACATAACCTGCACATAAACCTGCACATAAATAACCTATTCAATGCATAACGGAATGACTTAGTTGTTAATGCATTGGAATGCAAAAGAGTTACTCAACATGCGTGAAGAATGCACGACGGAAGCATGAAGATTGCACAACGAAATAAGTTCGTTCTTGTTTAGAGTTCGCATATAAGTTATGTGTGTAAGAGATCTTCAATGAACAACGGAATAAGTCAGATATTGTATGCAATGCAACGTAACAGAGCACAGTTTAAATGTTATTTTTCAATGCACAACGAAATAATTAGATCGTGCATGCAACAATAAAAATATCACATATGCCCTATTTCTTTAATGTCCAACGGAAAGAGTTCTGAATTTATTGCAATGCAAAAGCTAATATGTTATGTGATATCTCTTCTTTGAACACTGAACGAGTCAGCTCTTGTATGCACTTATAAAATGTTATTCTGGAATGCCCAACGGTTCAAGTTAGATCTTGCAATGTACATATGCAATCCAACATGTATTGTGTTATCTCTTCCATGCACAAAGGAATAATTTAGATATTGTATGCAATGTAATGCAATAGCACATATGTAACCTATATTCAATGCATAACGGAATGACTTAGTTGTTGCATTGTAATGCAAAAGCATTAAGACTCAACATGCGTGAAGAATGCACGACGGAAGAATGTAAAAAGCACAACGAAATAAGTTAGTTCTTCTTTAGAGTTCGCCTATAAGTTAGCTATGTGTGTAAGAGATCTTCAATGCACAAAAGAATAAGTCAGTTCTTGTATGCAATGCAATAAAAATTTTAAGTATGCCCCATTTCTTTAATGCACAGTGGAAAGTGTTCTGTACTGTATGTATTGCAATGCAACAGCTCATATATTATGCTATATCTCTTCATAGCACAATGGAATGAGTCAGTTCTTGTATGCAATATATATATATAGTATTCTTGATTTAATTTAGATCTAAATGCGTTGTTTTGTTAGTTACTATGCAATAAAACGAAACAGCATATTTTATGTTTTTTTAAGCTCACAAGTAAATGTTGTTTATTCTTGTTTACAATTCTATTAAAAAAAACAGGCCATATGTTATGTGTTATCTCTTCAATGCACTTCCGAATAAGATAGATCTTGCATGCAAATGCAAAGCAACAGCACTTATGTTGTATTTTCTCTTCAGTGCACAAGTTAGCTCTTGTATACAATGCAATGAAACAGTTTATTTTTCAATGCACAACGGATTAATTTTAAATCCTGCATGCAAGGCAATAAAATATCACATATGCCCTATTCTTCAATGCACAAAAGAAAGAGTTCTGTATGCATTGCAATGCAACAGCTCAAATGTTATGTGATGTCTCTTTGTTGCACAACGGAATGAGTCAGTTCTTGTATGTAACACATATATGTTTTTTGTTTTTTTTTTTTTTTTTTTTTTTTTTTGATTGGAACAGTGCATTTTAATGAACATAACATGGAGTACATGCATGTAAAAATGCCGGATTTTAGCCAAAGGCTAATTTCCATCCGTAGTCCCACGGGGCAGGATCATCGAACTCACAAAACATTACAAAGTAAAATTTTACATCTACAGACAATTCATAAATTAGCTATATACAATATTCACACAAGACTACATTCAACTTCACAAAAACACTCATCCATATACACGTTACAACAAAACAAATAAAAATAACAAATTAACAAAATTAAAACAGATAAAACCTACATACTAGTGTGTGTGCAGCTTTGATTTGCCCATAGCCATTTTTTCAGCTGGACTTTAAACGAGCTATATGTAGTACATTCTCTTAGTGTTTGAGGAAAACTGTTCCACAGCTTCCCACTCCGGACAGACAGGACCGTCTGACCGTTCTTGCAATGAAGTAGTACAGTGGAATGAGACTAGTGCATAGATTTATATGTATCTCTTCGATGCAAAACTGAAAGAGTTGTATGCCTTCTTGTATGCATTGCATCGTGTTGCAAAGCAACAAGAAGCTTATATCTTGCTTTGTACAAAGGATTGAGTCAGTTCTTGTATGCAACACATTTGTTATTCTTGAATGCACAACGGTTTAATCTTTCAATGTGCATATGCATATGCATAATGCACAGAGGAATTTGTCAGAGCTTGTATGCAATGCAGCAAAACGGAGCATATTTTATATAATTCATTAACATATTTAGATATGTTTTACTTTAGTGCACAAGTCAATAGTTAGTTCTTGAATGCAACACATACATACGTGAATCTTCTATGTGCAAAGGAATAAGTTAATTATTGTATTCAGTGCAATGAAACAGTGCTACATTAGCCAGACAATTTTACAAGTTTGACCTACTGAACTCTCTGGCCAAAGATCTTGATTTTGAACTTTGTATACATTCTCACTGACTTCTTCTAATGCTTCCTCAGCCATACTATCCATTTTGGAACTTTTGAACATATTTCTGGTCTAGAAGTCCTCGATTTTGAACTTTCTACAGATATTAATAGACTCATTGTGATGTTTCATCAGACATACAGTAGTCCATATTTGACCTAATGAACATCTGAATGGGCAAAGAGACCTCGATCTTGAGCTTTCAAAACATACTCATAGACTCGTTCTGATGTTTCATTAGCCAGACAATAGTCCGCGTTTGACCTTTTGAACATATATCTGTCCATAGTAAGTTTAACTTACTATACTATCTCAGAGACTCCTTTTGATGTTACTTCAACCATAACTGCATATCTTACCCATTTAACATTTTTCTGGCCAAAGAGTCCTCAAATTGTAATTTTTATACATACTCATTGGCTCCGTCATATGCTACATCAGCCAGACAATTGTACATGTTTGACCTACTGAACTCTCTGGCCAAAGATCTTGACTATGAACTTTGTACACATTCTCACTGACTTCTTCTGATGCTTCCTCAATAATACAATAGTCCATTTTTGGAACTTTTGGACATATTTCTGGTCAGGGAGTCCTCGATTTACTTTCTACAGATATTAATAGACTCATTTTGATGTTTCATCAGCCATACAGTATTCCAAATTTGACTTACTGAACACATTTCTGGCCAAAGTGGTCAAAAGATGCCTTTTTTTTCTCATAGACCTCTTTTGATGTTACATCAACTATGTATTAGTCCAATTTTAACGAAATTAACATAATTCTGGCCAAAGATTTCTCGAGTTGAACTTACTTTACACTGACATTGTCTCCTTCTGATGTTACATCAACCAGACAGTATTCCAAATTGGGCCTGTAGTTCAATATTGACCTACCAAACATTTCTGGACAAAGAGTCTTTGAACTATAACTTTCTATTTATACTATAGACTCATAAGATAGACAGTAGTCCAAATTTGACCTATTGAACATATATCTGGCCAAAGAGTCATCAAATTGGTAACGTAATATACACTTTCATGGAATTCTTTATTTCAACCATATATTTAGTCTAAATTCGACCCATTGAATATATTTCTGGCCAAAGAGTCCTCGATCTTGAACTTTCTGTACATACTCGAAGACTCCTTCTGATGTTTCATCAGACAGACAGTAGTCCATGTTTTACCTACGGAATATGTTTTTGGCCAAAAGGTCCTTGGACTTTAACCTACAATACAGACTCATAGACACATTTTAATGTTTCATCAGCCATACAGTAGTCCATATTTGACCTAATGAACATCTGAATGGCCAAAGAGACCTCGATTTTGAACTTTGTCTCCATGTTACTCCATGTTACATCAACCAGGCAGTATTTCAAATAGGACCTATAGATATTGTTTGCCATTTTTGTCCTTGAGCTTGAACTACCTATACATACTCAGATTTGTTCTGATGTTTTTCTTCTCATGTTTCTCCATACAGTAGTTCAAATTCGACATTTTTGACATTTTTCTCTCCAAAGTGTCCTGGAACTTTAACTTTCTATACATACTCATAGTTTCTTTCTCATGTTCACCAAGCAGCCATTAGTCCAAATGTGACTTTCTGGCCATGGAGTCCTCGATCTTGAACTTTTTATACATACTCATAGACTCGTTCTGATGTTTCATCAGCCATTCTGTATTCAATATTTGACCTAGTGAACATATTTCTGGCCAAGGTGTAATTAAAGGGTGACTTTGTTCTCATAGATTTCTTGAACTTCGTGAATATCCAGTTGGGCAAAAGTGGACTACTCTTTGGCTGAAGAAATATCTGCAGTCATTTAAAGACATTTCAAGATCAAGGACTATTTGGCAAGAAAAGGTGTTCAGTAGATAAATTATGGATTACTCTCTGGCTTATGAAACATCAGAAGTCTATGCGTATGTGGAACTTTTGGAACTTTTGAACATATTTCTGGTCAGGGAGTCCTCAATTTTTTACTTTCTATGGATATTATTAGACTCATTCTCGGACATGGGCAGTATTTCAATTAAATGTATTTTAAATACGTATTTAATTACTTTAGTGTATTTTGTCATTTGTATTTTTCAGGTATGGAAAAACTAAAATGTAGTTTGTAACAAAATATTTTGAGGGAGTGTATTTAGAGTATTTCAAATACTTAAATACTTCCAAAAATCACCATAGTAAAAGATTTTGCCATATTTTCGGTCTGATGTTGGCAATGGCAATGTCCAGGTTAGATGCACGAAAATCACGTGACACCCTGTAGACCGGGCTCCCTCCAAGAAGTGAATGAGTTTTGAACACAGGAGAAGAAGTGGCGCTGCTCCTCTTAAAAACGGCATTAAAGGTGCTATCAGCGATTTCAGGCCCAAAAAAGGCCGAAACATAAATGATGATCACATTCATCTAATTTTTCCTAGCGATCCGCTAGCTGGCCGCCCCATAAGCATGCCGTCCAAAAACCGCGTCTCTGTAGGCAGCCTAGGCTCTGCAGCCTGGTTAAAACCAGACCATTCTCAGTTGTAACTGAGTTAGGGTCTGGCAAAGCTTCATAGACAAATCATTTCCAAAGGGGCGTCACCAACGGACGTAGCTCAAATGCATCTGGGCGCAATTGGATAGACCTAAAACCAATCAGAGCGATGAAGAAGATGACGTATGCAGAGCGACGTTGGTTCGTCTGTTATAGAACAACTTGCTGACACTGATTAGCTACTTGCTCTACGTTTATTTAAAATTAACAGCAAGACAACTGGAAGTGAATGTGCTTTCCATTAAATAAATCACACACCGTAAACAAAACCTTAATAAAAAAAACTTTGCAATTTAGACGCGCAAACTGGGTGCCGGTGCTGTGAGACGTACGGCTCGGGCAGATTCGGCTTGAAGTCGTTCATCCTCGGATGCTGCGCCGCGCGCGCTGTTACAAAAAACCCGTGCACACAGCCAAGCGAAATGGGGTCTTGCCGGTCTTGCGCACCGAACGCGTCATTTTTGCCCCGCGCACCTTCGCGCTCGTGTGGCCGAGTCGAGTTAAACAAGGCTTTACTCCGTGTCAGCGCGCGCTCTGACCGGTAAAGGGGGACAGACCTCTCCCGAATCATCTCCAGCAGTAGCAGCCTCCGATCGCACCACTAACTCCGCCTCCGTTTCCCTTGTAAGCTGATATTAGTATTTAAACATTCTCTATGATAAATGTTTGTGAAAAATATATTTTAATAACATGGTTTTGGCGGTTATAGAGTTCTAATGACGGTGTTCAACTATAACCGTCACACATAGTTCCACGGCGGCATCCATCTTTGTAAATGTACAAAATCTGCTTCACCGTCGCTGTGCTATCGTCATCGTGTAAAGCCCGCCCCAACGTTTCTGATTGGTGCCGTGATTTCTGCGGACTGGAAATGGGTTTCAATGAGCTCTTTGCCAGACTAACTTTCAGAGCAAATCTAAATTTGCCGGAAGTTGTCTGGGTTTTCCCAGGCTATAGGCTCTGAGATCTGCACACAAAAACAATGGGTTTCACCAACCACCAAAACCTAAATAAAACAGTGTTCCAAACAATCACCAACAGTGTTGTGAGGTTTTGCACTCGTGCACGGCTGCACGCGAAGTCGGAGCAAAACCTCACAACACCCACCCCCTGTCGGTGATTTCCCCCTAGGAAAAATTAGATGAATGTGATCATTTACGTTTCGGCCTTTTTTGGGCCTGAAATCGCTGATAGCACCTTTAAGGTAAAGTGTTTTGTGAAAAATATACAGTCTAAACACACACATATTGCACACTGAATGGCATTATAGAGAAAATAATTGTGCCTTATGAGATCAATGCACTGTGGTTGTTGTTCATAAAGGACATCATATGCCCTACCTATTATGAAACAGTGCGTCTGTCGTAACTCCACTGAAATTTCCACGCTAAGCAAGCGTTCACAATATAAACGTATTACATATGAGAAATATTGATATTGATTTTGTATAAAACTACCACACCATTGATGTGAACTTAGCTATACATGCCATTTACGTCAGAGGGAGCTATTTCAGGCCCTGTAGAGATTTAGTGAAATGCCCATACTTTTTTATTTTGCTACTTCGCCATTTTGAATTTACACATTTATCATATTTGTGTTATTGCTACTTTTTGTGTTATTGACCTTTCAGTAATAAAAAAAAAAGACAAGATTATTGTGGGAGTATTTTTGTATTTTCAAAATACTAATTACTTGTATTTTATTTAAATACATTTTTCACATCAGTATTTTGAATTTTATTTTGTTACATTTCATGAGCCAGTATTTGTATTTTGTAACAAAATAGTTTTCTATGTATTTGTGCCCACCTCTGCATTCTGATGTTTCATCAGACATACAGTAATCCATATTTGACTTAATGAACACATTTCTGGCCAAAGTGAAGTCAAAGGATGCCTTTTTTCTCTCATAGACCTCTTTTGATGTTACATCAACTATTTATTAGTCCAATTTTAACCAATTGAACATAATTCTGGCCAAAGATTTCTCGAGTTGAACTTACTTTACACTAACATTGTCTCCTTCTGATGTTACATCAACCAGAGAGTATTCCAAATTGGGCCTGTAGTTCATTATTGACCTACCAAACATTTCTGGACAAAGAGTCTTTGAACTATAACTTTCTATTTATACTATAGACTCATAAGATAGACAGTAGTCCAAATTTGACCTATTGAACATATATCTGGCCAAAGAGTCATCAAATTGGTAACGTAATATAAACTTTCATGGAATTCTTTATTTCAACCATATATTTAGTCTAAATTCGACCCATTGAATATATTTCTGGCCAAAGAGTCCTCGATCTTGAACTTCACATACTCAAAGACTCCTTCTGATGTTTCATCAGACAGACAGTAGTCCATGTTTTACCTACGGAATATGTTTTTGGCCAAAAGGTCCTTGGACTTTAACCTACAATACAGACTCATAGACACATTTTAATGTTTCATCAGCCATAAAGTAGTCCATATTTGACCTAATGAACATCTGAATGGCCAAAGAGACCTCGATTTTGAACTTTCAATACATACTCATAGACTCGTTCTGATGTTTCATTAACCACATTTGACCTTTTGAACATACATCTGTCCAACGTGTCATTAGTTTAACTTACTATGCTATCTCAGAGACTCCTTTTGATGTTACTTTAACCATATATAACTCCATATTTGACCCATTTAACATATTTCTGGCCAAAGAGTCCTCAAACTTTAACTTTTATGCATACGGATTGGCTCCGTCATTAGCTACATTAGCCAGACAATTGTACATGGTTGACCTAATGAACTCTCTGGCCAAAGATCTTGACTTTGAACTTTGTATACATTTTCACTGACTTCTTCTGATGTTTCCTCAGCCATACTATAGTCCATTTTGGAACTTTTGAACATATTTCTGGTCTAGAAGTCCTCGATTTTGAACTTTCTACAGACATTGTGATGTTTCATCAGACATACAGTAGTCCATATTTGACCTAATGAACATCTGAATGGGCAAAGAGACCTCGATCTTGAACTTTCAATACATACTCATAGACTCGTTCTGATGTTTCATTAGCCAGACAATAGTCCGCGTTTGACCTTTTGAACATATATCTGTCCATAGTCATTTTAACTAACTATGCTATCTCGGAGACTCCTTTTGATGTTACTTCAACCATATATAACTCCATATTTAACCCATTTAACATATTTCTGGCCAAAGAGTCCTCAAACTTTAACTTTTATACATACGCATTGGCTCCGTCATATGCTACATCAGCCAGACCTATGTACATGTTTGACCTACTGAACTCTCTGGCCAAAGATCTTGACTTTGAACTTTGTATACATTCTCACTGACTTCTTCTGATGTTTCCTCAGCCATACTATAGTCCATTTTGGAACTTTTGAACATATTTCTGGTCATGGAGTCCTCGATTTTGAACTTTCTACAGATATTAATAGACTTATTCGGATGTTTCATCAGACATACAGTAATCCATATTTGACTTAATGAACACATTTCTGGCCAAAGTGAAGTCAAAGGATGCCTTTTTTCTCTCATAGACCTCTTTTGATGTTACATCAACTATGTATTAGTCCAATTTTAACCAATTGAACATAATTCTGGCCAAAGATTTCTCGAGTTGAACTTACTTTACACTAACATTGTCTCCTTCTGATGTTACATCAACCAGACAGTATTCCAAATTGGGCCTGTAGTTCATTATTGACCTACCAAACATTTCTGGACAAAGAGTCTTTGAACTATAACTTTCTATTTATACTATAGACTCATAAGATAGACAGTAGTCCAAATTTGACCTATTGAACATATATCTGGCCAAAGAGTCATCAAATTGGTAACGTAATATAAACTTTCATGGAATTCTTTATTTCAACCATATATTTAGTCTAAATTCGACCCATTGAATATATTTCTGGCCAAAGAGTCCTCGATCTTGAACTTCACATACTCAAAGACTCCTTCTGATGTTTCATCAGACAGACAGTAGTCCATGTTTTACCTACGGAATATGTTTTTGGCCAAAAGGTCCTTGGACTTTAACCTACAATACAGACTCATAGACACATTTTAATGTTTCATCAGCCATACAGTAGTCCATATTTGACCTAATGAACATCTGAATGGCCAAAGAGACCTCGATTTTGAACTTTCAATACATACTCATAGACTCGTTCTGATGTTTCATTACATTACTTGTTGACACTGACATTGTCTCCATGTTACTCCATGTTACATCAACCAGGCAGTATTTCAAATAGGACCTATAGATATTGTTTGCCATTTTTTTCCTTGAGCTTGAACTACCTATACATACTCAGATTTGTTCTGATGTTTTTCTTCTCATGTTTCTCCATACAGTAGTTCAAATGCGACATTTTTGACATTTTTCTCTCCAAAGTGTCCTGGAACTTTAACTTTCTATACATACTCATAGTTTCTTTCTCATGTTCACCAAGCAGCCATTAGTCCAAATGTGACTTTCTGGCCATGGAGTCCTCGATCTTGAACTTTTTATACATACTCATAGACTCGTTCTGATGTTTCATCAGCCATTCTGTATTCAATATTTGACCTAGTGAACATATTTCTGGCCAAGGTGTAATTAAAGGGTGACTTTGTTCTCATAGATTTCTTGAACTTCGTGAATATCCAGTTGGGCAAAAGTGGACTACTCTTTGGCTGAAGAAATATCTGCAGTCATTTAAAGAAATTTCAAGATCAAGGACTATTTGGCAAGAAAAGGTGTTCAGTAGATAAATTATGGATTACTCTCTGGCTTATGAAACAACAGAAGTCTATGCGTATGTGGAAGTTTTGAACATATTTCTGGTCAGGGAGTCCTCAATTTTTTACTTTCTATGGATATTATTAGACTCATTCTCAGACATGGGCAGTATTTCAATTAAATGTATTTTAAATACGCATTTAATTACTTTAGTGTATTTTGTAATTTGTATTTTGCAGGTATGGAAAAACTAAAATGTAGTTTGTAACAAAATATTTTGAGGGAGTGTATTTAGAGTATTTCAAATACTTAAATACTTCCAAAAATCACCATAGTAAAAGATTTTGCCATATTTTCGGTCTGATGTTGGCAATGGCAATGTCCAGGTTAGATGCACGAAAATCACATGACACCCTGTAGACCGGGTTCCCAAGAAGTGAATGAGTTTTTAACACAGGAGAAGAAGTGGCGCTGCTCCTCTTAAAAACGGCTTTAAAGGTGCTATCAGCGATGTCAGGCCCAAAAAAGGCCGAAACATAAATGATGATCACATTTATTTAATTTTTCCTAGTGATCCGCTAGCTGCCCGCCCCATAAGCATGCCGTCCAAAAACCGCGTCTCTGTAGACAGCCTACGCTCTGAGATCTGCACACAAAAACAATAGGTTTCACCAACCACCAAAACCTAAATAAACAGTGTTCCAAACAATCACCAACAGTGTTTTGAGGTTTTGCACTGGTGCACGGCTGCACGCGAAGTCGGAGCAAAACCTCACAACACCCACCCCCTGTCGGTGATTTCCCCCTAGGAAAAATTAGATGAATGTGATCATTTATGTTTCGGCCTTTTTTGGGCCTGAAATCGCTGATAGCACCTTTTAGGTAAAGTGTTTTGTGAAAAAATATACAGTCTAAACACACACATATTGCACACTGAATGGCATTATAGAGAAAATAATTGTGCCTTATGAGATCAATGCACTGTGGTTGTCGTTCATAAAGGACATCATATGCCCTACCTATTATGAAACAGTGCGTCTGTCGTAACTCCACTGAAATTTCCACGCTAAGCAAGCGTTCACAATATAAACGTATTACATATGAGAAATATTGATATTGATTTATCTACTACCGTTCCTTTAACTAGCAAGATGCTCCTTGATTTAGAGGGCTTAAATTGCATTCGTGCCCATTCAATATTATCGGTTAACTTGCCCATTAACCGATTAGTGCAAGCTACTGTTGTAGTCATGGTTGTCATGTCATCCATGTATGCTCTGATTGGTGGTAGTCGCTTAAAGTTCAAATAATCTTTGGCCAGAAATCTGTTCAGTAGGTCAATTATGGAATACTCTCTGGCTGATGAAACATCAGAAGAAGTCTATGAGTATGAATAGGAAGTTCAAGTTCAATTACTCTTTGGTGAACAATATCCACAGGCCCATAGGTTAAATATGGTGTTATACATGGTTGAAGTAAAATCAAAAGGTGTCAATCAAAAGGTGTAAGTAAAATAAAAAAAAGTAAAATAAAAAGGTGTAAGTTCAATATCGTGAAATCTTTGGCCAGAATTATATTTAATAGGTCACATTTGGACTAAAACATAGTTGATAGAACATCAAAAGAAGACATCCTTTGATTACTCTTTTGCCGGAAATATGTTCAGTAGGTCAAATATGGAATATTGTTTGGCTAATGAAACATCAGAACGAGTCTATGAGTATGTTTTGAAAGTTCAAGACCGTTTTGCCATTCAGAAGTTAAGTAATATATACTTTCTGTACAAGTTACATCAAAACATGTAATACATGCAATGTAATGGCTGATGAAATGAAATGAAATGAGTTCAAGGACCTTTTGGTCAAAAACATATTGAGTAGGTAAAACATGGACTACTGTCTGTGTGTTGAAACATCAGAAGGAGTCAATGAGTATTAATAGAAAGTTCTTTGATCAGATATATGTTAAATGGGTTAAATATTGAGTTATATATGGTTGAAGTAACATCAAAAGGAGTCTATGAGAAAGCATAGTAAGTTAAACTTCGATGTCACTTTGGACAAATATATGTTCGGTAAAAGACCTACTTTATCGGTTCTTTATCCAGAAATATGTTTTATGGTTCAAATATGGACTACTGTCTGTCTCAGGAGGAACTGTAAAGGAAGTTCAACATCATAGACGGTTTAGTCAGAAAGTTCAGCAGGTAAAATATTATTATTGATCGGACCATTATTGGTCTGGCGGATGTAACATCTGAAGGAGTCAATTATGTACAGAATATTCGTGGACTATTTGGCCAGATATGTTTAATAGGCCAAGTTTGAACTGCTGTATGGATGAATGAAACTGTAGGAGTCAATGAGTTTGTATAGAAATTTTAAGTAAGTTATTCTATACAATGCAACGAAAAAGCATATTTTATGTATTCTTTAGCGCATATAAGTCAAGTTAGTTCTTGTATGCAGTGCAATAGCTTATATGCATCTCTTTGATGCATAACAAAGAGTTGTATGCCTTCTTGTATGAATTGCATCGCATTGTATGTATTTCATTGCAATACATGCATTCATGCACAAATGTGATATCTCTTCATTGCACAACAGAATTAGTCAGTAATTGTAAGCAACACATATGCTATTCTGGAATGCCCAACGGTTTAAGTTAGATCTTTTAATGTGCATATGCAATGCAACATTTATTGTATCTCTTCCATGCAAAAAGTAATAATTTAGATCTTGTATGCAATGTAATGCATAACGCATCCAATTCAGCATTCATGACTTAGTTGTTGATGCATTGGATGTATTGGAATGCAAAAACATTAAGACTCAACATGCGTGAAGAATGCACAACGGAAGAATGAAGAACGAAATAAGTTTGTTCTTGTTTAGAGTTCAACATAAGTTATGTGTGTAAGAGATCTTCAATGCACAACGGAATAAGTCAGATATTGTATGCAATGCAACGTAACAGAGCAGTTTAAATTTTATTTTCACAACGACTTAATTTAGATCTGACAATGCAATGCAATAAATATATCACATATGCGCTATTTCTTTAATGCACAAAGGAAAGAGTTCTGTATGTATTGCAATGCAACAGCTCATATGATATCTCTTCATTGCACAACGGAACGAGTCAGTTCTTTTATGCACACATATTTATTATTCTGTAATGCCCAACGGTTTAAGTTAGATCTTGCAATGTGCAAATTAATGCAACATGTATTGTATCTCATCTTTTCCATAAAGGAATAATTAAGATATTGTATGCAATGTAATGCAACAGCATATATGTAACCTATTCAATGCACAACGGAATGACATAGTTGATGCATTGGAATGCAAAAGCATTACGATCAACGTGCGTGAAAAGTGCACGACGGAAGAATGAAGAATGCACAACGAAATAAGTTAATTCTTGTTTGGAGTTCGCCTATAAGTTGTGTGTAAGAGATCATCAATGCACAACGGAATAAGTCCGTTGCAATGCAAGTGCTTGTATGCAATGCAAGTAACAGAGCACAGTTTAAATGTTTTTTTTAATGCACAACGAATTAAATTATATCGTGCATTCAATGCAATAAAAATATCACATATGCCCTATTTCTTTAATGCACAACGGAAAGAGTTCTGAATGTATTGTAATGCAACTGCTCATATTTTATGTGATATCTCTTCATTGCACAACGGAGCGAGTCAGTTCTTGTATGCACATATGAAATGTTATTCAGGAATGCCCAACGGTTCAAGTTAGATCTTGCAACGTGCATATGCAATGCAACAATATATCGTGTTATCTCTTCCATGCACAAAGGAATTATTTAGATCTTGTATGCAATGTAATGCAACAGCATATATGTAACCTATTCAAATGCATAACGGAATGACTTAGTTGTTGATGCATCGGAATGCAAACGCATTAAGACTCAACAAGCGTGACGAATGCACGATGGAAGAATGAAGAATGCACAACGAAATTAGTCAGTTCTTCTTTAGAGTTTGCCTATAAGTTTGTTATGTGTGTAGTAGATCTTCAATGCACAACGGAATAAGTCAGATCGTGCATGCAATGCAATAAAAATATCACCCTATTTCTTTAATGCACAACGGAAAGAGTTCTGAATATATTACAATGAAACAGCTCATATGTTATGTGATATCTCTTCATTGCACAACGGAACGAAATGTTATTTTTCAATGCACAACGATTTAATTTACATATGTGCAATGTGCATATGCAATGGAAAGTATTGTGTTAACTCTTCCATGCACGAAGGAATTATTTAGATCTTGTATGCAATGTAATGCAACAGCAGATATGTAAGCTATTCAATGCATAACGGAGTGACTCAGTTGTTGATGCATTGGAATGCAAAAGCATTAAGATCAACGTGCGTGATGAATGCACGACGGAAGAATGAAGATTGCACAACGAAATAAGTTAGTTCTTGTTAGAGATCGCCTATAAGTTATGAGTGTAAGTGACCTTAAATGCACAACGGAATGAATGCAATGCAACGTGACAGAGCACAGTTTAAATGTTTTTTTTCAATGCACAACGAATTAATTTAGATCGTGCATGCAATGCAATAAAAATATCACATATGCCAAATTTCCTTAATGCACAACGGAAAGAGTTCTGAATATATTACAATGCAACAGCTCATATGTTATGCGATATCTCTTCATTGCACAACGGAACGAGTCAGTTCTTGCATGCACACATATATTATTCTTGAAAGCATGCGTGAACAGTTTAATTTAGATATTACAATGTGCATATGCAATCTCTTCCATACACAAAGGAATAATTTAGATCTTGTATGCAATGTAACGCAACAGCACATATGTAACCTATTCAATGCATAATGGAATGACTTAGTTGTTGATGCATTGGAATGCAAAATCATTAAGTCTCAATATTCGTGAAGAATGCACAACGGAAGAAGGAAGAATGCACAACGAAATAAGTTTGTTCTTGTTTAGAGTTCACTAAAAAGGCCATTATTTATGTGTAGACGGAATGCACAACGGAATAAGTCAGATCTTGTATGCAATGCAACGTAACAGAGCACAGTTTAAATGTTAAAAATCACATATGCCCTATTGCTTTAATGCACAACGGAAAGAGTTCTGAATTTATTGGAATGCAAAAGCTCCTATGTTACTATGCAACAGCTCCTATATTCACTGCACAACGGAACGAGTCTTGTACGCACTTATACAATGTTATTCTGGAATGCCCAACGGTTTAAGTTAGATCTTGCAATGTGCATATGCAATGCAACATGTATTGTGTTATCTCTTCCATGCACAAAGGAATAATTTAGATCTTGTATGCAATGTAATACATAACCTGCACATAAACCTGCACATAAATAACCTATTCAATGCATAACGGAATGACTTAGTTGTTAATGCATTGGAATGCAAAAGAGTTACTCAACATGCGTGAAGAATGCACGACGGAAGCATGAAGATTGCACAACGAAATAAGTTCGTTCTTGTTTAGAGTTCGCATATAAGTTATGTGTGTAAGAGATCTTCAATGAACAACGGAATAAGTCAGATATTGTATGCAATGCAACGTAACAGAGCACAGTTTAAATGTTATTTTTCAATGCACAACGAAATAATTAGATTGTGCATGCAACGCAATAAAAATATCACATATGCCCTATTTCTTTAATGTCCAACGGAAAGAGTTCTGAATTTATTGCAATGCAAAAGCTAATATGTTATGTGATACCTCTTCTTTGAAAACGGAACGAGTCAGCTCTTGTATGCACTTATAAAATGTTATTCTGGAATGCCCAACGGTTCAAGTTAGATCTTGCAATGTACATATGCAATCCAACATGTATTGTGTTATCTCTTCCATGCACAAAGGAATAATTTAGATTTTGTATGCAATGTAATGCAATAGCACATATGTAACCTATATTCAATGCATAACGGAATGACTTAGTTGTTGATGCATTGTAATGCAAAAGCATTAAGACTCAACATGCGTGAAGAATGCACGACGGAAGAATGTAAAAAGCACAACGAAATAAGTTAGTTCTTCTTTAGAGTTCGCCTATAAGTTATGTGTGTAAGAGATCTTCAATGCACAAAAGAATAAGTCAGTTCTTGTATGCAATGCAATAAAAATATCAAATATGCCCCATTTCTTTAATGCACAGTGGAAAGTGTTCTGTACTGTATGTATTGCAATGCAACAGCTCATATATTATGCTATATCTCTTCATAGCACAATGGAATGAGTCAGTTCTTGTATGCAATATATATATATAGTATTCTTGATTTAATTTAGATCTGAATGCGTTGTTTTGTTAGTTACTATGCAATAAAACGAAACAGCATATTTTATGTTTTTTTAAGCTCACAAGTAAATGTTGTTTATTCTTGTTTACAATTCTATTAAAAAAAACAGGCCATATGTTATGTGTTATCTCTTCAATGCACTTCCGAATAAGATAGCTCTTGCATGCAAATGCAAAGCAACAGCACTTATGTTGTATTTTCTCTTCAGTGCACAAGTTAGCTCTTGTATACAATGCAATGAAACAGTTTATTTTTCAATGCACAACGGATTAATTTTAAATCCTGCATGCAAGGCAATAAAATATCACATATGCCCTATTCTTCAATGCACAAAAGAAAGAGTTCTGTATGCATTGCAATGCAACAGCTCAAATGTTATGTGATGTCTCTTTGTTGCACAACGGAATGAGTCAGTTCTTGTATGTAACACATATATGTTTTTTTTTTTGTTTTTTTTTATTCTTTATTTGATTGGAACAGTGCATTTTAATGAACATAACATGGAGTACATGCATGTAAAAATGCCGGATTTTAGCCAAAGGCTAATTTCCATCCGTAGTCCCACGGGGCAGGATCATCGAACTCACAAAACATTACAAAGTAAAATTTTACATCTACAGTCAATTCATAAATTAGCTATATACAATATTCACACAAGACTACATTCAACTTCACAAAAACACTCATCCATATACACGTTACAACAAAACAAATAAAAATAACAAATTAACAAAATTAAAACAGATAAAACCTACATACTAGTGTGTGTGCAGCTTTGATTTGCCCATAGCCATTTTTTCAGCTGGACTTTAAACGAGCTATATGTAGTACATTCTCTTAGTGTTTGAGGAAAACTGTTCCACAGGTTCCCACTCCGGACAGACAGGACCGTCTGACCGTTCTTGCAATGAAGTAGTACAGTGGAATGAGTCTAGTGCATAGATTTATATGTATCTCTTCGATGCAAAACTGAAAGAGTTGTATGCCTTCTTGTATGCATTGCATCGTGTTGCAAAGCAACAAGAAGCTTATATCTTGCTTTGTACAAAGGATTGAGTCAGTTCTTGTATGCAACACATTTGTTATTCTTGAATGCACAACGGTTTAATCTTTCAATGTGCATATGCATATGCATAATGCACAGAGGAATTTGTCAGAGCTTGTATGCAATGCAGCAAAACGGAGCATATTTTATATAATTCATTAACATATTTAGATATGTTTTTCTTTAGTGCACAATAGTTAGTTCTTGAATGCAACACATACATACGTGAATCTTCTATGTGCAAAGGAATAAGTTAATTGTTGTATTCAGTGCAATGAAACAGTGCTACATTAGCCAGACAATTTTACAAGTTTGACCTACTGAACTCTCTGGCCAAAGATCTTGACTTTGAACTTTGTATACATTCTCACTGACTTCTTCTAATGCTTCCTCAGCCATACTATCCATTTTGGAACTTTTGAACATATTTCTGGTCTAGAAGTCCTCGATTTTGAACTTTCTACAGATATTAATAGACTCATTGTGATGTTTCATCAGACATACAGTAGTCCATATTTGACCTAATGAACATCTGAATGGGCAAAGAGACCTCGATCTTGAGCTTTCAATACATACTCATAGACTCGTTCTGATGTTTCATTAGCCAGACAATAGTCCGCGTTTGACCTTTTGAACATATATCTGTCCTTAGTAAGTTTAACTTACTATACTATCTCAGAGACTCCTTTTGATGTTACTTCAACCATAACTGCATATCTTACCCATTTAACATTTTTCTGGCCAAAGAGTCCTCAAATTTTAATTTTTTTACATACTCATTGGCTCCGTCATATGCTACATCAGCCAGACAATTGTACATGTTTGACCTACTGAACTCTGAGGCCAAAGATCTTGACTATGAACTTTGTACACATTCTCACTGACTTCTTCTGATGCTTCCTCAATAATACAATAGTCCATTTTTGGAACTTTTGGACATATTTCTGGTCAGGGAGTCCTCGATTTACTTTCTACAGATATTAATAGACTCATTCTGATGTTTCATCAGCCATACAGTATTCCAAATTTGACTTACTGAACACATTTCTGGCCAAAGTGGTCAAAAGATGCCTTTTTTTTCTCATAGACCTCTTTTGATGTTACATCAACTATGTATTAGTCCAATTTCAACCAAATTAACATAATTCTGGCCAAAGATTTCTCGAGTTGAACTTACTTTACACTGACATTGTCTCCTTCTGATGTTACATCAACCAGACAGTATTCCAAATTGGGCCTGTAGTTCATTATTGACCTACTAAACATTTCTGGACAAAGAGTCTTTGAACTATAACTTTCTATACATACTATAGACTCATAAGATAGACAGTAGTCCAAATTTGACCTGTTGAAAAAAAATATCTGGCCAAAGAGTCATCAAATTGGTAAGTAATATGCACTTTCATGGAATTCTTTATTTCGACCATAGTCTAAATTTTACCCACTGAATTATATTTCTGGCCAAAGAGTCCTCGATCTTGAACTTTCTGTACATACTCAAAGACTCCTTCGGATGTTTCATCAGACAGACAGTAGTCCATGTTTTACCTACGGAATATGTTTTTGGCCAAAAGGTTCTTGGACTTTAACCTACAATACAGACTCATAGACACATTTTAATGTTTCATCAGCCATACAGTAGTCCATATTTGACCTAATGAACATCTGAATGGCCAAAGAGACCTCGATTTTGAACTTTCAATACATACTCATAGACTCGTTCTGGTGTTTCATTGGCCAGACAATAGTCCGCGTTTGACCTTTTGAACATATATCTGTCCATTGTAATTTTAACTAACTATGCTATCTCAGAGACTCCTTTTGATGTTACTTCAACCATATATAACTCCATATTTAACCCATTTAACATATTTCTGGCCAAAGAGTCCTCAAACTTTAACTTTTATACATACGCATTGGCTCCGTCATATGCTACATCAGCCAGACCTATGTACATGTTTGACCTACTGAACTCTCTGGCCAAAGATCTTGACTTTGAACTTTGTATACATTCTCACTGACTTCTTTTGATGTTTCCTCAGCCATACTATAGTCCATTTTGGAACTTTTGAACATATTTCTGGTCATGGAGTCCTCGATTTTGAATTTTCTACAGATATTAATAGACTCATTCTGATGTTTCATCAGACATACAGTAATCCATATTTGACTTAATGAACACATTTCTGGCCAAAGTGAAGTCAAAGGATGCCTTTTTTCTCTCATAGACCTCTTTTGATGTTACATCAACTATGTATTAGTCCAATTTTAACCAATTGAACATAATTCTGGCCAAAGATTTCTCGAGTTGAACTTACTTTACACTAACATTGTCTCCTTCTGATGTTACATCAACCAGACAGTATTCCAAATTGGGCCTGTAGTTCATTATTGACCTACCAAACATTTCTGGACAAAGAGTCTTTGAACTATAACTTTCTATTTATACTTTAGACTTATAAGATAGACAGTAGTCCAAATTTGACCTATTGAACATATATCTGGCCAAAGAGTCATCAAATTGGTAACGTAATATACACTTTCATGGAATTCTTTATTTCAACCATATATTGTCTAAATTCGACCCATTAAATATATTTCTGGCCAAAGAGTCCTCGATCTTGAACTTTCTGTACATACTCAAAGACTCCTTCTGATGTTTCATCAGACAGACAG
This sequence comes from Rhinichthys klamathensis goyatoka, assembly GCF_029890125.1. Taxonomy (NCBI): domain Eukaryota; kingdom Metazoa; phylum Chordata; class Actinopteri; order Cypriniformes; family Leuciscidae; genus Rhinichthys; species Rhinichthys klamathensis. Next base: position 4,421,645 of record NW_026607023.1, read on the forward strand.
TAGTCCATGTTTTACCTACGGAATATGGTTTTGGCCAAAAGGTCCTTGGACTTTAACCTACAATACAGACTCATAGACACATTTTAATGTTTCATCAGCCATACAGTAGTCCATATTTGACCTAATGAATATCTGAATGGCCAAAGAGACCTCGATTTTGAACTTTCAATACATACTCATAGACTCGTTCTGATGTTTCATTACATTACTTGTTGACACTGACATTGTCTCCATGTTACTCCATGTTACATCAACCAGGCAGTATTTCAAATAGGACCTATAGATATTGTTTGCCATTTTTTTCCTTGAGCTTGAACTACCCTATACATACTCAGATTTGTTCTGATGTTTTTCTTCTCATGTTTCTCCATACAGTAGTTCAAATTCGACATTTTTGACATTTTTCTCTCCAAAGTGTCCTGGAACTTTAACTTTCTATACATACTCATAGTTTCTTTCTCATGTTCACCAAGCAGCCATTAGTCCAAATGTAACTTTCTGGCCATGGAGTCCTCGATCTTGAACTTTTTATACATACTCATAGACTCGTTCTGATGTTTCATCAGCCATTCTGTATTCAATATTTGACCTAGTGAACATATTTCTGGCCAAGGTGTAATTAAAGGGTGACTTTGTTCTCATAGATTTCTTGAACTTCGTGAATATCCAGTTGGGCAAAAGTGGACTACTCTTTGGCTGAAGAAATATCTGCAGTCATTTAAAGACATTTCAAGATCAAGGACTATTTGGCAAGAAAAGGTGTTCAGTAGATAAATTATGGATTACTCTCTGGCTTATGAAACATCAGAAGTCTATGCGTATGTGGAACTTTTGAACATATTTCTGGTCAGGGAGTCCTCAATTTTTTACTTTCTATGGATATTATTAGACTCATTCTCAGACATGGGCAGTATTTCAATTAAATGTATTTTAAATACGCATTTAATTACTTTAGTGTATTTTGTAATTTGTATTTTGCAGGTATGGAAAAACTAAAATGTAGTTTGTAAAAAAATATTTTGAGGGAGTGTATTTAGAGTATTTCAAATACTTAAATACTTCCAAAAATCACCATAGTAAAAGATTTTGCCATATTTTCGGTCTGATGTTGGCAATGGCAATGTCCAGGTTAGATGCACGAAAATCACGTGACATCCTTTAGACCGGGCTCCCAAGAAGTGAATGAGTTTTTAAAACAGGAGAAGAAGTGGCGCTGCTCCTCTTAAAAACGGCTTTAAAGGTGCTATCAGCGATGTCAGGCCCAAAAAAGGCCGAAACATAAATGATGATCACATTCATCTAATTTTTCCTAGTGATCCGCTAGCTGCCCGCCCCATAAGCATGCCGTCCAAAAACAGCGTCTCTGTAGACAGCCTACGCTCTGAGATCTGCACACAAAAACAATGGGTTTCACCAACCACCAAAACCTAAATAAACAGTGTTCCAAACAATCACCAACAGTGTTTTGAGGTTTTGCACTCGTGCACGGCTGCACGCGAAGTCGGAGCACAACCTCACAACACCCACCCCCTGTCGGTGATTTCCCCCTAGGAAAAATTAGATGAATGTGATCATTTATGTTTCGGCCTTTTTTGGGCCTGAAATCGCTGATAGCACCTTTAAGGTAAAGTGTTTTGTGAAAAATATACAGTCTAAACACACACATATTGCACACTGAATGGCATTATAGAGAAAATAATTGTGCCTTATGAGATCAATGCACTGTGGTTGTCGTTCATAAAGGACATCATATGCCCTACCTATTATGAAACAGTGCGTCTGTCGTAACTCCACTGAAATTTCCACGCTAAGCAAGCGTTCACAATATAAACGTATTACATATGAGAAATATTGATATTGATTTTGTATAAAACTACCACACCATTGATGTGAACTTAGCTATACATGCCATTTACGTCAGAGGGAGCTATTTCAGGCCCTGTAGAGATTTAGTGAAATGCCCATACTTTTTTATTTTGCTACTTCGCCATTTTGAATTTACACATTTATCATATTTGTGTTATTGCTACTATTTGTGTTATTGACCTTTCAGTAATAAAAAAAAAAGAAAAGATTATTGTGGGAGTATTTTTGTATTTTCAAAATACTAATTACTTGTATTTTATTTAAATACATTTTTCACATCAGTATTTTGAATTTTATTTTGTTACATTTCATGAGCCAGTATTTGTATTTTGTAACAAAATAGTTTTCTATGTATTTGTGCCCACCTCTGCATTCTGATGTTTCATCAGACATACAGTAATCCATATTTGACTTAATGAACACATTTCTGGCCAAAGTGAAGTCAAAGGATGCCTTTTTTCTCTCATAGACCTATTTTGATGTTACATCAACTATGTATTAGTCCAATTTTAACCAATTGAACATAATTCTGGCCAAAGATTTCTCGAGTTGAACTTACTTTACACTAACATTGTCTCCTTCTGATGTTACATCAACCAGACAGTATTCCAAATTGGGCCTGTAGTTCATTATTGACCTACCAAACATTTCTGGACAAAGAGTCTTTGAACTATAACTTTCTATTTATACTATAGACTCATAAGATAGACAGTAGTCCAAATTTGACCTATTGAACATATATCTGGCCAAAGAGTCATCAAATTGGTAACGTAATATAAACTTTCATGGAATTCTTTATTTCAACCATATATTTAGTCTAAATTCGACCTTTTGAACATATATCTGTCCAACGTGTCATTAGTTTAACTTACTATGCTATCTCAGAGACTCCTTTTGATGTTACTTTAACCATATATAACTCCATATTTGACCCATTTAACATATTTCTGGCCAAAGAGTCCAAAACTTTAACTTTTATGCATACGGATTGGCTCCGTCATTAGCTACATTAGCCAGACAATTGTACATGGTTGACCTAATGAACTCTCTGGCCAAAGATCTTGACTTTGAACTTTGTAGACATTTTCAATGACTTCTTCTGATGTTTCCTTAGTCCATTTTGGAACTTTTGAACATATTTCTGGTCATGAAGTCCTCGATTTTGAACTTTGAATATACAGTAGTACATATTTGACCTAATGAACATCTGAATGGGCAAAGAGACCTCGATCTTGAACTTCAAAATACATACTCATAGACTCGTTCTGATGTTTCATTAGCCAGACAATAGTCTGCGTTTGACCTTTTGAACATATATCTGTCCATAGTCATTTTAACTAACTATGCTATCTCGGAGACTCCTTTTGATGTTACTTCAACCATATATAACTCCATATTTAACCCATTTAACATATTTCTGGCCAAAGAGTCCTCAAACTTTAACTTTTATACATACGCATTGGCTCCGTCATATGCTACATCAGCCAGACCTATGTACATGTTTGACCTAATGAACTCTCTGGCCAAAGATCTTGACTTTGAACTTTGTATACATTCTCACTGACTTATTCTGATGTTTCCTCAGCCATACTATAGTCCATTTTGGAACTTTTGAACATATTTCTGGTCATGGAGTCCTCGATTTTGAACTTTCTACAGATATTAATAGACTCATTCTGATGTTTCATCAGACATACAGTAATCCATATTTGACTTAATGAACACATTTCTGGCCAAAGTGAAGTCAAAGGATGCCTTTTTTCTCTCATAGACCTCTTTTGATGTTACATCAACTATGTATTAGTCCAATTTTAACCAATTGAACATAATTCTGGCCAAAGATTTCTCGAGTTGAACTTACTTTACACTAACATTGTCTCCTTCTGATGTTACATCAACCAGGCAGTATTCCAAATTGGGCCTGTAGTTCATTATTGACCTACCAAACATTTCTGGACAAAGAGTCTTTGAACTATAACTTTCTATTTATACTATAGACTCATAAGATAGACAGTAGTCCAAATTTTACCTATTGAACATATATCTGGCCAAAGAGTCATCAAATTGGTAACGTAATATAAACTTTTTTTTTTCTTCTGTTTTACCTACGGAATATGTTTTTGGCCAAAAGGTCCTTGGACTTTAACCTACAATACAGACTCATAGACACATTTTAATGTTTCATCAACCATACAGTAGTCCATATTTGACCTAATGAACATCTGAATGGCCAAAGAGACCTCGATTTTGAACTTTCAATACTCATAGACTCGTTCTGATGTTTCATTACATTACTTGTTGACACTGACATTGTCTCCATGTTACTCCATGTTACATCAACCAGGCAGTATTTCAAATAGGACCTATAGATATTGTTTGCCATTTTTTTCCTTGAGCTTGAACTACCTATACATACTCAGATTTGTTCTGATGTTTTTCTTCTCATGTTTCTCCATACAGTAGTTCAAATTCGACATTTTTGACATTTTTCTCTCCAAAGTGTCCTGGAACTTTAACTTTCTATACATACTCATAGTTTCTTTCTCATGTTCACCAAGCAGCCATTAGTCCAAATGTGACTTTCTGGCCATGGAGTCCTCGATCTTGAACTTTTTATACATACTCATAGACTCGTTCTGATGTTTCATCAGCCATTCTGTATTCAATATTTGACCTAGTGAACATATTTCTGGCCAAGGTGTAATTAAAGGGTGACTTTGTTCTCATAGATTTCTTGAACTTCGTGAATATCCAGTTGGGCAAAAGTGGACTACTCTTTGGCTGAAGAAATATCTGCAGTCATTTAAAGACATTTCAAGATCAAGGACTATTTGGCAAGAAAAGGTGTTCAGTAGATAAATTATGGATTACTCTCTGGCTTATGAAACATCAGAAGTCTATGCGTATGTGGAACTTTTGAACATATTTCTGGTCAGGGAGTCCTCAATTTTTTACTTTCTATGGATATTATTAGACTCATTCTCAGACATGGGCAGTATTTCAATTAAATGTATTTTAAATACGCATTTAATTACTTTAGTGTATTTTGTCATTTGTATTTTGCAGGTATGGAAAAACTAAAATGTAGTTTGTAACAAAATATTTTGAGGGAGTGTATTTAGAGTATTTCAAATACTTAAATACTTCCAAAAATCACCATAGTAAAAGATTTTGCCATATTTTTGGTCTGATGTTGGCAATGGCAATGTCCAGGTTAGATGCACGAAAATCACGTGACACCCTGTAGACCGGGCTCCCAAGAAGTGAATGAGTTTTTAACACAGGAGAAGAAGTGGCGCTGCTCCTCTTAAACACGGCTTTAAAGGTGCTATCAGCGATGTCAGGCCCAAAAAAGGCCGAAACATAAATGATGATCACATTCATCTAATTTTTCCTAGTGATCCGCTAGCTGCCCGCCCCATAAGCATGCCGTCCAAAAACCGCGTCTCTGTAGACAGCCTACGCTCTGAGATCTGCACACAAAAACAATGGGTTTCACCAACCACCAAAACCTAAATAAACAGTGTTCCAAACAATCACCAACAGTGTTTTGAGGTTTTGCACTCGTGCACGGCTGCACGCGAAGTCGGAGCAAAACCTCACAACACCCACCCCCTGTCGGTGATTTCCCCCTAGAAAAAATTAGATGAATGTGATCATTTATGTTTCGGCCTTTTTTGGGCCTGAAATCGCTGATAGCACCTTTTAGGTAAAGTGTTTTGTGAAAAATATACAGTCTAAACACACACATATTGCACACTGAATGGCATTATAGAGAAAATAATTGTGCCTTATGAGATCAATGCACTGTGGTTGTCGTTCATAAAGGACATCATATGCCCTACCTATTATGAAACAGTGCGTCTGTCGTAACTCCACTGAAATTTCCACGCTAAGCAAGCGTTCACAATATAAACGTATTACATATGAGAAATATTGATATTGATTTATCTACTACCTTTCCTTTAACTATCGAGATGCTCCTTGATTTAGAGGGCTTAAATTGCATTCGTGCCCATTCAATATTATCGGTTAACTTGCCCAATAACTGATTAGTGCAAGCTACTGTTGTAGTCATGGTTGTCATGTCATCCATGTATGCTCTGATTGGTGGTAGTCGCTTAAAGTTCAAATAATCTTTGGCCAGAAATCTGTTCAGTAGGTCAATTATGGAATACTCTCTGGCTGATGAAACATCAGAAGAAGTCTATGAGTATGAATAGGAAGTTCAAGTTCAATTACTCTTTGGTGAACAATATCCACAGGCCCATAGGTTAAATATGGTGTTATACATGGTTGAAGTAAAATCAAAAGGTGTCAATCAAAAGGTGTAAGTAAAATAAAAAAAAGTAAAATCAAAAGGTGTAAGTTCAATATCGTGAAATCTTTGGCCAGAATTATATTTAATAGGTCACATTTGGACTAAAACATAGTTGATAGAACATCAAAAGAAGACATCCTTTGATTACTCTTTTGCCGGAAATATGTTCAGTAGGTCAAATATGGAATATTGTTTGGCTAATGAAACATCAGAACGAGTCTATGAGTATGTTTTGAAAGTTCAAGACCGTTTTGCCATTCAGAAGTTAAGTAGGTCAAACATGTAATACATGCAATGTAATGGCTGATGAAATGAAATGAAATGAGTTCAAGGACCTTTTGGTCAAAAACATATTGAGTAGGTAAAACATGGACTACTGTCTGTGTGTTGAAACATCAGGAGTCAATGAGTATTAATAGAAAGTTCTTTGATCAGATATATGTTAAATGGGTTAAATATTGAGTTATATATGGTTGAAGTAACATCAAAAGGAGTCTATGAGAAAGCATAGTAAGTTAAACTTCGATGTCACTTTGGACAAATATATGTTCGGTAAATGACCTACTTTATCGGTTCTTTATCCAGAAATATGTTTTATAGTTCAAATATAGACTACTGTCTGTCTCAGGCGGAACTGTAAAGGAAGTTCAACATCATAGACTGTTTAGTCAGAAAGTTCAGCAGGTAAAATATTATTATTGATCGGACCATTATTGGTCTGGCGGATGTAACATCTGAAGGAGTCAATTATGTACAGAATATTCGTGGACTATTTGGCCAGATATGTTTAATAGGCCAAGTTTGAACTGCTGTATGGATGAATGAAACTGTAGGAGTCAATGAGTTTGTATAGAAATTTTAAGTAAGTTATTCTATACAATGCAACGAAAAAGCATATTTTATGTCTTCTTTAGCGCACATAAGTCAAGTTAGTTCTTGTATACAGTGCAATAGCTTATATGCATCTCTTTGATGCATAACAGAAAGAGTTGTATGCCTTCTTGTATGAATTGCATCGCATTGTATGTATTTCATTGCAATACATGCATTCATGCACAAATGTGATATCTCTTCATTGCACAACAGAATTAGTCAGTAATTGTAAGCAACACATATGCTATTCTGGAATGCCCAACGGTTTAAGTTAGATCTTTTAATGTGCATATGCAATGCAACATTTATTGTGTTATCTCTTCCATGCAAAAAGTAATAATTTAGATCTTGTATGCAATGTAATGCATAACGCATCCAATTCAGCATTCATGACTTAGTTGTTGATGCATTGGATGTATTGGAATGCAAAAACATTAAGACTCAACATGCGTGAAGAATGCACAACGGAAGAATGAAGAACGAAATAAGTTTGTTCTTGTTTAGAGTTCAACATAAGTTATGTGTGTAAGAGATCTTCAATGCACAACGGAATAAGTCAGATATTGTATGCAATGCAACGTAACAGAGCAGTTTAAATTTTATTTTAACAACGAATTAATTTAGATCTGGCAATGCAATGCAATAAATATATCACATATGCCCTATTTCTTTAATGCACAAAGGAAAGAGTTCTGTATGTATTGCAATGCAACAGCTCATATGATATCTCTTCATTGCACAACGGAACGAGTCAGTTCTTTTATGCACACATATTTGTTATTCTGTAATGCCCAACGGTTTAAGTTAGATCTTGCAATGTGCAAATTAATGCAACATGTATTGTATCTCATCTTTTCCATAAAGGAATAATTAAGCTATTGTATGCAATGTAATGCAACAGCATATATGTAACCTATTCAATGCATAACGGAATGACATAGTTGTTGATGCATTGGAATGCAAAAGCATTACGATCAACGTGCGTGAAAAGTGCACGACGGAAGAATGAAGAATGCACAACGAAATAAGTTAGTTCTTGTTTGGAGTTCGCCTATAAGTTGTGTGTAAGAGATCATCAATGCACAACGGAATAAGTCCGTTGCAATGCAAGTGCTTGTATGCAATGCAAGTAACAGAGCACAGTTTAAATGTTTTTTTTAATGCACAACGAATTAAATTATATCGTGCATTCAATGCAATAAAAATATCACACATGCCCTATTTCTTTAATGCACAACGGAAAGAGTTCTGAATGTATTGTAATGCAACTGCTCATATTTTATGTGATATCTCTTCATTGCACAACGGAGCGAGTCAGTTCTTGTATGCACATATGAAATGTTATTCAGGAATGCCCAACGGTTCAAGTTAGATCTTGCAACGTGCATATGCAATGCAACAATATATCGTGTTATCTCTTCCATGCACAAAGGAATAATTTAGATCTTGTATGCAATGTAATGCAACAGCATATATGTAACCTATTCAAATGCATAACGGAATGACTTAGTTGTTGATGCATCGGAATGCAAAAGCATTAAGACTCAACAAGCGTGACGAATGCACGATGGAAGAATGAAGAATGCACAACGAAATTAGTCAGTTCTTCTTTAGAGTTTGCCTATAAGTTTGTTATGTGTGTAAGAGATCTTCAATGCACAACGGAATAAGTCAGATCGTGCATGCAATGCAATAAAAATATCACCCTATTTCTTTAATGCACAACGGAAAGAGTTCTGAATATATTACAATGAAACAGCTCATATGTTATGTGATATCTCTTCATTGCACAACGGAACGAAATGTTAATTTTCAATGCACAACGAATTAATTTACATATGTGCAATGTGCATATGCAATGAAAAGTATTGTGTTAACTCTTCCATGCACAAAGGAATTATTTAGATCTTGTATGCAATGTAATGCAACAGGATATATGTAACCTATTCAAATGCATAACGGAATGACTTAGTTGTTGATACATCGGAATGCAAACGCATTAAGACTCAACGTGCTAGATGAATGCACGACGGAAGAATGAAGATTGCACAACGAAATAAGTTAGTTCTTGTTAGAGATCGCCTATAAGTTATGAGTGTAAGTGATCTTAAATGCACAACGGAATGAATGCAATGCAACGTGACAGAGCACAGTTTAAATGTTTTTTTTTTAATGCACAACGAATTAATTTAGATCGTGCATGCAATGCAATAAAAATATCACATATGCCAAATTTCCTTAATGCACAACGGAAAGAGTTCTGAATATATTACAATGCAACAGCACATATGTTATGCGATATCTCTTCATTGCACAACGGAACGAGTCAGTTCTTGGATGCACACATATATTATTCTTGAAAGCATGCGTGAACAGTTTAATTTAGATATTACAATGTGCATATGCAATCTCTTCCATAGGGATTAATTTAGATCTTGTATGCAATGTAACGCAACAGCACATATGTAACCTATTCAATGCATAATGGAATGACTTAGTTGTTGATGCATTGGAATGCAAAATCATTAAGTCTCAATATTCGTGAAGAATGCACAACGGAAGAAGGAAGAATGCACAACGAAATAAGTTTGTTCTTGTTTAGAGTTCACTAAAAAGGCCATTATTTATGTGTAAGAGTAGACGGAATGCACAACGGAATAAGTCAGATCTTGTATGCAATGCAATGTAACAGAGCACAGTTTAAATGTTAAAAATCACATATGCCCTATTGCTTTAATGCACAACGGAAAGAGTTCTGAATCTATTTTCTCTCTGCTACAGATCTTTGTTAGGAGTTATTTAGCTTTATACCTGACAGTGTGCAGAATTTTCACTCTTTCTCATCTCTTAACGTCATTTAAAGAGTTTAAAAAGCAAAAAGAGAAATGAGTCAGCAAGCTAAGCGCTGTGTCCCTCCATGTTCTCGACCCATGTCAGAACTGGATACACACGCTTACTGCTTTGTGTGTTTGGGGGAGGAGCATGCGGCCGCTGCATTGGAGTCAGGGGAGTGCGAGCATTGTGAGCTGTTCACTGTTAAAATGCTTCGCGCTCGTCTTGGCTACTTTCAGTCCGCAACCGCATTATCATCATGGGGCTCCCGAATGGATTTGGCTGACGAGCAAGAGACGGGTCCGTCCCTTTCGCTTGCTTGTTCACCAGATCCACTCGTTCCCTCGCGTGATCCCGAAGCGCATCCCGGTGCTTCTTCGGCTCACGCGGGGGACGATAATGAATCTCTTGGGTCTACGGACTTCGAGCAGCCAACTTCTGAGCGTTCCTCGCGCGACGATAAATCTGTCGAGGAGCTTCTCGAGGTGGTTACTCGCGCAGTGGCCAGATTGCAGCTTGACTGGCCCTCATGAACAAGAGACCCCCAAACGCAGTGAGCTTGAGGATAGGTTTTTGTCCGGTGGCAGGGGGGAGGGACCTCAACATCAGTCTCTCCCCTTCTTCGAGGACCTCCATGATGAGCTATCTAAATCATGGAGAAAACCATATACCTCTCGTGTCTTCGTGCCTTCGTGCCTTCGACGTCGACTTTTTCGACTATCGTGGGTGCAAAGGCGCGAGGGTATGCGGAGATGCCCCAGGTTGAAGAGACGCTCGCCAGCTATCTCTCGCCTGGGTCTGCATCTTCGCTTAAAAAACCTACCCTCCCCTCAAAGCCGTGTAGAATAACATCTTCGCTTGTGGGTAAAGCTTACCAAGCTGCAGGTCAGGCTGGTGCTGCGCTGCACACAATGGCTGTGTTACAGGCATACCAGGCTGACCTCTTGAAGGACTTGAGTGCGGGTACAACGATAGATGAGGAAGCATTTTCTGAACTGCGCCGAGCCACAGATCTGTCTCTTCGTGCCACTAAGCAAACGGCCCGTGCCATCGGCCGTTCTATGTCCGCTTTGGTAAGCACGGAGAGGCATCTGTGGCTCAACCTCACAGGCATCAAAGATAAAGATCGTGTCTTTCTTCTTGACTCTCCAGTTTCTCCCTCTGGCCTGTTTGGCGACTCGGTCAACTCAGTAGTCACCAGGTTCAGGGAGGTCAAGAAGCATGAGGAGGCGTTTGTTCAGTTCCTTCCTCGCCGCACTCAAGGGGAGGGGCCATCGGCCACCCAACCTCTCCCTGGTCCTTCAAAACCTAGGGAGTTTAAAAAGCAGAGCGTGGCGAGCCGTGCTCCTCCTAGTAAGAACTGGAGACAGGCTCGTCAGGCTCAGCAACCTCCCAAGCCAGACCTCAGGACTATCATCAACAGAAAGAAGAAGTCCTGATGGTCTGGCGCCCAGTCTGGTGGGGGTAGCCCCCCGCGGGACGGGGCGCGTATTATATCTGACCGCCCCTTCTCGTTACCCTCACAAAACCTCTCCATCCCCGCCACCTTTGGTGCTTCGGGGGGCAGCGGTTTCCAGCGAAATGTTAGATGTTCCGTTGCTCCCTGCTTTCATCCAGGGCACGGAACATCTAACATCCCCTCAAGAGGAAGTATTAAAACTGATACCACTATCAGAGAGTCTGGCAGCGTGGCAACTTCTGCCAGGCATTTCTGCTTGGGTATTAAGCATAGTACAAATAGGATACAGAATCCAATTTATTCATCGTCCTCCGCGTTTCAACGGCGTGGTCTCCACTTCCGTAAGCATGTACTATCACAAGAGCTACAAACTCTTCTGAGCAAAGAGGCCATAGAACATGTTCCTCTGCCAGAGAGGGAGTCAGGCTATTACAGCAGATACTTCCTGGTCCCCAAAAAGGACGGGGGGTTGCGTCCAATCTTAGATCTTCGAGGCTTAAACCGTACAGTCAAAGCGCTCAAGTTCAAGATGTTAACCGTCAAGACGGTCGTGTCGCAAATTCAACATCACGATTAGTTCGTCACGATCGATCTGAAGGACGCATATTTTCACATACAAATATTGCCACAACACAGGAAGTTCCTGAGGTTCGCTTTCGGGGGCGATGCATACCAATTTCGGGTTCTTCCATTCGGCCTAGCCTTATCACCCCGCACGTACACAAAATGCATGGATGCAGCACTGGCTCCATTGCGACTCCAGGGCATTCGCATTTTGAATTACATCGACGATTGGTTAATACTAGCACAATCGCAAGAGATGGTGCTTCAACACAGAGACATCGTGTTGGCTCATCTAGTTTCTCTAGGGTTGAGACTCAACACCAAGAAAAGTGTTCTTTGTCCTGCCCAGAGAACGACTTATCTCGGAATTGTTTGGGATTCGATTACGATGCGGGCACAATTGTCCCCCGCTCGAATCGAGACCATTCGGGTAACTATGAGCAAAGTCAGGCTAGGTCAAGATCGTACTGTTCGTCAGTACCAAAAGATGTTAGGTTACATGGCTTCAGCATCCACGGTGATTCCTTTGGGGCTATTGCACATGAGACCCTTTCAGTTGTGGCTAAAAGCCAGGGGATTTCATCCAAGGGCCAATCCTCAAAGGCAAATAAAAATGACGCGCCGCGGGCTACGCACACTATCTCTGTGGCTCAGACCCCGGTTCCTCGCCTTGGGTCCCACTCTAGGGGCGCCTTGTCGTTGCAGATTGCTAACGACAGACGCCTCCCTGTTGGGCTGGGGAGCGGTCTTAAGTGGTCGTCCAGCTCAAGGGGAATGGTAGGGTCATCAGCTCGATTGGCATATCAACTGCCTCGAGCTGATGGCTGTATTTCTGGCCCTGAAATACTTTCTCCCTCAGTTGAGAGGCTGTCATGTCCTGGTGCGGGTGGACAACACAGCGGCAGTTTCTTATGTAAATCACCAGGGAGGTCTGCGCTCACGCAATCTGAACAAAATAGCGAGGCAGATTTTCCTCTGGGCCCAGGAGAAGTTCCTGTCACTCAGGGCAGTGTACAACCCTGGGCACCAGAATGTGGGAGCAGATTTACTGTCCAGACAGAAACTGCTGACGGGGGAATGGAAACTCCACCCAGAAGTAGTCGATCAGATCTGGACCAGATTTTACAAAGCGGAAGTGGACCTCTTCGCCTCCCATCAGACAGCGCAATGTCCCCTCTACTTCTCTCTGAGTCACCCAGCCCCCCTGGGTCTGGATGCGATGGCGCACACATGGCCCAAAATGCGCCTGTATGCGTTTCCTCCAGTGGCTCTGCTCCCGGGAGTTCTAGCCAGAGTTCGCCAGCAAGGGTCTTGCCTCTTATTGATAGCGCCGCGTTGGCCGAACAGAATGTGGTTCTCGGAGATAATATCTCTCCTCAACGGCTAGCCATGGGCGATTCCGGAGAGGAGGGACCTTCTGTCCCAGGCAGAGGGCACAATATTCCATCCCAGGCCCGACCTGTGGAACCTTCATGTTTGGCCCCTGATGGGTACCAACTGAGGGACACTGGGCTTTCGCCTGCCGTTATTGAGACTATTCTAAGTGCTAGGGCTTCCTCCACTAGAAAGAGTTATGCCAACAAATGGGGTGTTTTTGAAAGGTGGTGTGTTTTACATAATGCAGATCCGGTCAACTGCCAGATTGCTTCAGTTCTGGATTTCCTGCAGGAAAAATTATCAACAGGCACATGCCCCGCCACTCTCAGGGTTTATGTGGCCGCTCTTTCGGCTTGCCACGCCTTGGTTGACGGGGTGCCACTTGGGAGACATCCTTTGCTCGCTCGCTTCATTCGTGGGGCCAGACGACTGAGGCCTCCCGTAAGAACCAAGATCCCTTCATGGGACTTAGCTATAGTCCTAGAGGGTCTGGTTGAGACCCCCTTCGAACCTCTAGAGTCAGCTTCTGACAAACTTCTGACCCTAAAGATGGTTTTTCTTATGGCTATAACCTCTCTAAAAAGAATCGGGGATATGCAGGCTCTGTCAATATCGCCATCCTGCTTAGACTTTGCCCCAGGAATGGTGAAAGTGATTTTGCATCCTCATCCTGATTACCTGCCTAAAGTACCGTTTTCAGCTGTACATCCGGTCACTCTTGAGGCCTTCTGCCCTCCACCGTTCACAACGCTGGAGCAGGAGAGATCTCACAGACTGTGTCCAGTCCGTGCTCTTCAGGCCTACGTTCACCGTACTAGCCAGTGGCGTAAGTCAGAGCAACTTTTTGTTTGTTATGGGGGCAGTAACAGGGGTGCTGCCGCTACTAAACAGACCATGTCACATTGGGTCAGGGATGCTATTGCTCTTGCCTATGAGGCGCGCGGCCAAGCTTCGCCAACGGGTCTAAGGGCTCACTCCACCAGAGGAGTCGCCTCCTCTACTGCTTTGGCAAGGGGTGCCCCCTTACAGCATGTTTGTGATGCGGCAGGCTGGTCCTCTCCGCACACATCCATAAGGTTTTATAGTTTAGATGTTCATGCCACTCCGGGCTCTCATGTCCTTGAGTCGACATCACAAGCTAATGTCTAGGGCTTTCTTGCGTTCTTGTGAGCACACCTACACAACCGTAAGGAGTCCAGACACCTTCAAGCACGGCGGCGTGGGTATTCTCGTTCCCAATGCGCTAAGCAGCGCAGCATCGATTGTAGCTTTTGAAAGGGAACGTTCCGGGTTACTTGACTGTAACCCTGTTCCCTGAAAAAGCGGAACGAGATGCTGCGCTGCTTTGCCGTGCTGATGATGTCCCAGGACTGCTCTTCAGACAAAATATCCTGACGATGCACCTGCGGCTCATCTATTTATAGCCTCGCGGGTGCACGCGAGTGTGCGCGAGTGCACGCGGGCGCGCGACGATGACGTCACCGACCGAGGCTATATTACTTCCGGTCGATTCTATCGACGTGTTTACACACTATATTCACAGCGGGTCACGATTAAAGACATTCCCAATGCGCTAAGCAGCGCAGCATCTCGTTCCGCTTTTTCAGGGAACAGGGTTACAGTCAAGTAACCCGGAACGTTATGTGATATCTCTTCTTTGAACACGGAACGAGTCAGCTCTTGTATGCACTTATAAAATGTTATTCTGGAATGCCCAACGGTTCAAGTTAGATCTTGCAATGTACATATGCAATCCAACATTTATTGTGTTATCTCTTCCATGCACAAAGGAATAATTTAGATATTGTATGCAATGTAATGCAATAGCACATATGTAACCTATATTCAATGCATAACGGAATGACTTAGTTGTTGATGCATTGTAATGCAAAAGCATTAAGACTCAACATGCGTGAAGAATGCACGACGGAAGAATGTAAAAAGCACAACGAAATAAGTTAGTTCTTCTTTAGAGTTCGCCTATAAGTTAGCTATGTGTGTAAGAGATCTTCAATGCACAAAAGAATAAGTCAGTTCTTGTATGCAATGCAATAAAAATATCAAATATGCCCCATTTCTTTAATGCATAGTGGAAAGTGTTCTGTACTGTATGTATTGCAATGCAACAGCTCATATATTATGCTATATCTCTTCATAGCACAATGGAATGAGTCAGTTCTTGTATGCAATATATATATATAGTATTCTTGATTTAATTTAGATCTGAATGCGTTGTTTTGTTAGTTACTATGCAATAAAACGAAACAGCATATTTTATGTTTTTTTAAGCTCACAAGTAAATGTTGTTTATTCTTGTTTACAATTCTATTAAAAAAAACAGGCCATATGTTATGTGTTATCTCTTCAATGCACTTCCGAATAAGATAGATCTTGCATGCAAATGCAAAGCAACAGCACTTATGTTGTATTTTCTCTTCAGTGCACAAGTTAGCTCTTGTATACAATGCAATGAAACAGTTTATTTTTCAATGCACAACGGATTAATTTTAAATCCTGCATGCAAGGCAATAAAATATCACATATGCCCTATTCTTCAATGCACAAAAGAAAGAGTTCTGTATGTATTGCAATGCAACAGCTCAAATGTTATGTGATGTCTCTTTGTTGCACAACGGAATGAGTCAGTTCTTGTATGTAACACATATATGTTTTTTTTTTTATTCTTTATTTGATTGGAACAGTGCATTTTAATGAACATAACATGGAGTGCATGCATGTAAAAATGCCGGATTTCAGCCAAAGGCTAATTTCCATCCGTAGTCCCACGGGGCAGGATCATCGAACTCACAAAACATTACAAAGTAAAATTTTACATCTACAGTCAATTCATAAATTAGCTATATACAATATTCACACAAGACTACATTCAACTTCACAAAAACACTCATCCATATACACGTTACAACAAAACAAATAAAAATAACAAATTAACAAAATTAAAACAGATAAAACCTACATACTAGTGTGTGTGCAGCTTTGATTTGCCCATAGCCATTTTTTCAGCTGGACTTTAAACGAGCTATATGTAGTACATTCTCTTAGTGTTTGAGGAAAACTGTTCCACAGGTTCCCACTCCGGACAGACAGGACCGTCTGACCGTTCTTGCAATGAAGTGGTACAGTGGAATGAGACTAGTGCATAGATTTATATGTATCTCTTCGATGCAAAACTGAAAGAGTTGTATGCCTTCTTGTATGCATTGCATCGTGTTGCAAAGCAACAAGAAGCTTATATCTTGCTTTGTACAAAGGATTGAGTCAGTTCTTGTATGCAACACATTTGTTATTCTTGAATGCACAACGGTTTAATCTTTCAATGTGCATATGCATATGCATAATGCACAGAGGAATTTGTCAGAGCTTGTATGCAATGCAGCAAAACGGAGCATATTTTATATAATTCATTAACATATTTAGATATGTTTTTCTTTAGTGCACAAGTCAATAGTTAGTTCTTGAATGCAACACATACGTGAATCTTCTATGTGCAAAGGAATAAGTTAATTGTTGTATTCAGTGCAATGAAACAGTGCTACATTAGCCAGACAATTTTACAAGTTTGACCTACTGAACTCTCTGGCCAAAGATCTTGACTTTGAACTTTGGTAAGTATAGTAGTTTAACTTACTATACTATCTCAGAGACTCCTTTTGATGTTACTTCAACCATAACTGCATATCTTACCCATTTAACATTTTTCTGGCCAAAGAGTCCTCAAATTTTAATTTTTATACATATTCATTGGCTCCGTCATATGCTACATCAGCCAGACAATTGTACATGTTTGACCTACTGAACTCTCTGGCCAAAGATCTTGACTATGAACTTTGTACACATTCTCACTGACTTCTTCTGATGCTTCCTCAATAATACAATAGTCCATTTTTGGAACTTTTGGACATATTTCTGGTCAGGGAGTTCTCGATTTACTTTCTACAGATATTAATAGACTCATTCTGATGTTTCATCAGCCATAAAGTATTCCAAATCTGACTTACTGAACACATTTCTGGCCAAAGTGGTCAAAAGATGCCTTTTTTTTCTCATAGACCTCTTTTGATGTTACATCAACTATGTATTAGTCCAATTTTAACGAAATTAACATAATTCTGGCCAAAGATTTCTCGAGTTGAACTTACTTTACACTGACATTGTCTCCTTCTGATGTTACATCAACCAGACAGTATTCCAAATTGGGCCTGTAGTTCATTATTGACCTACTAAACATTTCTGGACAAAGAGTCTTTGAACTATAACTTTCTATACATACTATAGACTCAACAAGATAGACAGTAGTCAAAATTTGACCTATTGAACATATATCTGGCCAAAGAGTCATCAAATTGGTAAGTAATATGCACTTTCATGGAATTCTTTATTTCGACCATAGTCTAAATTTTGCCCACTGAATATATTTCTGGCCAAAGAGTCCTCGATCTTGAACTTTCTGTACATACTCAAAGACTCCTTCGGATGTTTCATCAGACAGACAGTAGTCCATGTTTTACCTACGGAATATGTTTTTGGCCAAAAGGTCCTTGGACTTTAACCTACAATACAGACTCATAGACACATTTTAATGTTTCATCAGCCATACAGTAGTCCATATTTGACCTAATGAACATCTGAATGGCCAAAGAGACCTCGATTTTGAACTTTCAATACATACTCATAGACTCGTTCTGGTGTTTCATTGGCCAGACAATAGTCCGAGTTTGACCTTTTGAACATATATCTGTCCATAGTAATTTTAACTAACTATGCTATCTCAGAGACTCCTTTTGATGTTACTTCAACCATATATAACTCCATATTTAACCCATTTAACATATTTCTGGCCAAAGAGTCCTCAAACTTTAACTTTTATACATACGCATTGGCTCCGTCATATGCTACATCAGCCAGACCTATGTACATGTTTGACCTACTGAACTCTCTGGCCAAAGATCTTGACTTTGAACTTTGTATACATTCTCACTGACTTCTTCTGATGTTTCCTCAGCCATACTATAGTCCATTTTGGAACTTTTGAACATATTTCTGGTCATGGAGTCCTCGATTTTGAACTTTCTACAGATATTAATAGACTCATTCTGATGTTTCATCAGACATACAGTAATCCATATTTGACTTGAACACATTTCTGGCCAAAATGAAGTCAAAGGATGCCTTTTTTCTCCCATAGACCTCTTTTGATGTTACATCAACTATGTATTAGTCCAATTTTAACCAATTGAACATAATTCTGGCCAAAGATTTCTCGAGTTGAACTTACTTTACACTGACATTGTCTCCTTCTGATGTTACATCAACCAGACAGTATTCCAAATTGGGCCTGTAGTTCATTATTGACCTACCAAACATTTCTGGACAAAGAGTCTTTGAACTATAACTTTCTATTTATACTATAGACTCATAAGACAGACAGTAGTCCAAATTTGACCTATTGAACATATATCTGGCCAAAGAGTCATCAAATTGGTAACGTAATATACACTTTCATGGAATTCTTTATTTCAACCATATATTTAGTCTAAATTCGACCCATTGAACATATTTCTGGCCAAAGAGTCCTCGATCTTGAACTTTCTGTACATACTCGAAGACTCCTTCTGATGTTTCATCAGACAGACAGTAGTCCATGTTTTACCCACGGAATATGTTTTTGGCCAAAAGGTCCTTGGACTTTAACCTACAATACAGACTCATAGACACATTTTAATGTTTCATCAGCCATACAGTAGTCCATATTTGACCTAATGAACATCTGAATGGCCAAAGAGACCTCGATTTTGAACTTTGTCTCCATGTTACTCCATGTTACATCAACCAGGCAGTATTTCAAATAGGACCTATAGATATTGTTTGCCATTTTTTTCCTTGAGCTTGAACTACCTATACATACTCAGATTTGTTCTGATGTTTTTCTTCTCATGTTTCTCCATACAGTAGTTCAAATTCGACATTTTTGACATTTTTCTCTCCAAAGTGTCCTGGAACTTTAACTTTCTATACATACTCATAGTTTCTTTCTCATGTTCACCAAGCAGCCATTAGTCCAAATGTGACTTTCTGGCCATGGAGTCCTCGATCTTGAACTTTTTATACATACTCATAGACTCGTTCTGATGTTTCATCAGCCATTCTGTATTCAATATTTGACCTAGTGAACATATTTCTGGCCAAGGTGTAATTAAAGGGTGACTTTGTTCTCATAGATTTCTTGAACTTCGTGAATATCCAGTTGGGCAAAAGTGGACTACTCTTTGGCTGAAGAAATATCTGCAGTCATTTAAAGACATTTCAAGATCAAGGACTATTTGGCAAGAAAAGGTGTTCAGTAGATAAATTATGGATTACTCTCTGGCTTATGAAACATCAGAAGTCTATGCGTATGTGGAACTTTTGGAACTTTTGAACATATTTCTGGTCAGGGAGTCCTCAATTTCTTACTTTCTATGGATATTATAAGACTCATTCTCAGACATGGGCAGTATTTCAATTAAATGTATTTTAAATACGTATTTAATTACTTTAGTGTATTTTGTCATTTGTATTTTTCAGGTATGGAAAAACTAAAATGTAGTTTGTAACAAAATATTTTGAGGGAGTGTATTTAGAGTATTTCAAATACTTAAATACTTCCAAAAATCACCATAGTAAAAGATTTTGCCATATTTTCGGTCTGATGTTGGCAATGGCAATGTCCAGGTTAGATGCACGAAAATCACGTGACACCCTGTAGACCGGGCTCCCTCCAAGAAGTGAATGAGTTTTGAACACAGGAGAAGAAGTGGCGCTGCTCCTCTTAAAAACGGCATTAAAGGTGCTATCAGCGATTTCAGGCCCAAAAAAGGCCGAAACATAAATGATGATCACATTCATCTAATTTTTCCTAGCGATCCGCTAGCTGCCCGCCCCATAAGCATGCCGCTCTGTAGCCTGGTTAAAACCAGACAATTCTCAGTTGTAACTGAGTTAGGGTCTGGCAAAGCTTCATAGACAAATCATTTCCAAAGGGGCGTCACCAACGGACGTAGCTCAAATGCATCTGGGCGCAATTGGATAGACCTAAAACCAATCAGAGCGATGAAGAAGATGACGTATGCAGAGCGACGTTGGTTCGTCTGTTTTAGAACAACTTGCTGACACTGATTAGCTACTTGCTCTACGTTTATTTAAAATTAACAGCAAGACAACTGGAAGTGAATGTGCTTTCCATTAAATAAATCACACACCGTAAACAAAACCTTAATAAAAAAAACTTTGCAATTTAGACGCGCAAACTGGGTGCCGGTGCTGTGAGACGTACGGCTCGGGCAGATTCGTCTTGAAGTCGTTCATCCTCGGATGCTGCGCCGCGCGCGCTGTTACAAAAAACCCGTGCACACAGCCAAGCGAAATGGGGTCTTGCCGGTCTTGCGCACCGAACGCGTCATTTTTGCCCCGCGCACCTTCGCGCTCGTGCGGACGAGTCGAGTTAAACAAGGCTTTACTCCGTGTCAGCGCGCGCTCTGACCGGTAAAGGGGGACAGACCTCTCCCGAATCATCTCCAGCAGTAGCAGCCTCCGATCGCACCACTAACTCCGCCTCCGTTTCCCTTGTAAGCTGTTATTAGTATTTAAACATTCTCTATGATAAATGTTTGTCAAAAATATATTTTAATAACATGGTTTTGGCGGTTATAGAGTTCTAATGACGGTGTTCAACTATAACCGTCACACATAGTTCCACGGCGGCATCCATCTTTGTAAATGTACAAAATCTGCTTCACCGTCGCTGTGCTATCGTCATCGTGTAAAGCCC
This sequence comes from Rhinichthys klamathensis goyatoka, assembly GCF_029890125.1. Taxonomy (NCBI): domain Eukaryota; kingdom Metazoa; phylum Chordata; class Actinopteri; order Cypriniformes; family Leuciscidae; genus Rhinichthys; species Rhinichthys klamathensis. The sequence goes on from NW_026607023.1 coordinate 4,442,765, forward strand.
GCCCCAACGTTTCTGATTGGTGCCGTGATTTCTGCGGACTGGAAATGGGTTTCAATGAGCTCTTTGCCAGACTAACTTTCAGAGCAAATCTAAATTTGCCGGAAGTTGTCTGGGTTTTCCCAGGCTATAGGCTCTGAGATCTGCACACAAAAACAATGGGTTTCACCAACCACCAAAACCTAAATAAACAGTGTTCCAAACAATCACCAACAGTGTTGTGAGGTTTTGCACTCGTGCACGGCTGCACGCGAAGTCGGAGCAAAACCTCACAACACCCACCCCCTGTCGGTGATTTCCCCCTAGGAAAAATTAGATGAATGTGATCATTTACGTTTCGGCCTTTTTTGGGCCTGAAATCACTGATAGCACCTTTAAGGTAAAGTGTTTTGTGAAAAATATACAGTCTAAACACACACATATTGCACACTGAATGGCATTATAGAGAAAATAATTGTGCCTTATGAGATCAATGCACTGTGGTTGTTGTTCATAAAGGACATCATATGCCCTACCTATTATGAAACAGTGCGTCTGTCGTAACTCCACTGAAATTTCCACGCTAAGCAAGCGTTCACAATATAAACGTATTACATATGAGAAATATTGATATTGATTTTGTATAAAACTACCACACCATTGATGTGAACTTAGCTATACATGCCATTTACGTCAGAGGGAGCTATTTCAGGCCCTGTAGAGATTTAGTGAAATGCCCATACTTTGAGTATTTTTGTATTTTCAAAATACTAATTACTTGTATTTTATTTAAATACATTTTTCACATCAGTATTTTGAATTTTATTTTGTTACATTTCATGAGCCAGTATTTGTATTTTGTAACAAAATAGTTTTCTATGTATTTGTGCCCACCTCTGCATTCTGATGTTTCATCAGACATACAGTAATCCATATTTGACTTAATGAACACATTTCTGGCCAAAGTGAAGTCAAAGGATGCCTTTTTTCTCTCATAGACCTCTTTTGATGTTACATCAACTATGTATTAGTCCAATTTTAACCAATTGAACATAATTCTGGCCAAAGATTTCTCGAGTTGAACTTACTTTACACTAACATTGTCTCCTTCTGATGTTACATCAACCAGACAGTATTCCAAATTGGGCCTGTAGTTCATTATTGACCTACCAAACATTTCTGGACAAAGAGTCTTTGAACTATAACTTTCTATTTATACTATAGACTCATAAGATAGACAGTAGTCCAAATTTGACCTATTGAACATATATCTGGCCAAAGAGTCATCAAATTGGTAACGTAATATAAACTTTCATGGAATTCTTTATTTCAACCATATATTTAGTCTAAATTCGACCCATTGAATATATTTCTGGCCAAAGAGTCCTCGATCTTGAACTTCACATACTCAAAGACTCCTTCTGATGTTTCATCAGACAGACAGTAGTCCATGTTTTACCTACGGAATATGTTTTTGGCCAAAAGGTCCTTGGACTTTAACCTACAATACAGACTCATAGACACATTTTAATGTTTCATCAGCCATACAGTAGTCCATATTTGACCTAATGAACATCTGAATGGCCAAAGAGACCTCGATTTTGAACTTTCAATACATACTCATAGACTCGTTCTGATGTTTCATTAACCACATTTGACCTTTTGAACATATATCTGTCCAACGTGTCATTAGTTTAACTTACTATGCTATCTCAGAGACTCCTTTTGATGTTACTTTAACCATATATAACTCCATATTTGACCCATTTAACATATTTCTGGCCAAAGAGTCCTCAAACTTTAACTTTTATGCATACGGATTGGCTCCGTCATTAGCTACATTAGCCAGACAATTGTACATGGTTGACCTAATGAACTCTCTGGCCAAAGATCTTGACTTTGAACTTTGTAAACATTTTCACTGACTTCTTCTGATGTTTCCTCAGCCATACTATAGTCCATTTTGGAACTTTTGAACATATTTCTGGTCTAGAAGTCCTCGATTTTGAACTTTCTACAGACATTGTGATGTTTCATCAGACATACAGTAGTCCATATTTGACCTAATGAACATCTGAATGGGCAAAGAGACCTCGATCTTGAACTTTCAATACATACTCATAGACTCGTTCTGATGTTTCATTAGCCAGACAATAGTCCGCGTTTGACCTTTTGAACATATATCTGTCCATAGTCATTTTAACTAACTATGCTATCTCGGAGACTCCTTTTGATGTTACTTCAACCATATATAACTCCATATTTAACCCATTTAACATATTTCTGGCCAAAGAGTCCTCAAACTTTAACTTTTATACATACGCATTGGCTCCGTCATATGCTACATCAGCCAGACCTATGTACATGTTTGACCTAATGAACTCTCTGGCCAAAGATCTTGACTTTGAACTTTGTATACATTCTCACTGACTTCTTCTGATGTTTCCTCAGCCATACTATAGTCCATTTTGGAACTTTTGAACATATTTCTGGTCATGGAGTCCTCGATTTTGAACTTTCTACAGATATTAATAGATTCATTCTGATGTTTCATCAGACATACAGTAATCCATATTTGACTTAATGAACACATTTCTGGCCAAAGTGAAGTCAAAGGATGCCTTTTTTCTCTCAAAGACCTCTTTTGATGTTACATCAACTATGTATTAGTCCAATTTTAACCAATTGAACATAATTCTGGCCAAAGATTTCTCGAGTTGAACTTACTTTACACTAACATTGTCTCCTTCTGATGTTACATAAACCAGAGAGTATTCCAAATTGGGCCTGTAGTTCATTATTGACCTACCAAACATTTCTGGACAAAGAGTCTTTGAACTATAACTTTTTGTATTTATACTATAGACTCATAAGATAGACAGTAGTCCAAATTTGACCTATTGAACATATATCTGGCCAAAGAGTCATCAAATTGGTAACGTAATATAAACTTTCATGGAATTCTTTATTTCAACCATATATTTAGTCTAAATTCGACCCATTGAATATATTTCTGGCCAAAGAGTCCTCGATCTTGAACTTTCTCTACATACTCAAAGACTCCTTCTGATGTTTCATCAGACAGACAGTAGTCCATGTTTTACCTACGGAATATGGTTTTGGCCAAAAGGTCCTTGGACTTTAACCTACAATACAGACTCATAGACACATTTTAATGTTTCATCAGCCATACAGTAGTCCATATTTGACCTAATGAACATCTGAATGGCCAAAGAGACCTCGATTTTGAACTTTCAATACATACTCATAGACTCGTTCTGATGTTTCATTAACCACATTTGACCTTTTGAACATATATCTGTCCAACGTGTCATTAGTTTAACTTACTATGCTATCTCAGAGACTCCTTTTGATGTTACTTTAACCATATATAACTCCATATTTGACCCATTTAACATATTTCTGGCCAAAGAGTCCTCAAACTTTAACTTTTATGCACACGGATTGGCTCCGTCATTAGCTACATTAGCCAGACAATTGTACATGGTTGACCTAATGAACTCTCTGGCCAAAGATCTTGACTTTGAACTTTGTATACATTTTCACTGACTTCTTCTGATGTTTCCTCAGCCATACTATAGTCCCTTTTGGAACTTTTGAACATATTTCTGGTCTAGAAGTCCTCGATTTTGAACTTTCTACAGACATTGTGATGTTTCATCAGACATACAGTAGTCCATATTTGACCTAATGAACATCTGAATGGGCAAAGAGACCTCGATGTTGAACTTTCAATACATACTCATAGACTCGTTCTGATGTTTCATTAGCCAGACAATAGTCCGCGTTTGACCTTTTGAACATATATCTGTCCATAGTCATTTTAACTAACTATGCTATCTCGGAGACTCCTTTTGATGTTACTTCAACCATATATAACTCCATATTTAACCCATTTAACATATTTCTGGCCAAAGAGTCCTCAAACTTTAACTTTTATACATACGCATTGGCTCCGTCATATGCTACATCAGCCAGACCTATGTACATGTTTGACCTAATGAACTCTCTGGCCAAAGATCTTGACTTTGAACTTTGTATACATTCTCACTGACTTTTTCTGATGTTTCCTCAGCCATACTATAGTCCATTTTGGAACTTTTGAACATATTTCTGGTCATGGAGTCCTCGATTTTGAACTTTCTACAGATATTAATAGATTCATTCTGATGTTTCATCAGACATACAGTAATCCATATTTGACTTAATGAACACATTTCTGGCCAAAGTGAAGTCAAAGGATGCCTTTTTTCTCTCAAAGACCTCTTTTGATGTTACATCAACTATGTATTAGTCCAATTTTAACCAATTGAACATAATTCTGGCCAAAGATTTCTCGAGTTGAACTTACTTTACACTAACATTGTCTCCTTCTGATGTTACATAAACCAGAGAGTATTCCAAATTGGGCCTGTAGTTCATTATTGACCTACCAAACATTTCTGGACAAAGAGTCTTTGAACTATAACTTTCTATTTATACTATAGACTCATAAGATAGACAGTAGTCCAAATTTGACCTATGAAACATATATCTGGCCAAAGAGTCATCAAATTGGTAACGTAATATAAACTTTCATGGAATTCTTTATTTCAACCATATATTTAGTCTAAATTCGACCCATTGAATATATTTCTGGCCAAAGAGTCCTCGATCTTGAACTTTCTCTACATACTCAAAGACTCCTTCTGATGTTTCATCAGACAGACAGTAGTCCATGTTTTACCTACGGAATATGGTTTTGGCCAAAAGGTCCTTGGACTTTAACCTACAATACAGACTCATAGACACATTTTAATGTTTCATCAGCCATACAGTAGTCCATATTTGACCTAATGAACATCTGAATGGCCAAAGAGACCTCGATTTTGAACTTTCAATACATACTCATAGACTCGTTCTGATGTTTCATTACATTACTTGTTGACACTGACATTGTCTCCGTGTTACTCCATGTTACATCAACCAGGCAGTATTTCAAATAGGACCTATAGATATTGTTTGCCATTTTTGTCCTTGAGCTTGAACTACCTATACATACTCAGATTTGTTCTGATGTTTTTCTTCTCATGTTTCTCCATACAGTAATTCAAATTCGACATTTTTGACATTTTTCTCTCCAAAGTGTCCTGGAACTTTAACTTTCTATACATACTCATAGTTTCTTTCTCATGTTCACCAAGCAGCCATTAGTCCAAATGTGACTTTCTGGCCATGGAGTCCTCGATCTTGAACTTTTTATACATACTCATAGACTCGTTCTGATGTTTCATCAGCCTTTCTGTATTCAATATTTGACCTAGTGAACATATTTCTGGCCAAGGTGTAATTAAAGGGTGACTTTGTTCTCATAGATTTCTTGAACTTCGTGAATATCCAGTTGGGCAAAAGTGGACTACTCTTTGGCTGAAGAAATATCTGCAGTCATTTAAAGACATTTCAAGATCAAGGACTATTTGGCAAGAAAAGGTGTTCAGTAGATAAATTATGGATTACTCTCTGGCTTATGAAACATCAGAAGTCTATGCGTATGTGGAACTTTTGGAACTTTTGAACATATTTCTGGTCAGGGAGTCCTCAATTTTTTACTTTCTATGGATATTATTAGACTCATTCTCAGACATGGGCAGTATTTCAATTAAATGTATTTTAAATACGTATTTAATTACTTTAGTGTATTTTGTCATTTGTATTTTTCAGGTATGGAAAAACTAAAATGTAGTTTGTAACAAAATATTTTGAGGGAGTGTATTTAGAGTATTTCAAATACTTAAATACTTCCAAAAATCACCATAGTAAAAGATTTTGCCATATTTTCGGTCTGATGTTGGCAATGGTTAGATGCACGAAAATCACGTGACACCCTGTAGACCGGGCTCCCTCCAAGAAGTGAATGAGTTTTGAACACAGGAGAAGAAGTGGCGCTGCTCCTCTTAAAAACGGCATTAAAGGTGCTATCAGCGATTTCAGGCCCAAAAAAGACCGAAACATAAATGATGATCACATTCATCTAATTTTTCCTAGCGATCCGCTAGCTGCCCGCCCCATAAGCATGCCGTCCAAAAACCGCGTCTCTGTAGTCAGCCTAGGCTCTGTAGCCTGGTTAAAACCAGACCATTCTCAGTTGTAACTGAGTTAGGGTCTGGCAAAGCTTCATAGACAAATCATTTCCAAAGGGGCGTCACCAACGGACGTAGCTCAAATGCATCTGGGCGCAATTGGATAGACCTAAAACCAATCAGAGTGATGAAGAAGATGACGTATGCAGAGCGAAGTTGGTTCGTCTGTTATAGAACAACTTGCTGACACTGATTAGCTACTTGCTCTACGTTTATTTAAAATTAACAGCAAGACAACTGGAAGTGAATGTGCTTTCCATTAAATAAATCACACACCGTAAACAAAACCTTAATAAAAAAAACTTTGCAATTTAGACGCGCAAACTGGGTGCCGGTGCTGTGAGACGTACGGCTCGGGCAGATTCGGCTTGAAGTCGTTCATCCTCGGATGCTGCGCCGCGCGCGCTGTTACAAAAAACCCGTGCACACAGCCAAGCGAAATGGGGTCTTGCCGGTCTTGCGCACCGAACGCGTCATTTTTGCCCCGCGCACCTTCGCGCTCATGCGGACGAGTCGAGTTAAACAAGGCTTTACTCCGTGTCAGCGCGCGCTCTGACCGGTAAAGGGGGACAGACCTCTCCCGAATCATCTCCAGCAGTAGCAGCCTCCGATCGCACCACTAACTCCGCCTCCGTTTCCCTTGTAAGCTGATATTAGTATTTAAACATTCTCTATGATAAATGTTTGTCAAAAATATATTTTAATAACATGGTTTTGGCGGTTATAGAGTTCTAATGACGGTGTTCAACTATAACCGTCACACATAGTTCCACGGCGGCATCCATCTTTGTAAATGTACAAAATCTGCTTCACCGTCGCTGTGCTATCGTCATCGTGTAAAGCCCGCCCCAACGTTTCTGATTGGTGCCGTGATTTCTGCGGACTGGAAATGGGTTTCAATGAGCTCTTTGCCAGACTAACTTTCAGAGCAAATCTAAATTTGCCGGAAGTTGTCTGGGTTTTCCCAGGCTATAGGCTCTGAGATCTGCACACAAAAACAATGGGTTTCACCAACCACCAAAACCTAAATAAACAGTGTTCCAAACAATAACCAACAGTGTTGTGAGGTTTTGCACTCGTGCACGGCTGCACGCGAAGTCGGAGCAAAACCTCACAACACCCACCCCCTGTCTGTGATTTCCCCCTAGGAAAAATTAGATGAATGTGATCATTTATGTTTCGGCCTTTTTTGGGCCTGAAATCGCTGATAGCACCTTTAAGGTAAAGTGTTTTGTGAAAAATATACAGTCTAAACACACACATATTGCACACTGAATGGCATTATAGAGAAAATAATTGTGCCTTATGAGATCAATGCACTGTGGTTGTCGTTCATAAAGGACATCATATGCCCTACCTATTATGAAACAGTGCGTCTGTCGTAACTCCACTGAAATTTCCACGCTAAGCAAGCGTTCACAATATAAACGTATTACATATGAGAAATATTGATATTGATTTTGTATAAAACTACCACACCATTGATGTGAACTTAGCTATACATGCCATTTACGTCAGAGGGAGCTATTTCAGGCCCTGTAGAGATTTAGTGAAATGCCCATACTTTGAGTATTTTTGTATTTTCAAAATACTAATTACTTGTATTTTATTTAAATACATTTTTCACATCAGTATTTTGAATTTTATTTTGTTACATTTCATGAGCCAGTATTTGTATTTTGTAACAAAATAGTTTTCTATGTATTTGTGCCCACCTCTGCATTCTGATGTTTCATCAGACATACAGTAATCCATATTTGACTTAATGAACACATTTCTGGCCAAAGTGAAGTCAAAGGATGCCTTTTTTCTCTCATAGACCTCTTTTGATGTTACATCAACTATGTATTAGTCCAATTTTAACCAATTGAACATAATTCTGGCCAAAGATTTCTCGAGTTGAACTTACTTTACACTAACATTGTCTCCTTCTGATGTTACATCAACCAGACAGTATTCCAAATTGGGCCTGTAGTTCATTATTGACCTACCAAACATTTCTGGACAAAGAGTCTTTGAACTATAACTTTCTATTTATACTATAGACTCATAAGATAGACAGTAGTCCAAATTTGACCTATTGAACATATATCTGGCCAAAGAGTCATCAAATTGGTAACGTAATATAAACTTTCATGGAATTCTTTATTTCAACCATATATTTAGTCTAAATTCGACCCATTGAATATATTTCTGGCCAAAGAGTCCTCGATCTTGAACTTCACATACTCAAAGACTCCTTCTGATGTTTCATCAGACAGACAGTAGTCCATGTTTTACCTACGGAATATGTTTTTGGCCAAAAGGTCCTTGGACTTTAACCTACAATACAGACTCATAGACACATTTTAATGTTTCATCAGCCATACAGTAGTCCATATTTGACCTAATGAACATCTGAATGGCCAAAGAGACCTCGATTTTGAACTTTCAATACATACTCATAGACTCGTTCTGATGTTTCATTACATTACTTGTTGACACTGACATTGTCTCCATGTTACTCCATGTTACATCAACCAGGCAGTATTTCAAATAGGACCTATAGATATTGTTTGCCATTTTTGTCCTTGAGCTTGAACTACCTATACACACTCAGATTTGTTCTGATGTTTTTCTTCTCATGTTTCTCCATACAGTAGTTCAAATTCGACATTTTTGACATTTTTCTCTCCAAAGTGTCCTGGAACTTTAACTTTCTATACATACTCATAGTTTCTTTCTCATGTTCACCAAGCAGCCATTAGTCCAAATGTGACTTTCTGGCCATGGAGTCCTCGATCTTGAACTTTTTATACATACTCATAGACTCGTTCTGATGTTTCATCAGCCATTCTGTATTCAATATTTGACCTAGTGAACATATTTCTGGCCAAGGTGTAATTAAAGGGTGACTTTGTTCTCATAGATTTCTTGAACTTCGTGAATATCCAGTTGGGCAAAAGTGGACTACTCTTTGGCTGAAGAAATATCTGCAGTCATTTAAAGAAATTTCAAGATCAAGGACTATTTGGCAAGAAAAGGTGTTCAGTAGATAAATTATGGATTACTCTCTGGCTTATGAAACATCAGAAGTCTATGCGTATGTGGAAGTTTTGAACACATTTCTGGTCAGGGAGTCCTCAATTTTTTACTTTCTATGGATATTATTAGACTCATTTGGGCAGTATTTCAATTAAATGTATTTTAAATACGCATTTATTACTTTAGTGTATTTTGTAATTTGTATTTTGCAGGTATGGAAAAACTAAAATGTAGTTTGTAACAAAATATTTTGAGGGAGTGTATTTAGAGTATTTCAAATACTTAAATACTTCCAAAAATCACCATAGTAAAAGATTTTGCCATATTTTCGGTCTGATGTTGGCAATGGCAATGTCCAGGTTAGATGCACGAAAATCACGTGACACCCTGTAGACCGGGCTCCCAAGAAGTGAATGAGTTTTTAACACAGGAGAAGAAGTGGCGCTGCTCCTCTTAAAAACGGCTTTAAAGGTGCTATCAGCGATGTCAGGCCCAAAAAAGGCCGAAACATAAATGATGATCACATTCATTTAATTTTTCCTAGTGATCCGCTAACCACCAAAACCTAAATAAACAGTGTTCCAAACAATCACCAACAGTGTTTTGAGGTTTTGCACTGGTGCACGGCTGCACGCGAAGTCGGAGCAAAACCTCACAACACCCACCCCCTGTCGGTGATTTCCCCCTAGGAAAAATTAGATGAATGTGATCATTTATGTTTCGGCCTTTTTTGGGCCTGAAATCGCTGATAGCACCTTTAAGGTAAAGTGTTTTGTGAAAAATATACAGTCTAAACACACACATATTGCACACTGAATGGCATTATAGAGAAAATAATTGTGCCTTATGAGATCAATGCACTGTGGTTGTCGTTCATAAAGGACATCATATGCCCTACCTATTATGAAACAGTGCGTCTGTCGTAACTCCACTGAAATTTCCACGCTAAGCAATGCACTGTTACTTCACAATATAAACGTATTACATATGAGAAATATTGATATTGATTTATCTACTACCGTTCCTTTAACTAGCGAGATGCTCCTTGATTTAGAGGGCTTAAATTGCATTCGTGCCCATTCAATATTATCGGTTAACTTGCCCATTAACCGATTAGTGCAAGCTACTGTTGTAGTCATGGTTGTCATGTCATCCATGTATGCTCTGATTGGTGGTAGTCGCTTAAAGTTCAAATAATCTTTGGCCAGAAATCTGTTCAGTAGGTCAATTATGGAATACTCTCTGGCTGATGAAACATCAGAAGAAGTCTATGAGTATGAATAGGAAGTTCAAGTTCAATTACTCTTTGGTGAACAATATCCACAGGCCCATAGGTTAAATATGGTGTTATACATGGTTGAAGTAAAATCAAAAGGTGTCAATCAAAAGGTGTAAGTAAAATAAAAAAAAGTAAAATCAAAAGGTGTAAGTTCAATATCGTGAAATCTTTGGCCAGAATTATATTTAATAGGTCACATTTGGACTAAAACATAGTTGATAGAACATCAAAAGAAGACATCCTTTGATTACTCTTTTGCCGGAAATATGTTCAGTAGGTCAAATATGGAATATTGTTTGGCTAATGAAACATCAGAACGAGTCTATGAGTATGTTTTGAAAGTTCAAGACCGTTTTGCCATTCAGAAGTTAAGTAGGTCAAACATGTAATACATGCAATGTAATCGCTGATGAAATGAAATGAAATGAGTTCAAGGACCTTTTGGTCAAAAACATATTGAGTAGGTAAAACATGGACTACTGTCTGTGTGTTGAAACATCAGAAGGAGCCAATGAGTATTAATAGAAAGTTCTTTGAGCAGATATATGTTAAATGGGTTAAATATTGAGTTATATATGGTTGAAGTAACATCAAAAGGAGTCTATGAGAAAGCATAGTAAGTTAAACTTCGATGTCACTTTGGACAAATATATGTTCGGTAAAAGACCTACTTTATCGCTTCTTTATCCAGAAATATGTTTTATGGTTCAAATATGGACTACTGTCTGTCTCAGGAGGAACTGTAAAGGAAGTTCAACATCATAGACTGTTTAGTCAGAAAGTTCAGCAGGTAAAATATTATTATTGATCGGACCATTATTGGTCTGGCGGATGTAACATCTGAAGGAGTCAATTATGTACAGAATATTCGTGACTATTTAATAGGCCAAGTTTGAACTGCTGTATGGATGAATGAAACTGTAGGAGTCAATGAGTTTGTATAGAAATTTTAAGTAAGTTATTCTATACAATGCAACGAAAAAGCATATTTTATGTATTCTTTAGCGCACATAAGTCAAGTTAGTTCTTGTATGCAGTGCAATAGCTTATATGCATCTCTTTGATGCATAACAAAGAGTTGTATGCCTTCTTGTATGAATTGCATCGCATTGTATGTATTTCATTGCAATACATGCATTCATGCACAAATGTGATATCTCTTCATTGCACAACAGAATTAGTCAGTAATTGTAAGCAACACATATGCTATTCTGGAATGCCCAACGGTTTAAGTTAGATCTTTTAATGTGCATATGCAATGCAACATTTATTGTGTTATCTCTTCCATGCAAAAAGTAATAATTTAGATCTTGTATGCAATGTAATGCATAACGCATCCAATTCAGCATTCATGACTTAGTTGTTGATGCATTGGATGTATTGGAATGCAAAAACATTAAGACTCAACATGCGTGAAGAATGCACAACGGAAGAATGAAGAACGAAATAAGTTTGTTCTTGTTTAGAGTTCAACATAAGTTATGTGTGTAAGAGATCTTCAATGCACAACGGAATAAGTCAGATATTGTATGCAATGCAACGTAACAGAGCAGTTTAAATTTTATTTTCACAACGAATTAATTTAGATCTGGCAATGCAATGCAATAAATATATCACATATGCCCTATTTCTTTAATGCACAAAGGAAAGAGTTCTGTATGTATTGCAATGCAACAGCTCATATGATATCTCTTCATTGCACAACGGAACGAGTCAGTTCTTTTATGCACACATATTTGTTATTCTGTAATGCCCAACGGTTTAAATTAGATCTTGCAATGTGCAAATTAATGCAACGTATTGTATCTCATCTTTTCCATAAAGGAATAATTAAGATATCGTATGCAATGTAATGCAACAGCATATATGTAACCTATTCAATGCATAACGGAATGACATAGTTGTTGATGCATTGGAATGCAAAAGCATTACGATCAACGTGCGTGAAAAGTGCACGACGTAAGAATGAAGAATGCACAACGAAATAAGTTAGTTCTTGTTTGGAGTTCGCCTATAAGTTGTGTGTAAGAGATCATCAATGCACAACGGAATAAGTCCGTTGCAATGCAAGTGCTTGTATGCAATGCAAGTAACAGAGCACAGTTTAAATGTTTTTTTTAATGCACAACGAATTAAATTATATCGTGCATTCAATGCAATAAAAATATCACATATGCCCTATTTCTTTAATGCACAACGGAAAGAGTTCTGAATGTATTGTAATGCAACTGCTCATATTTAATGTGATATCTCTTCATTGCACAACGGAGCGAGTCAGTTCTTGTATGCACATATGAAATGTTATTCAGGAATGCCCAACGGTTCAAGTTAGATCTTGCAACGTGCATATGCAATGCAACAATATATCGTGTTATCTCTTCCATGCACAAAGGAATAATTTAGATCTTGTATGCAATGTAATGCAACAGCATATATGTAACCTATTCAAATGCATAACGGAATGACTTAGTTGTTGATGCATCGGAATGCAAAAGCATTAAGACTCAACAAGCGTGACGAATGCACGATGGAAGAATGAAGAATGCACAACGAAATTAGTCAGTTCTTCTTTAGAGTTTGCCTATAAGTTTGTTATGTGTGTAAGAGATCTTCAATGCACAACGGAATAAGTCAGATCGTGCATGCAATGCAATAAAAATATCACCCTATTTCTTTAATGCACAACGGAAAGAGTTCTGAATATATTACAATGAAACAGCTAATATGTTATGTGATATCTCTTCATTGCACAACGGAACGAAATGTTATTTTTCAATGCACAACGAATTAATTTACATATCAAGGAAGAATGAAGATTGCACAACGAAATAAGTTAGTTCTTGTTAGAGATCGCCTATAAGTTATGAGTGTAAGTGACCTTAAATGCACAACGGAATGAATGCAATGCAACGTGACAGAGCACAGTTTAAATGTTTTTTTTTCAATGCACAACGAATTAATTTAGATCGTGCATGCAATGCAATAAAAATATCACATATGCCAAATTTCCTTAATGCACAACGGAAAGAGTTCTGAATATATTACAATGCAACAGCTCATATGTTATGCGATATCTCTTCATTGCACAACGGAACGAGTCAGTTCTTGCATGCACACACATATATTATTCTTGAAAGCATGCGTGAACAGTTTAATTTAGATATTACAATGTGCATATGCAATCTCTTCCATACACAAAGGAATAATTTAGATCTTGTATGCAATGTAACGCAACAGCACATATGTAACCTATTCAATGCATAATGGAATGACTTAGTTGTTGATGCATTGGAATGCAAAATCATTAAGTCTCAATATTCGTGAAGAATGCACAACGGAAGAAGGAAGAATGCACAACGAAGTTTGTTCTTGTTTAGAGTTCACTAAAAAGGCCATTATTTATGTGTAAGAGTAGACGGAATGCACAACGGAATAAGTCAGATCTTGTATGCAATGCAACGTAACAGAGCACAGTTTAAATGTTAAAAATCACATATGCCCTATTGCTTTAATGCACAACGGAAAGAGTTCTGAATTTATTGGAATGCAACAGCTCCTATGTTACTATGCAACAGCTCCTATATTCACTGCACAACGGAACGAGTCTTGTACGCACTTATACAATGTTATTCTGGAATGCCCAACGGTTTAAGTTAGATCTTGCAATGTGCATATGCAATGCAACATGTATTGTGTTATCTCTTCCATGCACAAAGGAATAATTTAGATCTTGTATGCAATGTAATACATAACCTGCACATAAACCTGCACATAAATAACCTATTCAATGCATAACGGAATGACTTAGTTGTTAATGCATTGGAATGCAAAAGAGTTACTCAACATGCGTGAAGAATGCACGACGGAAGCATGAAGATTGCACAACGAAATAAGTTCGTTCTTGTTTAGAGTTCGCATATAAGTTATGTGTGTAAGAGATCTTCAATGAACAACGGAATAAGTCAGATATTGTATGCAATGCAACGTAACAGAGCACAGTTTAAATGTTATTTTTCAATGCACAACGAAATAATTAGATCGTGCATGCAACGCAATAAAAATATCACATATGCCCTATTTCTTTAATGTCCAACGGAAAGAGTTCTGAATTTATTGCAATGCAAAAGCTAATATGTTATGTGATATCTCTTCTTTGAACACGGAACGAGTCAGCTCTTGTATGCACTTGTAAAATGTTATTCTGGAATGCCCAACGGTTCAAGTTAGATCTTGCAATGTACATTATGCAATCCAACATGTATTGTGTTATCTCTTCCATGCACAGAGGTGGGCACAAATGCATAAAAAACTATTTTGTTACAAAATACAAATACTGGCTCATGAAATGTAACAAAATAAAATTCAAAATACTGATGTGAAAAATGTATTTAAATAAAATACAAGTAATTAGTATTTTGAAAATACAAAAATACTCCCACAATAATCTTGTCTTTTTTTTTTTATTACTGAAAGGTCAATAACACAAATAGTAGCAATAACACAAATATGATAAATGTGTAAATTCAAAATGGCGAAGTAGCAAAATAAAAAAGTATGGGCATTTCACTAAATCTCTACAGGGCCTAAAATAGCTCCCTCTGACGTAAATGGCATGTATAGCTAAGTTCACATCAATGGTGTGGTAGTTTTATACAAAATCAATATCAATATTTCTCATATGTAATACGTTTATATTGTGAACGCTTGCTTAGCGTGGAAATTTCAGTGGAGTTACGACAGACGCACTGTTTCATAATAGGTAGGGCATATGATGTCCTTTATGAACGACAACCACAGTGCATTAATCTCATAAGGCACAATTATTTTCTCTATAATGCCATTCAGTGTGCAATATGTGTGTGTTTAGACTGTATATTTTTCACAAAACACTTTACCTTAAAGGTGCTATCAGCGATTTCAGGCCCAAAAAAGGCCGAAACATGATCACATTCATCTAATTATTCCTAGGGGGAAATCACAGACAGGGGGTGGGTGTTGTGAGGTTTTGCTCCGACTTCGCGTGCAGCCGTGCACGAGTGCAAAACCTCACAACACTGTTGGTGATTGTTTGGAACACTGTTTATTTAGGTTTTGGTGGTTGGTGAAACCCATTGTTCTCTTACGAGAGGTTCTCTCGTATTGCGTAAGCTAGCTTACGCTGCGGGAAAGATTCATCTTTGCTGAGATATTGAAGCCAAAAAATTATTTCATAATTTGTATCCATTGACAACGCAGTTCCTCTGCGGCAGACCTAGAGCAGGCTAGCTAGCAGCTCATTGGTTCGCTCAGAGAGAACTGCTTAAGCCTATGGGAGAGCGGGGCTGAACCCGCTTCCAATGAGAGGCGCCCGCGCGCTCATTGCGTCATGGCCCGCCAGAATGGGCGTGGCTATGGTGTATATAACAGTCTCTCCCAGGCTTATATGTTGATTCATTTCATCTTCAGCAAGCTGCACGCTTCTGCTGTCCTGAGAAAAGCCGTCGCCGTCGAGAAGGCATCACTCTAGCGAGCTCCCGGACCCTGAAGAAGCCGGCCGTCTTCGCCACCTTCAGCCGCCCTGCAAGCTAGCGCCATCCGACGACTGTATCCTTCTCTTTTCTCTATTTATATATCTAAAAGAGCCGAGCGTCTTTTTAAAGATGTCTCGTTTTTCCTGCGGCTCTTGCCGCGCTCGTCTCTGAAGTCTCAGATGAAGTCTCCATGTCATCTGCGCTCTCTGCCTGGGACTCGAGCACGCAGAACTCGCCCTCGCGGATGGAGGATGCGACTTCTGTGAGAGCCTGCCGTTGTCGTCCCTGCGGGCACGACTTCTGGCAGCAAAATCCGCTCCCGCGCCGCCTCCCTCTTCGCCGCGTAAGAAGAAACGCCGCTCCCAGAGGCCGCCGGAGCCCCCAGCGGAACCATGCGGGCCGCCGCCGCCGCTTCCCGCTTCCCGCTCTCCCTCCCCGCCCCTGCCGGACATACAGTTGCCGCTGAGTGGCCGCTCTGTCGCTTCCGATGACGCCGCGGAGGAGAAGGACTCCTGTTCACTGCTCGCATCAGACAATGAAGAATGGTCATCTCTCGGATCCACGAGAGAGTCGGCGGGGATCCGCGCCGGGATAGAGGAGGAACTAATGCGCCTCCTCTCACAGGCCGTCGAACGCCTCGGTCTCGAGTGGTCTCCTCCACCCGAGCAGGCCCCGAACCGGCTGGACGGCAGCTTTTTTTCATCGGCGCTCGACCCCCGCGTGTAACCGGGCCGCCCCATTCCTGCCTGAACTTCACACAGAGCTGACGAAGTCCTGGAATGCCCCGCTCTTGGCTAGAAACCGCTCCGATATATCCGCCTCGCTGCGCTCGGTGGACGGAGCCGCCGAAAAAGGTTACTCAGCCATGCCGCCCGTCGAGGACTTGGTCGCCGCACACCTCTGCCCGCCCTCTGCTAGATGGCGCTCTTCCCCCACGCTTCCTTCGAAAGCTTGCAGAGCGACCTCGAGCTTTCATGCTCGCGCCTACGCCGCCGCCGGTCAGGCCGCCGCAGCGCTACATTCTATGTCTGTCCTCCAAGTATTACAGAGCGATATTCTCCGTGAGTGGGCCGAAAGCGGTAGAAACCCCTCCCCCGCTGTTACGGATCTGAGAAGTGCTACGGACCTCGCCCTTCGCGCCACTAAAGCCGCCGCACAAGCTCTGGGGAGATGCATGGCCAGCCTTTGTGTTGCCGAGAGACACTTATGGCTCAGGCTCGCCGACATGGGAGATTCTGAGCGCGCCGCGTTTCTTAACGCGCCCCTCTCCCCGACGGGCCTTTTTGGATCTGCTGTCACGGGAATCGTCGATCGCTTTTCTGAGGTCCAGAAAGCTACTCAGGCGATGAATTTGTTTCTGCCCCGCCGCGGTAGCTCTTCCGCGGGCCGCTCTCGCGAGCCTCCTGCCAGAGCTCCACCACAGCGCCCCCCTCCGCAGACTCAAACAGCCCAGCGCAGACAGGGCGGCCGCCCTCGCTCTCGCTCTGACAGCCGCCGCAGACCGCCGCCCCCTCGAGGCCCGCGACCTAAGATCACGCTGAAGCCTGATCATCAGAAGTCTGCCTAGCAAAGTCAAGAAAACGACGGTGCTCTCCCGCTGCGGCCGGACCACCGTCAAAGCTTCGCCCTCTGCCGACTGCTGTAGTGTTGACCGCCACAAACAAGCCGGTGTCCCAGCCCGCTTGCGAGCGACAAAAAGCCGTTTTTACGGCTACCCAGAGAAATCTCAAAAAGAGAAAATTTGCCAGTTGTGTAGAAAATGTGCCCACAATCATGTGCTCACCCATACACACAAGCATAACATATCCCGTGTCTCTATCAGAGCCCCATCACATGAAACGGGCACAGCCCGCTCTAATATCAGAGAACATAAACACGCCCACGAGCTCGTGCGCGTGTCCCCTCTCTGCTCGCTCTGTTTCACGGCCCATAGGCTCCTTTCTGAGTGCAAATCCCGTTGCCACACACATTCAAAGCGCGCCCACACACTGTGTCCAGCCCGCTATGTGCAGCAATCAGGGCGATATAGCCATTCGGCCACTAGCCGCATGCTCCAAAGCGTGGGAAGCCATTCCAGGCATTTCCCCGTGGGTACTAAGCATTATAAAGAACGGCTATCTGCTAAAGTTTCGCCGCCGCCCGCCTTGTGCGCGCGCGCGGCTCGAATCTACTGTCAGTCCGCTGGCCGCCGGCACGCTCCGCTCAGAAATTGCGACGCTGTTGCAAAAGGGCGCCATAGAGAGAGTCCCACCATCTATGACCGAGTCGGGGTTTTACGGCCGTTATTTTCTGGTTCCCAAGAAAGACGGCGGCCTCAGACCGATTTTAGATCTCAGGTCTTTGAACAAAGTGCTCATGAAGAGACCGTTCAAGATGCTCACTACCAGGAAACTCCTCGCGCAGGTGCGCCAGGGGGAATGGTTCATCTCTCTAGACCTGAAAGACGCCTATTTTCAGATCCAGATAAATCCCCGTCACAGGCCATTCTTACGTTTCGCCTTCGAGGGTCATGTTTATCAATACGCCGTTCTCCCGTTCGGCTTATCCCTGGCGCCCCGCACATTTACGAAGTGCATGGATACGGCGCTCGTCCCCCTGCGGAGCCAGGGGCTGCGCATATTGAATTATCTGGACGACTGGCTGATTTTGGCCCAATCACAGACGGAGCTTCTGTCGCACCGCGCAGTTCTCCTCGACCATCTGAACACGCTGGGCCTTTCTGTCAACTGGACAAAGAGCTCCCTTCAACCCAGTCAATCGTCTTCCTTTCTAGGAATAGATTTGAACTCGGTCACGATGACGGCTCGCCTGTCTACACAGCGCGCGCGCAGTGTACAGCGACTGGCCGCCTCGTTTCAGATGGGCACCCGCTCACCTCTGAAAACTTTTCAGAGGATGCTGGGTTACATGGCCTCAGCCTCCGCTGTGCTTCAGCTGGGCCTTCTGCACATGCGTCCGCTTCAGCTTTGGTTAAACAGCCGTGTACCCCACCGCGCGTGGAACACGGGCCGCCAGCTGATCAGAGTTACGCAGACATGTCTCACGGCGCTGCAGCCATGGACAGTAGCAGAATGGTTTCGACAGGGCGTCACGATGGGGACCTTTTCCCGCCGAAAGGTCATCTCGACAGATGCATCCAACACGGGTTGGGGTGCAGTCTGCGAGGGCTCACCGGCCTTCGGCCATTGGTCGACACAGGAAAGCCCCCTACACATAAACTGTCTGGAAATGCTTGCGGTCGAGAACGCGCTTTCGCGCTTCCTCCCGCTCATTCGGGGACACCACGTCCTGATCCGTTCGGACAACATGGCTGTGGTCTCCTATCTCAACCGTCAGGGCGGTGTCAGGTCCAGGAATCTCTTCCTACGGTCACACCGCATTTTAGTTTGGTCTCAGAGCCGCCTGCTCTCGCTCAGAGCGACGCATGTGCCGGGCCATCTGAACGACGGTCCAGACATACTGTCCAGGAACCTCATCTCCTCAGGAGAATGGTCCCTGAACACACAAACGGTCCAAATACTGTGGCGGCTATTCGGCAGAGCAGAGGTGGACCTCTTCGCGTCAGAAGAGAACGCTCACTGCCCAATATTTTTCTCAAGGAGCGAGGACGCGCTAGCCCAGGAATGGCCTCGCCGCCCGCTCTATGCATTCCCTCCGATCGCTCTGCTACCACAGGTAATTCAGAGGATCAGGGACACACGCCACTCGGTGCTCCTCATAGCCCCGCGTTGGGAGAGTCAGAATTGGGTTCCGGAGCTCACTCAGCTGTCGCAGACAGCCCCGTGGCCCATCCCAGTCAGAGCAGATCTCCTCTCTCAAGCTCGCGGCACGATCTGGCACCCCCATCCACGGCGCTGGGCGCTACATGCATGGGTGATCAACGACTATTCGTCGATTTGCCAGAAGGAGTAAGAAACACTATCATACAGGCTAGAGCACCTTCCACGAGAAGGCTATATGCGTCTAAATGGTCTGTGTTCTCAAAATGGTGCACCGACAAACATCTGGACCCACGGTCATGCGAGGTGCCGTCTTTGCTTGTTTTCCTTCAAGAGATGCTGGACAAGGGCAGGTCCCCCTCCACTCTCAAGGTTTACGTGGCAGCCGTCGCGGCGTTCTCTGAACCCCGACGCGCTCAGTCCCTGGGCAAAGACGAGTTAGTCATCCGCTTCCTCAGAGGAGCTAAGAGGATGAACCCTCCGCGCCCCCCTTCGGTTCCTATCTGGGATCTTTCTATAGTTCTCGAAGCTATGAAAGCACCCCCGTTCGAACCGCTCGAGTCTGTGGACCTAAAATACCTCTCGCTCAAAACCGTTTTTCTGACGGCTCTGTCCTCAGTAAAACGCGTGGGGGATCTTCACGCGCTCTCATCCAGCGCCGCGTGTCTCGAGTTTGGTCCGAATGATTCTGTTGTCATTCTCAAACCTAGACATGGCTATGTCCCGAAGGCGATTGGTACCCCGTTCAGGGCTCAGATTATTTCCCTATCGGCTCTGCCTTCATCCGATAGTGAGCGCGACGCCAATCTCCTCTGCCCGGTGCGGGCTCTGAGATTGTACACTACGCGCGCTGCCGCGTTCAGACGCGCTGAGCAGCTTTTCGTGTCGTTTGGGGGGCGCACCAAAGGTCTGGCCGCCTCTAAACAGACACTGTCTAGATGGATAGTAGACGCTATCGCCTCTGCTTACGCATCTAAATGCCTGCCCTGCCCTCTGGGCATCAGGGCGCACTCCACTAGAGGCATGGCCTCATCGTGGGCATGGTCCTGTGGAATTTCCATTCATGACATTTGTGTGGCCGCGGGATGGGCCTCCCCGTCCACTTTTGTCAGATTTTACAACTTGGAAGTTCCCGCCTTGCAGGCAAAATTACTAGCTGTCTAACGACCAGCTCCCTAAGAAGCTGCATTACTGGGAGTCCCTCACACAACCGGTTCGCCCCTTGTGCTCTCCTTAAATGCTTATACACTTCATGTGCCCGCTCTGCCGGCCTCATAGATGCTTATGTATACACTTCATGTGCCCGCTCTGCCGGCCTCATAATACATTCACTCCACGTTAAAAATCCCCCGGTATCACCCTGGGATTCATGAGTGGATTCATGGCGCGCACGGCGTTGACCAGGTGTTCCCGCAGCGTAAGCTAGCTTACGCAATACGAGAGAACCTCTCGTAAGAGAACGAATCGGTTACCTAACGCAACCTCGGTTCTCTCTAGAAGAGGGAACGAGTATTGCGTTCCCGGCCGTGCTTGCGCTACTAGCGTTTCGCTTCACGCTGAAATAAATCAACATATAAGCCTGGGAGAGACTGTTATATACACCATAGCCACGCCCATTCTGGCGGGCCATGACGCAATGAGCGCGCGGGCGCCTCTCATTGGAAGCGGGTTCAGCCCCGCTCTCCCATAGGCTTAAGCAGTTCTCTCTGAGCAAACCAATGAGCTGCTAGCTAGCCTGCTCTAGGTCTTGCTTAGAGGAACTGCGTTGTCAATGGATACAAATTATGAAATAATTTTTTGGCTTCAATATCTCAGCAAAGATGAATCTTTCCCGCAGCGTAAGCTAGCTTATGCAATACTCGTTCCCTCTTCTAGAGAGAACCGAGGTTACGTTAGGTAACCGATTCGTTTTTGTGTGCAGATCTCAGAGCCTATAGCCTGGGAAAACCAAGACAACTTCCGGCAAATTTAGATTTGCTCTGAAAGTTAGTCTGGCAAAGAGCTCATTGAAACCCATTTCCAGTCCGCAGAAATCACGGCACCAATCAGAAACGTTGGGGCGGGCTTTACACGATGACGATAGCACAGCGACGGTGAAGCAGATTTTGTACATTTACAAAGATGGATGCCGCCGTGGAACTATGTGTGACGGTTATAGTTGAACACCGTCATTAGAACTCTATAACCGCCAAAACCATGTTATTAAAATATATTTTTCACAAACATTTATCATAGAGAATGTTTAAATACTAATATCAGCTTACAAGGGAAACGGAGGCGGAGTTAGTGGTGCGATCGGAGGCTGCTACTGCTGGAGATGATTCGGGAGAGGTCTGTCCCCCTTTACCGGGGTCAGAGCGCGCGCTGACACGGAGTAAAGCCTTGTTTAACTCGACTCGTCCGCACGAGCGCGAAGGTGCGCGGGGCAAAAATGACGCGTTCGGTGCGCAAGACCGGCAAGACCCCATTTCGCTTGGCTGTGTGCACGGGTTTTTTGTAACAGCGCGCGCGGCGCAGCATCCGAGGATGAACGACTTCAAGCCGAATCTGCCCGAGCCGTACGTCTCACAGCACCGGCACCCAGTTTGCGCGTCTAAATTGCAAAGTTTTTTTTATTAAGGTTTTGTTTACGGTGTGTGATTTATTTAATGGAAAGCACATTCACTTCCAGTTGTCTTGCTGTTAATTTTAAATAAACGTAGAGCAAGTAGCTAATCAGTGTCAGCAAGTTGTTCTATAACAGACGAACCAACGTCGCTCTGCATACGTCATCTTCTTCATCGCTCTGATTGGTTTTAGGTCTATCCAATTGCGCCCAGATGCATTTGAGCTACGTCCGTTGGTGACGCCCCTTTGGAAATGATTTGTCTATGAAGCTTTGCCAGACCCTAACTCAGTTATAACTGAGAATGGTCTGGTTTTAACCAGGCTGCAGAGCCTAGGCTGCCTACAGAGACGCGGTTTTTGGACGGCATGCTTATGGGGCGGGCAGCTAGCGGATCGCTAGGAAAAATTAGATGAATGTGATCATCATTTATGTTTCGGCCTTTTTTGGGCCTGAAATCGCTGATAGCACCTTTAATGCCGTTTTTAAGAGGAGCAGCGCCACTTCTTCTCCTGTGTTCAAAACTCATTCACTTCTTGGAGGGAGCCCGGTCTACAGGGTGTCACGTGATTTTCGTGCATCTAACCTGGACATTGCCATTGCCAACATCAGACCGAAAATATGGCAAAATCTTTTACTATGGTGATTTTTGGAAGTATTTAAGTATTTGAAATACTCTAAATACACTCCCTCAAAATATTTTGTTACAAACTACATTTTAGTTTTTCCATACCTGAAAAATACAAATGACAAAATACACTAAAGTAATTAAATACGTATTTAAAATACATTTAATTGAAATACTGCCCATGTCCGAGAATGAGTCTAATAATATCCATAGAAAGTAAAAAATTGAGGACTCCCTGACCAGAAATATGTTCAAAAGTTCCAAAAGTTCCACATACGCATAGACTTCTGATGTTTCATAAGCCAGAGAGTAATCCATAATTTATCTACTGAACACCTTTTCTTGCCAAATAGTCCTTGATCTTGAAATGTCTTTAAATGACTGCAGATATTTCTTCAGCCAAAGAGTAGTCCACTTTTGCCCAACTGGATATTCACGAAGTTCAAGAAATCTATGAGAACAAAGTCACCCTTTAATTACACCTTGGCCAGAAATATGTTCACTAGGTCAAATATTGAATACAGAATGGCTGATGAAACATCAGAACGAGTCTATGAGTATGTATAAAAAGTTCAAGATCGAGGACTCCATGGCCAGAAAGTCACATTTGGACTAATGGCTGCTTGGTGAACATGAGAAAGAAACTATGAGTATGTATAGAAAGTTAAAGTTCCAGGACACTTTGGAGAGAAAAATGTCAAAAATGTCGAATTTGAACTACTGTATGGAGAAACATGAGAAGAAAAACATCAGAACAAATCTGAGTATGTATAGGTAGTTCAAGCTCAAGGAAAAAAATGGCAAACAATATCTATAGGTCCTATTTGAAATACTGCCTGGTTGATGTAACATGGAGTAACATGGAGACAAAGTTCAAAAACGAGGTCTCTTTGGCCATTCAGATGTTCATTAGGTCAAATATGGACTACTGTATGGCTGATGAAACATTAAAATGTGTCTATGAGTCTGTATTGTAGGTTAAAGTCCAAGGACCTTTTGGCCAAAAACATATTCCGAAGGTAAAACATGGACTACTGTCTGTCTGATGAAACATCAGAAGGAGTCTTCGAGTATGTACAGAAAGTTCAAGATCGAGGACTCTTTGGCCAGAAATATATTCAATGGGTCGAATTTAGACTAAATATATGGTTGAAATAAAGAATTCCATGAAAGTGTATATTACGTTACCAATTTGATGACTCTTTGGCCAGATATATGTTCAATAGGTCAAATTTGGACTACTGTCTGTCTTATGAGTCTATAGTATAAATAGAAAGTTATAGTTCAAAGACTCTTTGTCCAGAAATGTTGGGTAGGTCAATAATGAACTACAGGCCCAATTTGGAATACTGTCTGGTTGATGTCACATCAGAAGGAGACAATATCAGTGTAAAGTAAGTTCAACTCGAGAAATCTTTGGCCAGAATTATGTTCAATTGGTTAAAATTGGACTAATACATAGTTGATGTAACATCAAAAGAGGTCTATGGGAGAAAAAAGGCATCCTTTGACTTCATTTTGGCCAGAAATGTGTTCAAGTCAAATATGGATTACTGTATGTCTGATGAAACATCAGAATGAGTCTATTAATATCTGTAGAAAATTCAAAATCGAGGACTCCATGACCAAAAATTTGTTCAAAAGTTCCAAAATGGCTGAGGAAACATCAGAAGAAGTCAGTGAGAATGTATACAAAGTTCAAAGTCAAGATCTTTGGCCAGAGAGTTCAGTAGGTCAAACATGTACATAGGTCTGGCTGATGTAGCATATGACGGAGCCAATGCGTATGTATAAAAGTTAAAGTTTGAGGACTCTTTGGCCAGAAATATGTTAAATGGGTTAAATATGGAGTTATATATGGTTGAAGTAACATCAAAAGGAGTCTCTGAGATAGCATAGTTAGTTAAAATTACTATGGACAGATATATGTTCAAAAGGTCAAACGCGGACTATTGTCTGGCCAATGAAACACCAGAACGAGTCTATGAGTATGTATTGAAAGTTCAAAATCGAGGTCTCTTTGGCCATTCAGATGTTCATTAGGTCAAATATGGACTACTGTATGGCTGATGAAACATTAAAATGTGTCTATGAGTCTGTATTGTAGGTTAAAGTCCAAGGACCTTTTGGCCAAAAACATATTCCGTAGGTAAAACATGGACTACTGTCTGTCTGATGAAACATCCGAAGGAGTCTTTGAGTATGTACAGAAAGTTCAAGATCGAGGACTCTTTGGCCAGAAATATATTCAGTGGGTAAAATTTAGACTATGGTCGAAATAAAGAATTCCATGAAAGTGCATATTACTTACCAATTTGATGACTCTTTGGCCAGATATTTTTTTTCAATAGGTCAAATTTGGACTACTGTCTATCTTATGAGTCTATAGTATGTATAGAAAGTTATAGTTCAAAGACTCTTTGTCCAGAAATGTTTAGTAGGTCAATAATGAACTACAGGCCCAATTTGGAATACTGTCTGGTTGATGTAACATCAGAAGGAGACAATGTCAGTGTAAAGTAAGTTCAACTCGAGAAATCTTTGGTCAGAATTATGTTAATTTGGTTAAAATTGGACTAATACATAGTTGATGTAACATCAAAAGAGGTCTATGAGAAAAAAAAGGCATCTTTTGACCACTTTGGCCAGAAATGTGTTCAGTAAGTCAAATTTGGAATACTGTATGGCTGATGAAACATCAGAATGAGTCTATTAATATCTGTAGAAAGTAAATCGAGGACTCCCTGACCAGAAATATGTCCAAAAGTTCCAAAAATGGACTATTGTATTATTGAGGAAGCATCAGAAGAAGTCAGTGAGAATGTGTACAAAGTTCATAGTCAAGATCTTTGGCCAGAGAGTTCAGTAGGTCAAACATGTACAATTGTCTGGCTGATGTAGCATATGACGGAGCCAATGAGTATGTATAAAAGTTAAAGTTTGAGGACTCTTTGGCCAAAAATATGTTAAATGGGTTAAATATGGAGTTATATATGGTTGAAGTAACATCAAAAGGAGTCTCCGAGATAGCATAGTTAGTTAAAATGACTATGGACAGATATATGTTCAAAAGGTCAAACGCGGACTATTGTCTGGCTAATGAAACATCAGAACGAGTCTATGAGTAATGTATTGAAAGTTCAAGATCGAGGTCTCTTTGCCCATTCAGATGTTCATTAGGTCAAATATGGACTACTGTATGTCTGATGAAACATCACAATGTCTGTAGAAAGTTCAAAATCGAGGACTTCTAGACCAGAAATATGTTCAAAAGTTCCAAAATAGACTATAGTATGGCTGAGGAAACATCAGAAGAAGTCAGTGAAAATGTATACAAAGTTCAAAGTCAAGATCTTAGGCCAGAGAGTTCATTAGGTCAACCATGTACAATTGTCTGGCTAATGTAGCTAATGACGGAGCCAATCCGTATGCATAAAAGTTAAAGTTTGAGGACTCTTTGGCCAGAAATATGTTAAATGGGTCAAATATGGAGTTATATATGGTTAAAGTAACATCAAAAGGAGTCTCTGAGATAGCATAGTAAGTTAAACTACTGACACGTTGGACAGATATATGTTCAAAAGGTCAAATGTGGTTAATGAAACATCAGAACGAGTCTATGAGTATGTATTGAAAGTTCAAAATCGAGGTCTCTTTGGCCATTCAGATGTTCATTAGGTCAAATATGGACTACTGTATGGCTGATGAAACATTAAAATGTGTCTATGAGTCTGTATTGTAGGTTAAAGTCCAAGGACCTTTTGGCCAAAAACATATTCCGTAGGTAAAACATGGACTACTGTCTGTCTGATGAAACATCAGAAGGAGTCTTTGAGTATGTGAAGTTCAAGATCGAGGACTCTTTGGCCAGAAATATATTCAATGGGTCGAATTTAGACTAAATATATGGTTGAAATAAAGAATTCCATGAAAGTGTATATTACGTTACCAATTTGATGACTCTTTGGCCAGATATATGTTCAATAGGTCAAATTTGGACTACTGTCTGTCTTATGAGTCTATAGTATAAATAGAAAGTTATAGTTCAAAGACTCTTTGTCCAGAAATGTTTGGTAGGTCAATAATGAACTACAGGCCCAATTTGGAATACTGTCTGGTTGATGTAACATCAGAAGGAGACAATGTCAGTGTAAAGTAAGTTCAACTCGAGAAATCTTTGGCCAGAATTATGTTAATTTGGTTGAAATTGGACTAATACATAGTTGATGTAACATCAAAAGAGGTCTATGAGAAAAAAAAGGCATCTTTTGACCACTTTGGCCAGAAATGTGTTCAGTAAGTCAAATTTGGAATACTGTATGGCTGATGAAACATCAGAATGAGTCTATTAATATCTGTAGAAAGTAAATCGAGGACTCCCTGACCAGAAATATGTCCAAAAGTTCCAAAAATGGACTATTGTATTATTGAGGAAGCATCAGAAGAAGTCAATGAGAATGTGTACAAAGTTCATAGTCAAGATCTTTGGCCAGAGAGTTCAGTAGGTCAAACATGTACAATTGTCTGGCTGATGTAGCATATGACGGAGCCAATGAGTATGTATAAAAATTAAAATTTGAGGACTCTTTGGCCAGAAAAATGTTAAATGGGTAAGATATGCAGTTATGGTTGAAGTAACATCAAAAGGAGTCTCTGAGATAGTATAGTAAGTTAAACTTACTATGGACAGATATATGTTCAAAAGGTCAAACGCGGACTATTGTCTGGCTAATGAAACATCAGAACGAGTCTATGAGTATGTATTGAAAGCTCAAGATCGAGGTCTCTTTGCCCATTCAGATGTTCATTAGGTCAAATATGGACTACTGTATGTCTGATGAAACATCACAATGAGTCTATTAATATCTGTAGAAAGTTCAAAATCGAGGACTTCTAGACCAGAAATATGTTCAAAAGTTCCAAAATGGATAGTATGGCTGAGGAAGCATTAGAAGAAGTCAGTGAGAATGTATACAAAGTTCAAAGTCAAGATCTTTGGCCAGAGAGTTCAGTAGGTCAAACTTGTAAAATTGTCTGGCTAATGTAGCACTGTTTCATTGCACTGAATACAACAATTAACTTATTCCTTTGCACATAGAAGATTCACGTATGTATGTGTTGCATTCAAGAACTAACTATTGTGCACTAAAGAAAAACATATCTAAATATGTTAATGAATTATATAAAATATGCTCCGTTTTGCTGCATTGCATACAAGCTCTGATAAATTCCTCTGTGCATTATGCATATGCATATGCACATTGAAAGATTAAACCGTTGTGCATTCAAGAATAACAAATGTGTTGCATACAAGAACTGACTCAATCCTTTGTACAAAGCAAGATATAAGCTTCTTGTTGCTTTGCAACACGATGCAATGCATACAAGAAGGCATACAACTCTTTCAGTTTTGCATCGAAGAGATACATATAAATCTATGCACTAGACTCATTCCACTGTACTACTTCATTGCAAGAACGGTCAGACGGTCCTGTCTGTCCGGAGTGGGAACCTGTGGAACAGTTTTCCTCAAACACTAAGAGAATGTACTACATATAGCTCGTTTAAAGTCCAGCTGAAAAAATGGCTATGGGCAAATCAAAGCTGCACACACACTAGTATGTAGGTTTTATCTGTTTTAATTTTGTTAATTTGTTATTTTTATTTGTTTTGTTGTAACGTGTATATGGATGAGTGTTTTTGTGAAGTTGAATGTAGTCTTGTGTGAATATTGTATATAGCTAATTTATGAATTGACTGTAGATGTAAAATTTTACTTTGTAATGTTTTGTGAGTTCGATGATCCTGCCCCGTGGGACTACGGATGGAAATTAGCCTTTGGCTAAAATCCGGCATTTTTACATGCATGTACTCCATGTTATGTTCATTAAAATGCACTGTTCCAATCAAATAAAGAATAATAAAAAAAACATATATGTTACATACAAGAACTGACTCATTCCGTTGTGCAACAAAGAGACATCACATAACATTTGAGCTGTTGCATTGCAATACATACAGAACTCTTTCTTTTGTGCATTGAAGCATATGTGATATTTTATTGCCTTGCATGCAGGATTTAAAATTAATCCGTTGTGCATTGAAAAATAAACTGTTTCATTGCATTGTATACAAGAGCTAACTTGTGCACTGAAGAGAAAATACAACATAAGTGCTGTTGCTTTGCATTTGCATGCAAGATCTATCTTATTCGGAAGTGCATTGAAGAGATAACACATAACATATGGCCTGTTTTTTTTAATAGAATTGTAAACAAGAATAAACAACATTTACTTGTGAGCTTAAAAAAACATAAAATATGCTGTTTTGTTTTATTGCATAGTAACTAACAAAACAACGCATTCAGATCTAAATTAAATCAAGAATACTATATATATATATATTGCATACAAGAACTGACTCATTCCATTGTGCTATGAAGAGATATAGCATAATATATGAGCTGTTGCATTGCAATACATACAGTACAGAACACTTTCCACTGTGCATTAAAGAAATGGGGCATATTTGATATTTTTATTGCATTGCATACAAGAACTGACTTATTCTTTTGTGCATTGAAGATCTCTTACACACATAGCTAACTTATAGGCGAACTCTAAAGAAGAACTAACTTATTTCGTTGTGCTTTTTACATTCTTCCGTCGTGCATTCTTCACGCATGTTGAGTCTTAATGCTTTTGCATTACAATGCATCAACAACTAAGTCATTCCGTTATGCATTGAAAATAGGTTACATATGTGCTATTGCATTACATTGCATACAATATCTAAATTATTCCTTTGTGCATGGAAGAGATAACACAATACATGTTGGATTGCATATGTACATTGCAAGATCTAACTTGAACCGTTGGGCATTCCAGAATAACATTTTATAAGTGCATACAAGAGCTGACTCGTTCCGTTTTCAAAGAAGAGATATCACATAACATATTAGCTTTTGCATTGCAATAAATTCAGAACTCTTTCCGTTGGACATTAAAGAAATAGGGCATATGTGATATTTTTATTGCGTTGCATGCACAATCTAATTATTTCGTTGTGCATTGAAAAATAACATTTAAACTGTGCTCTGTTACGTTGCATTGCATACAATATCTGACTTATTCCGTTGTTCATTAAAGATCTCTTACACACATAACTTATATGCGAACTCTAAACAAGAACGAACTTATTTCGTTGTGCAATCTTCATGCTTCCGTCGTGCATTCTTCACGCATGTTGAGTAACTCTTTTGCATTCCAATGCATTAACAACTAAGTCATTCCGTTATGCATTGAATAGGTTATTTATGTGCAGGTTTATGTGCAGGTTATGTATTACATTGCATACAAGATCTAAATTATTCCTTTGTGCATGGAAGAGATAACACAATACATGTTGCATTGCATATGCACATTGCAAGATCTAACTTAAACCGTTGGGCATTCCAGAATAACATTGTATAAGTGCGTACAAGACTCGTTCCGTTGTGCAGTGAATATAGGAGCTGTTGCATAGTAACATAGGAGCTGTTGCATTCCAATAAATTCAGAACTCTTTCCGTTGTGCATTAAAGCAATAGGGCATATGTGATTTTTAACATTTAAACTGTGCTCTGTTACGTTGCATTGCATACAAGATCTGACTTATTCCGTTGTGCATTCCGTCTACACATAAATAATGGCCTTTTTAGTGAACTCTAAACAAGAACAAACTTATTTCGTTGTGCATTCTTCCTTCTTTCGTTTTGCATTCTTCACGAATATTGAGACTTAATGATTTTGCATTCCAATGCATCAACAACTAAGTCATTCCATTATGCATTGAATAGGTTACATATGTGCTGTTGCGTTACATTGCATACAAGATCTAAATTATTCCTTTGTGTATGGAAGAGATTGCATATGCACATTGTAATATCTAAATTAAACTGTTCACGCATGCTTTCAAGAATAATATATGTGTGCATGCAAGAACTGACTCGTTCCGTTGTGCAATGAAGAGATATCGCATAACATATGAGCTGTTGCATTGTAATATATTCAGAACTCTTTCCGTTGTGCATTAAGGAAATTTGGCATATGTGATATTTTTATTGCATTGCATGCACGATCTAAATTAATTCGTAGTGCATTGAAAAAAAACATTTAAACTGTGCTCTGTCACGTTGCATTGCATTCATTCCGTTGTGCATTTAAGGTCACTTACACTCATAACTTATAGGCGATCTCTAACAAGAACTAACTTATTTCGTTGTGCAATCTTCATTCTTCCGTCGTGCATTCATCACGCACGTTGATCTTAATGCTTTTGCATTCCAATGCATCAACAACTGAGTCACTCCGTTATAAATTGAATAGCTTACATATCTGCTGTTGCATTACATTGCATACAAGATCTAAATAATTCCTTTGTGCATGGAAGAGTTAACACAATACTTTTCATTGCATATGCACATTGCACATATGTAAATTAAATCGTTGTGCATTGAAAAATAACATTTCGTTCCGTTGTGCAATGAAGAGATATCACATAACATATGAGCTGTTTCATTGTAATATATTCAGAACTCTTTCCGTTGTGCATTAAAGAAATAGGGTGATATTTTTATTGCATTGCATGCACGATCTGACTTATTCCGTTGTGCATTGAAGATCTCTTACACACATAACAAACTTATAGGCAAATTCTAAAGAAAAACTGACTAATTTCGTTGTGCATTCTTCATTCTTCCGTCGTGCATTCGTCACGCTTGTTGAGTCTTAATGCGTTTGCATTCCGATGCATCAACAACTAAGTCATTCCGTTATGCATTTGAATAGGTTACATATATGCTGTTGCATTACATTGCATACAAGATCTAAATAATTCCTTTGTGCATGGAAGAGATAACACGATATATTGTTGCATTGCATATGCACGTTGCAAGATCTAACTTGAACCGTTGGGCATTCCTGAATAACATTTCATATGTGCATACAAGAACTGACTCGCTCCGTTATGCAATGAAGAGATATCACATAAAATATGAGCAGTTGCATTACAATACATTCAGAACTCTTTCCGTTGTGCATTAAAGAAATAGGGCATATGTGATATTTTTATTGCATTGAATGCACGATATAATTTAATTCGTTGTGCATTAAAAAAAACATTTAAACTGTGCTCTGTTACTTGCATTGCATACAAGCACTTGCATTGCAACGGACTTATTCCGTTGTGCATTGATGATCTCTTACACACAACTTATAGGCGAACTCCAAACAAGAATTAACTTATTTCGTTGTGCATTCTTCATTCTTCCGTCGTGCACTTTTCACGCACGTTGATCGTAATGCTTTTGCATTCCAATGCATCAACTATGTCATTCCGTTGTGCATTGAATAGGTTACATATATGCTGTTGCATTACATTGCATACAATATCTTAATTATTCCTTTATGGAAAAGATGAGATACAATACATGTTGCATTAATTTGCACATTGCAAGATCTAACTTAAACCGTTGGGCATTACAGAATAATAAATATGTGTGCATAAAAGAACTGACTCGTTCCGTTGTGCAATGAAGAGATATCATATGAGCTGTTGCATTGCAATACATACAGAACTCTTTCCTTTGTGCATTAAAGAAATAGCGCATATGTGATATATTTATTGCATTGCATTGTCAGATCTAAATTAAGTCGTTGTGAAAATAAAATTTAAACTGCTCTGTTACGTTGCATTGCATACAATATCTGACTTATTCCGTTGTGCATTGAAGATCTCTTACACACATAACTTATGTTGAACTCTAAACAAGAACAAACTTATTTCGTTCTTCATTCTTCCGTTGTGCATTCTTCACGCATGTTGAGTCTTAATGTTTTTGCATTCCAATACATCCAATGCATCAACAACTAAGTCATGAATGCTGAATTGGATGCGTTATGCATTACATTGCATACAAGATCTAAATTATTACTTTTTGCATGGAAGAGATACAATAAATGTTGCATTGCATATGCACATTAAAAGATCTAACTTAAACCGTTGGGCATTCCAGAATAGCATATGTGTTGCTTACAATTACTGACTAATTCTGTTGTGCAATGAAGAGATATCACATTTGTGCATGAATGCATGTATTGCAATGAAATACATACAATGCGATGCAATTCATACAAGAAGGCATACAACTCTTTGTTATGCATCAAAGAGATGCATATAAGCTATTGCACTGCATACAAGAACTAACTTGACTTATATGCGCTAAAGAATACATAAAATATGCTTTTTCGTTGCATTGTATAGAATAACTTACTTAAAATTTCTATACAAACTCATTGACTCCTACAGTTTCATTCATCCATACAGCAGTTCAAACTTGGCCTATTAAACATATCTGGCCAAATAGTCCACGAATATTCTGTACATAATTGACTCCTTCAGATGTTACATCCGCCAGACCAATAATGGTCCGATCAATAATAATATTTTACCTGCTGAACTTTCTGACTAAACCGTCTATGATGTTGAACTTCCTTTACAGTTCCTCCTGAGACAGACAGTAGTCCATATTTGAACCATAAAACATATTTCTGGATAAAGAACCGATAAAGTAGGTCTTTTACCGAACATATATTTGTCCAAAGTGACATCGAAGTTTAACTTACTATGCTTTCTCATAGACTCCTTTTGATGTTACTTCAACCATATATAACTCAATATTTAACCCATTTAACATATATCTGATCAAAGAACTTTCTATTAATACTCATTGACTCCTTCTGATGTTTCAACACACAGACAGTAGTCCATGTTTTACCTACTCAATATGTTTTTGACCAAAAGGTCCTTGAACTCATTTCATTTCATTTCATCAGCCATTACATTGCATGTATTACATGTTTTGATGTAACTTGTACAGAAAGTATATATTACTTAACTTCTGAATGGCAAAACGGTCTTGAACTTTCAAAACATACTCATAGACTCGTTCTGATGTTTCATTAGCCAAACAATATTCCATATTTGACCTACTGAACATATTTCCGGCAAAAGAGTAATCAAAGGATGTCTTCTTTTGATGTTCTATCAACTATGTTTTAGTCCAAATGTGACCTATTAAATATAATTCTGGCCAAAGATTTCACGATATTGAACTTACACCTTTTTATTTTACTTTTTTTTATTTTACTTACACCTTTTGATTGACACCTTTTGATTTTACTTCAACCATGTATAACACCATATTTAACCTATGGGCCTGTGGATATTGTTCACCAAAGAGTAATTGAACTTGAACTTCCTATTCATACTCATAGACTTCTTCTGATGTTTCATCAGCCAGAGAGTATTCCATAATTGACCTACTGAACAGATTTCTGGCCAAAGATTATTTGAACTTTAAGCGACTACCACCAATCAGAGCATACATGGATGACATGACAACCATGACTACAACAGTAGCTTGCACTAATCGGTTAATGGGCAAGTTAACCGATAATATTGAATGGGCACGAATGCAATTTAAGCCCTCTAAATCAAGGAGCATCTTGCTAGTTAAAGGAACGGTAGTAGATAAATCAATATCAATATTTCTCATATGTAATACGTTTATATTGTGAACGCTTGCTTAGCGTGGAAATTTCAGTGGAGTTACGACAGACGCACTGTTTCATAATAGGTAGGGCATATGATGTCCTTTATGAACGACAACCACAGTGCATTGATCTCATAAGGCACAATTATTTTCTCTATAATGCCATTCAGTGTGCAATATGTGTGTGTTTAGACTGTATATTTTTTCACAAAACACTTTACCTAAAAGGTGCTATCAGCGATTTCAGGCCCAAAAAAGGCCGAAACATAAATGATCACATTCATCTAATTTTTCCTAGGGGGAAATCACCGACAGGGGGTGGGTGTTGTGAGGTTTTGCTCCGACTTCGCGTGCAGCCGTGCACCAGTGCAAAACCTCAAAACACTGTTGGTGATTGTTTGGAACACTGTTTATTTAGGTTTTGGTGGTTGGTGAAACCTATTGTTTTTGTGTGCAGATCTCAGAGCGTAGGCTGTCTACAGAGACGCGGTTTTTGGACGGCATGCTTATGGGGCGGGCAGCTAGCGGATCACTAGGAAAAATTAAATGAATGTGATCATCATTTATGTTTCGGCCTTTTTTGGGCCTGACATCGCTGATAGCACCTTTAAAGCCGTTTTTAAGAGGAGCAGCGCCACTTCTTCTCCTGTGTTAAAAACTCATTCACTTCTTGGGAGCCCGGTCTACAGGGTGTCATGTGATTTTCGTGCATCTAACCTGGACATTGCCATTGCCAACATCAGACCGAAAATATGGCAAAATCTTTTACTATGGTGATTTTTGGAAGTATTTAAGTATTTGAAATACTCTAAATACACTCCCTCAAAATATTTTGTTACAAACTACATTTTAGTTTTTCCATACCTGCAAAATACAAATTACAAAATACACTAAAGTAATTAAATGCGTATTTAAAATACATTTAATTGAAATACTGCCCATGTCTGAGAATGAGTCTAATAATATCCATAGAAAGTAAAAAATTGAGGACTCCCTGACCAGAAATATGTTCAAAACTTCCACATACGCATAGACTTCTGTTGTTTCATAAGCCAGAGAGTAATCCATAATTTATCTACTGAACACCTTTTCTTGCCAAATAGTCCTTGATCTTGAAATTTCTTTAAATGACTGCAGATATTTCTTCAGCCAAAGAGTAGTCCACTTTTGCCCAACTGGATATTCACGAAGTTCAAGAAATCTATGAGAACAAAGTCACCCTTTAATTACACCTTGGCCAGAAATATGTTTACTAGGTCAAATATTGAATACAGAATGGCTGATGAAACATCAGAACGAGTCTATGAGTATGTATAAAAAGTTCAAGATCGAGGACTCCATGGCCAGAAAGTCACATTTGGACTAATGGCTGCTTGGTGAACATGAGAAAGAAACTATGAGTATGTATAGAAAGTTAAAGTTCCAGGACACTTTGGAGAGAAAAATGTCAAAAATGTCGCATTTGAACTACTGTATGGAGAAACATGAGAAGAAAAACATCAGAACAAATCTGAGTATGTATAGGTAGTTCAAGCTCAAGGAAAAAAATGGCAAACAATATCTATAGGTCCTATTTGAAATACTGCCTGGTTGATGTAACATGGAGTAACATGGAGACAATGTCAGTGTCAACAAGTAATGTAATGAAACATCAGAACGAGTCTATGAGTATGTATTGAAAGTTCAAAATCGAGGTCTCTTTGGCCATTCAGATGTTCATTAGGTCAAATATGGACTACTGTATGGCTGATGAAACATTAAAATGTGTCTATGAGTCTGTATTGTAGGTTAAAGTCCAAGGACCTTTTGGCCAAAAACATATTCCGTAGGTAAAACATGGACTACTGTCTGTCTGATGAAACATCAGAAGGAGTCTTTGAGTATGTGAAGTTCAAGATCGAGGACTCTTTGGCCAGAAATATATTCAATGGGTCGAATTTAGACTAAATATATGGTTGAAATAAAGAATTCCATGAAAGTTTATATTACGTTACCAATTTGATGACTCTTTGGCCAGATATATGTTCAATAGGTCAAATTTGGACTACTGTCTATCTTATGAGTCTATAGTATAAATAGAAAGTTATAGTTCAAAGACTCTTTGTCCAGAAATGTTTGGTAGGTCAATAATGAACTACAGGCCCAATTTGGAATACTGTCTGGTTGATGTAACATCAGAAGGAGACAATGTTAGTGTAAAGTAAGTTCAACTCGAGAAATCTTTGGCCAGAATTATGTTCAATTGGTTAAAATTGGACTAATACATAGTTGATGTAACATCAAAAGAGGTCTATGAGAGAAAAAAGGCATCCTTTGACTTCACTTTGGCCAGAAATGTGTTCATTAAGTCAAATATGGATTACTGTATGTCTGATGAAACATCCGAATAAGTCTATTAATATCTGTAGAAAGTTCAAAATCGAGGACTCCAT
Source organism: Rhinichthys klamathensis goyatoka (assembly GCF_029890125.1). Lineage (NCBI taxonomy): Eukaryota > Metazoa > Chordata > Actinopteri > Cypriniformes > Leuciscidae > Rhinichthys > Rhinichthys klamathensis. The sequence goes on from NW_026607023.1 coordinate 4,479,671, forward strand.
GACCAGAAATATGTTCAAAAGTTCCAAAATGGACTATAGTATGGCTGAGGAAACATCAGAAGAAGTCAGTGAGAATGTATACAAAGTTCAAAGTCAAGATCTTTGGCCAGAGAGTTCAGTAGGTCAAACATGTACATAGGTCTGGCTGATGTAGCATATGACGGAGCCAATGCGTATGTATAAAAGTTAAAGTTTGAGGACTCTTTGGCCAGAAATATGTTAAATGGGTTAAATATGGAGTTATATATGGTTGAAGTAACATCAAAAGGAGTCTCCGAGATAGCATAGTTAGTTAAAATGACTATGGACAGATATATGTTCAAAAGGTCAAACGCGGACTATTGTCTGGCTAATGAAACATCAGAACGAGTCTATGAGTATGTATTGAAAGTTCAAGATCGAGGTCTCTTTGCCCATTCAGATGTTCATTAGGTCAAATATGGACTACTGTATGTCTGATGAAACATCACAATGTCTGTAGAAAGTTCAAAATCGAGGACTTCTAGACCAGAAATATGTTCAAAAGTTCCAAAATGGACTATAGTATGGCTGAGGAAACATCAGAAGAAGTCAGTGAAAATGTATACAAAGTTCAAAGTCAAGATCTTTGGCCAGAGAGTTCATTAGGTCAACCATGTACAATTGTCTGGCTAATGTAGCTAATGACGGAGCCAATCCGTATGCATAAAAGTTAAAGTTTGAGGACTCTTTGGCCAGAAATATGTTAAATGGGTCAAATATGGAGTTATATATGGTTAAAGTAACATCAAAAGGAGTCTCTGAGATAGCATAGTAAGTTAAACTAATGACACGTTGGACAGATGTATGTTCAAAAGGTCAAATGTGGTTAATGAAACATCAGAACGAGTCTATGAGTATGTATTGAAAGTTCAAAATCGAGGTCTCTTTGGCCATTCAGATGTTCATTAGGTCAAATATGGACTACTTTATGGCTGATGAAACATTAAAATGTGTCTATGAGTCTGTATTGTAGGTTAAAGTCCAAGGACCTTTTGGCCAAAAACATATTCCGTAGGTAAAACATGGACTACTGTCTGTCTGATGAAACATCAGAAGGAGTCTTTGAGTATGTGAAGTTCAAGATCGAGGACTCTTTGGCCAGAAATATATTCAATGGGTCGAATTTAGACTAAATATATGGTTGAAATAAAGAATTCCATGAAAGTTTATATTACGTTACCAATTTGATGACTCTTTGGCCAGATATATGTTCAATAGGTCAAATTTGGACTACTGTCTATCTTATGAGTCTATAGTATAAATAGAAAGTTATAGTTCAAAGACTCTTTGTCCAGAAATGTTTGGTAGGTCAATAATGAACTACAGGCCCAATTTGGAATACTCTCTGGTTGATGTAACATCAGAAGGAGACAATGTTAGTGTAAAGTAAGTTCAACTCGAGAAATCTTTGGCCAGAATTATGTTCAATTGGTTAAAATTGGACTAATAAATAGTTGATGTAACATCAAAAGAGGTCTATGAGAGAAAAAAGGCATCCTTTGACTTCACTTTGGCCAGAAATGTGTTCATTAAGTCAAATATGGATTACTGTATGTCTGATGAAACATCAGAATGCAGAGGTGGGCACAAATACATAGAAAACTATTTTGTTACAAAATACAAATACTGGCTCATGAAATGTAACAAAATAAAATTCAAAATACTGATGTGAAAAATGTATTTAAATAAAATACAAGTAATTAGTATTTTGAAAATACAAAAATACTCCCACAATAATCTTGTCTTTTTTTTTTATTACTGAAAGGTCAATAACACAAAAAGTAGCAATAACACAAATATGATAAATGTGTAAATTCAAAATGGCGAAGTAGCAAAATAAAAAAGTATGGGCATTTCACTAAATCTCTACAGGGCCTGAAATAGCTCCCTCTGACGTAAATGGCATGTATAGCTAAGTTCACATCAATGGTGTGGTAGTTTTATACAAAATCAATATCAATATTTCTCATATGTAATACGTTTATATTGTGAACGCTTGCTTAGCGTGGAAATTTCAGTGGAGTTACGACAGACGCACTGTTTCATAATAGGTAGGGCATATGATGTCCTTTATGAACAACAACCACAGTGCATTGATCTCATAAGGCACAATTATTTTCTCTATAATGCCATTCAGTGTGCAATATGTGTGTGTTTAGACTGTATATTTTTCACAAAACACTTTACCTTAAAGGTGCTATCAGCGATTTCAGGCCCAAAAAAGGCCGAAACGTAAATGATCACATTCATCTAATTTTTCCTAGGGGGAAATCACCGACAGGGGGTGGGTGTTGTGAGGTTTTGCTCCGACTTCGCGTGCAGCCGTGCACGAGTGCAAAACCTCACAACACTGTTGGTGATTGTTTGGAACACTGTTTTATTTAGGTTTTGGTGGTTGGTGAAACCCATTGTTTTTGTGTGCAGATCTCAGAGCCTATAGCCTGGGAAAACCCAGACAACTTCCGGCAAATTTAGATTTGCTCTGAAAGTTAGTCTGGCAAAGAGCTCATTGAAACCCATTTCCAGTCCGCAGAAATCACGGCACCAATCAGAAACGTTGGGGCGGGCTTTACACGATGACGATAGCACAGCGACGGTGAAGCAGATTTTGTACATTTACAAAGATGGATGCCGCCGTGGAACTATGTGTGACGGTTATAGTTGAACACCGTCATTAGAACTCTATAACCGCCAAAACCATGTTATTAAAATATATTTTTCACAAACATTTATCATAGAGAATGTTTAAATACTAATATCAGCTTACAAGGGAAACGGAGGCGGAGTTAGTGGTGCGATCGGAGGCTGCTACTGCTGGAGATGATTCGGGAGAGGTCTGTCCCCCTTTACCGGTCAGAGCGCGCGCTGACACGGAGTAAAGCCTTGTTTAACTCGACTCGGCCACACGAGCGCGAAGGTGCGCGGGGCAAAAATGACGCGTTCGGTGCGCAAGACCGGCAAGACCCCATTTCGCTTGGCTGTGTGCACGGGTTTTTTGTAACAGCGCGCGCGGCGCAGCATCCGAGGATGAACGACTTCAAGCCGAATCTGCCCGAGCCGTACGTCTCACAGCACCGGCACCCAGTTTGCGCGTCTAAATTGCAAAGTTTTTTTTATTAAGGTTTTGTTTACGGTGTGTGATTTATTTAATGGAAAGCACATTCACTTCCAGTTGTCTTGCTGTTAATTTTAAATAAACGTAGAGCAAGTAGCTAATCAGTGTCAGCAAGTTGTTCTATAACAGACGAACCAACGTCGCTCTGCATACGTCATCTTCTTCATCGCTCTGATTGGTTTTAGGTCTATCCAATTGCGCCCAGATGCATTTGAGCTACGTCCGTTGGTGACGCCCCTTTGGAAATGATTTGTCTATGAAGCTTTGCCAGACCCTAACTCAGTTACAACTGAGAATGGTCTGGTTTCAACCAGGCTGCAGAGCCTAGGCTGCCTACAGAGACGCGGTTTTTGGACGGCATGCTTATGGGGCGGCCAGCTAGCGGATCGCTAGGAAAAATTAGATGAATGTGATCATCATTTATGTTTCGGCCTTTTTTGGGCCTGAAATCGCTGATAGCACCTTTAATGCCGTTTTTAAGAGGAGCAGCGCCACTTCTTCTCCTGTGTTCAAAACTCATTCACTTCTTGGAGGGAGCCCGGTCTACAGGGTGTCACGTGATTTTCGTGCATCTAACCTGGACATTGCCATTGCCAACATCAGACCGAAAATATGGCAAAATCTTTTACTATGGTGATTTTTGGAAGTATTTAAGTATTTGAAATACTCTAAATACACTCCCTCAAAATATTTTGTTACAAACTACATTTTAGTTTTTCCATACCTGAAAAATACAAATGACAAAATACACTAAAGTAATTAAATACGTATTTAAAATACATTTAATTGAAATACTGCCCATGTCCGAGAATGAGTCTAATAATATCCATAGAAAGTAAAAAATTGAGGACTCCCTGACCAGAAATATGTTCAAAAGTTCCAAAAGTTCCACATACGCATAGACTTCTGATGTTTCATAAGCCAGAGAGTAATCCATAATTTATCTACTGAACACCTTTTCTTGCCAAATAGTCCTTGATCTTGAAATGTCTTTAAATGACTGCAGATATTTCTTCAGCCAAAGAGTAGTCCACTTTTGCCCAACTGGATATTCACGAAGTTCAAGAAATCTATGAGAACAAAGTCACCCTTTAATTACACCTTGGCCAGAAATATGTTCACTAGGTCAAATATTGAATACAGAATGGCTGATGAAACATCAGAACGAGTCTATGAGTATGTATAAAAAGTTCAAGATCGAGGACTCCATGGCCAGAAAGTCACATTTGGACTAATGGCTGCTTGGTGAACATGAGAAAGAAACTATGAGTATGTATAGAAAGTTAAAGTTCCAGGACACTTTGGAGAGAAAAATGTCAAAAATGTCGAATTTGAACTACTGTATGGAGAAACATGAGAAGAAAAACATCAGAACAAATCTGAGTATGTATAGGTAGTTCAAGCTCAAGGACAAAAATGGCAAACAATATCTATAGGTCCTATTTGAAATACTGCCTGGTTGATGTAACATGGAGTAACATGGAGACAAAGTTCAAAATCGAGGTCTCTTTGGCCATTCAGATGTTCATTAGGTCAAATATGGACTACTGTATGGCTGATGAAACATTAAAATGTGTCTATGAGTCTGTATTGTAGGTTAAAGTCCAAGGACCTTTTGGCCAAAAACATATTCCGTAGGTAAAACATGGACTACTGTCTGTCTGATGAAACATCAGAAGGAGTCTTTGAGTATGTACAGAAAGTTCAAGATCAAGGACACTTTGGAGAGAAAAATGTCAAAAATGTCGAATTTGAACTACTGTATGGAGAAACATGAGAAGAAAAACATCAGAACAAATCTGAGTATGTATAGGTAGTTCAAGCTCAAGGAAAAAAATGGCAAACAATATCTATAGGTCCTATTTGAAATACTGCCTGGTTGATGTAACATGGAGTAACATGGAGACAAAGTTCAAAATCGAGGTCTCTTTGGCCATTCAGATGTTCATTAGGTCAAATATGGACTACTGTATGGCTGATGAAACATTAAAATGTGTCTATGGTAGTGTCTAGTATTGTAGGTTAAAGTCCAAGGACCTTTTGGCCAAAAACATATTCCGTAGGTAAAACATGGACTACTGTCTGTCTGATGAAACATCAGAAGGAGTCTTCGAGTATGTACAGAAAGTTCAAGATCGAGGACTCTTTGGCCAGAAATATATTCAATGGGTCGAATTTAGACTAAATATATGGTTGAAATAAAGAATTCCATGAAAGTGTATATTACGTTACCAATTTGATGACTCTTTGGCCAGATATATGTTCAATAGGTCAAATTTGGACTACTGTCTGTCTTATGAGTCTATAGTATAAATAGAAAGTTATAGTTCAAAGACTCTTTGTCCAGAAATGTTTGGTAGGTCAATAATGAACTACAGGCCCAATTTGGAATACTGTCTGGTTGATGTAACATCAGAAGGAGACAATGTCAGTGTAAAGTAAGTTCAACTCGAGAAATCTTTGGCCAGAATTATGTTAATTTGGTTAAAATTGGACTAATACATAGTTGATGTAACATCAAAAGAGGTCTATGGGAGAAAAAAGGCATCCTTTGACTTCATTTTGGCCAGAAATGTGTTCAAGTCAAATATGGATTACTGTATGTCTGATGAAACATCAGAATGAGTCTATTAATATCTGTAGAAAGTTCAAAATCGAGGACTCCATGACCAGAAATATGTTCAAAAGTTCCAAAATGGACTATAGTATGGCTGAGGAAACATCAGAAGAAGTCAGTGAGAATGTATACAAAGTTCAAAGTCAAGATCTTTGGCCAGAGAGTTCAGTAGGTCAAACATGTACATAGGTCTGGCTGATGTAGCATATGACGGAGCCAATGCGTATGTATAAAAGTTAAAGTTTGAGGACTCTTTGGCCAGAAATATGTTAAATGGGTTAAATATGGAGTTATATATGGTTGAAGTAACATCAAAACGAGTCTCTGAGATAGCATAGTTAGTTAAAATTACTATGGACAGATATATGTTCAAAAGGTCAAACGCGGACTATTGTCTGGCCAATGAAACACCAGAACGAGTCTATGAGTATGTATTGAAAGTTCAAAATCGAGGTCTCTTTGGCCATTCAGATGTTCATTAGGTCAAATATGGACTACTGTATGGCTGATGAAACATTAAAATGTGTCTATGAGTCTGTCTGTATTGTAGGTTAAAGTCCAAGGAACTTTTGGCCAAAAACATATTCCGTAGGTAAAACATGGACTACTGTCTGTCTGATGAAACATCCGAAGGAGTCTTTGAGTATGTACAGAAAGTTCAAGATCGAGGACTCTTTGGCCAGAAATATATTCAGTGGGTAAAATTTAGACTATGGTCGAAATAAAGAATTCCATGAAAGTGCATATTACTTACCAATTTGATGACTCTTTGGCCAGATATATGTTCAACAGGTCAAATTTGGACTACTGTCTATCTTATGAGTCTATAGTATGTATAGAAAGTTATAGTTCAAAGACTCTTTGTCCAGAAATGTTTAGTAGGTCAATAATGAACTACAGGCCCAATTTGGAATACTGTCTGGATGATGTAACATCAGAAGGAGACAATGTCAGTGTAAAGTAAGTTCAACTCGAGAAATCTTTGGCCAGAATTATGTTAATTTGGTTAAAATTGGACTAATACATAGTTGATGTAACATCAAAAGAGGTCTATGGGAGAAAAAAGGCATCCTTTGACTTCATTTTGGCCAGAAATGTGTTCAAGTCAAATATGGATTACTGTATGTCTGATGAAACATCAGAATGAGTCTATTAATATCTGTAGAAAGTTCAAAATCGAGGACTCCATGACCAGAAATATGTTCAAAAGTTCCAAAATGGACTATAGTATGGCTGAGGAAACATCAGAAGAAGTCAGTGAGAATGTATACAAAGTTCAAAGTCAAGATCTTTGGCCAGAGAGTTCAGTAGGTCAAACATGTACATAGGTCTGGCTGATGTAGCATATGACGGAGCCAATGCGTATGTATAAAAGTTAAAGTTTGAGGACTCTTTGGCCAGAAATATGTTAAATGGGTTAAATATGGAGTTATATATGGTTGAAGTAACATCAAAAGGAGTCTCTGAGATAGCATAGTTAGTTAAAATTACTATGGACAGATATATGTTCAAAAGGTCAAACGCGGACTATTGTCTGGCCAATGAAACACCAGAACGAGTCTATGAGTATGTATTGAAAGTTCAAAATCGAGGTCTCTTTGGCCATTCAGATGTTCATTAGGTCAAATATGGACTACTGTATGGCTGATGAAACATTAAAATGTGTCTATGAGTCTGTCTGTATTGTAGGTTAAAGTCCAAGGAACTTTTGGCCAAAAACATATTCCGTAGGTAAAACATGGACTACTGTCTGTCTGATGAAACATCCGAAGGAGTCTTTGAGTATGTACAGAAAGTTCAAGATCGAGGACTCTTTGGCCAGAAATATATTCAGTGGGTAAAATTTAGACTATGGTCGAAATAAAGAATTCCATGAAAGTGCATATTACTTACCAATTTGATGACTCTTTGGCCAGATATATGTTCAATAGGTCAAATTTGGACTACTGTCTATCTTATGAGTCTATAGTATGTATAGAAAGTTATAGTTCAAAGACTCTTTGTCCAGAAATGTTTAGTAGGTCAATAATGAACTACAGGCCCAATTTGGAATACTGTCTGGTTGATGTAACATCAGAAGGAGACAATGTCAGTGTAAAGTAAGTTCAACTCGAGAAATCTTTGGCCAGAATTATGTTAATTTGGTTAAAATTGGACTAATACATAGTTGATGTAACATCAAAAGAGGTCTATGAGAAAAAAAAGGCATCTTTTGACCACTTTGGCCAGAAATGTGTTCAGTAAGTCAAATTTGGAATACTGTATGGCTGATGAAACATCAGAATGAGTCTATTAATATCTGTAGAAAGTAAATCGAGGACTCCCTGACCAGAAATATGTCCAAAAGTTCAAAAAATGGACTATTTTATTATTGAGGAAGCATCAGAAGTCAGTGAGAATGTGTACAAAGTTCATAGTCAAGATCTTTGGCCAGAGAGTTCAGTAGGTCAAACATGTACAATTGTCTGGCTGATGTAGCATATGACGGAGCCAATGAGTATGTATAAAAATTAAAATTTGAGGACTCTTTGGCCAGAAAAATGTTAAATGGGTAAGATATGCAGTTATGGTTGAAGTAACATCAAAAGGATTCTCTGAGATAGTATAGTAAGTTAAACTTACTATGGACAGATATATGTTCAAAAGGTCAAACGCGGACTATTGTCTGGCTAATGAAACATCAGAACGAGTCTATGAGTATGTATTGAAAGCTCAAGATCGAGGTCTCTTTGCCCATTCAGATGTTCATTAGGTCAAATATGGACTACTGTATGTCTGATGAAACATCACAATGAGTCTATTAATATCTGTAGAAAGTTCAAAATCGAGGACTTCTAGACCAGAAATATGTTCAAAAGTTCCAAAATGGATAGTATGGCTGAGGAAGCATTAGAAGTCAGTGAGAATGTATACAAAGTTCAAAGTCAAGATCTTTGGCCAGAAACTTGTAAAATTGTCTGGCTAATGTAGCACTGTTTCATTGCACTGAATACAACAATTAACTTATTCCTTTGCACATAGAAGATTCACGTATGTATGTGTTGCATTCAAGAACTTACTATTGTGCACTAAAGAAAAACATCTAAATATGTTAATGAATTATATAAAATATGCTCCGTTTTGCTGCATTGCATACAAGCTCTGACAAATGCCTCTGTGCATTATGCATATGCATATGCACATTGAAAGATTAAACCGTTGTGTATTCAAGAATAACAAATGTGTTGCATACAAGAACTGACTCAATCCTTTGTACAAAGCAAGATATAAGCTTCTTGTTGCTTTGCAACACGATGCAATGCATACAAGAAGGCATACAACTCTTTCAGTACTACATATAGCTCGTTTAAAGTCCAGCTGAAAAAATGGCTATGGGCAAATCAAAGCTGCACACACACTAGTATGTAGGTTTTATCTGTTTTAATTTTGTTAATTTGTTATTTTTATTTGTTTTGTTGTAACGTGTATATGGATGAGTGTTTTTGTGAAGTTGAATGTAGTCTTGTGTGAATATTGTATATAGCTAATTTATGAATTGACTGTAGATGTAAAATTTTACTTTGTAATGTTTTGTGAGTTCGATGATCCTGCCCCGTGGGACTACGGATGGAAATTAGCCTTTGGCTAAAATCCGGCATTTTTACATGCATTAAAAATGTTATGTTCATTAAAATGCACTGTTCCAATCAAATAAAGAATAAAAAAAAAACCATATATATGTTACATACAAGAACTGACTCATTCCGTTGTGCAACAAAGAGACATCACATAACATTTGAGCTGTTGCATTGCAATACATACAGAACTCTTTCTTTTGTACATTGAAGAATAGGGCATATGTGATATTATATTGCCTTGCATGCAGGATTTAAAATTAATCCGTTGTGCATTGAAAAATAAACTGTTTCGTTGCATTGTATACAAGAGCTAACTTGTGCACTGAAGATAAAATACAACATAAGTGCTGTTGCTTTGCATTTGCATGCAAGATCTATCTTATTCGGAAGTGCATTGAAGAGATAACACATCCTTACTACTCAAAGATGTTGCATGCATGCAAGAACTGACTTATTCTTTTGTGCATTGAAGATCTCTTACACACATAGCTAACTTATAGGCGAACTCTAAAGAAGAACTAACTTATTTCGTTGTGCTTTTTACATTCTTCCGTCGTGCATTCTTCACGCATGTTGAGTCTTAATGCTTTTGCATTACAATGCATCAACAACTAAGTCATTCCGTTATGCATTGAATATAGGTTACATATGTGCTATTGCATTACATTGCATACAATATCTAAATTATTCCTTTGTGCATGAACAATACACAAGATAACACAATACATGTTGGATTGCATTTGTACATTGCAAGATCTAACTTGAACCGTTGGGCATTCCAGAATAACATTTTATAAGTGCATACAAGAGCTGACTCGTTCCGTGTTCAAAGAAGAGATATCACATAACATATTAGCATTGCAATAAATTCAGAACTCTTTCCGTTGGACATTAAAGAAATAGGGCATATGTGATATTTTTATTGCGTTGCATGCACGATCTAATTATTTCGTTGTGTATTGAAAAATAACATTTAAACTGTGCTCTGTTACGTTGCATTGCATACAATATCTGACTTATTCCGTTGTTCATTGAAGATCTCTTACACACATAACTTATATGCGAACTCTAAACAAGAACGAACTTATTTCGTTGTGCAATCTTCATGCTTCCGTCGTGCATTCTTCACGCATGTTGAGTAACTCTTTTGCATTCCAATGCATTAACAACTAAGTCATTCCGTTATGCATTGAATAGGTTATTTATGTGCAGGTTTATGTGCAGGTTATGTATTACATTGCATACAAGATCTAAATTATTCCTTTGTGCATGGAAGAGATAACATATGCACATTGCAAGATCTAACTTAAACCATTGGGCATTCCAGAATAACATTGTATAAGTGCGTACAAGACTCGTTCCGTTGTGCAGTGAATATAGGAGCTGTTGCATAGTAACATAGGAGCTGTTGCATTCCAATAAATTCAGAACTCTTTCCGTTGTGCATTAAAGCAATAGGGCATACCGGTATGTGATTTTTAACATTTAAACTGTGCTCTGTTACGTTGCATTGCATACAAGATCTGACTTATTCCGTTGTGCATTCCGTCTACTCTTACACATAAATAATGGCCTTTTTAGTGAACTCTAAACAAGAACAAACTTATTTCGTTGTGCATTCTTCCTTCTTCCGTTGTGCATTCTTCACGAATATTGAGACTTAATGATTTTGCATTCAATGCATCAACAACTAAGTCATTCCATTATGCATTGAATAGGTTACATATGTGCTGTTGCGTTACATTGCATACAAGATCTAAATTATTCCTTTGTGTATGGAAGAGATTGCATATGCACATTGTAATATCTAAATTAAACTGTTCACGCATGCTTTCAAGAATAATATATGTGTGCATGCAAGAACTGACTCGTTCCGTTGTGCAATGAAGAGATATCGCATAACATATGAGCTGTTGCATTGTAATATATTTAGAACTCTTTCCGTTGTGCATTAAGGAAATTTAGCATATGTGATATTTTTATTGCATTGCATGCACGATCTAAATTAATTCGTTGTGCATTGAAAAATAACATTTCGTTCCGTTGTGCAATGAAGAGATATCACACAACATATGAGTTGTTTCATTGTAATATATTCAGAACTCTTTCCGTTGTGCATTCGAAATAAGGTGATATTTTTATTGCATTGCATGCACGATCTGACATTCCGTTGTGCATTGAAGATCTCTTACACACATAACAAACTTATAGGCAAATTCTAAAGAAAAACTGACTAATTTCGTTGTGCATTCTTCATTCTTCCGTCGTGCATTCATCACGCTTGTTGAGTCTTAATGCGTTTGCATTCCGATGCATCAACAACTAAGTCATTCCGTTATGCATTTGAATAGGTTACATATATGCTGTTGCATTACATTGCATACAAGATCTAAATAATTCCTTTGTGCATGGAAGAGTTAACACAATACTTTTCATTGCATATGCACATTGCACATATGTAAATTAATTCGTTGTGCATTGAAAAATAACATTTCGTTCCGTTGTGCAATGAAGAGATATCACATAACATATGAGCTGTTTCATTGTAATATATTCAGAACTCTTTCCGTTGTGCATTAAAGAAATAGGGTGATATTTTTATTGCATTGCATGCACGATCTGACTTATTCCGTTGTGCATTGAAGATCTCTTACACACATAACAAACTTAGAGGCAAACTCTAAAAAAGAACTGACTAATTTCGTTGTGCATTCTTCATTCTTCCATCGTGCATTCGTCACGCTTGTTGAGTCTTAATGCTTTTGCATTCCGATACATCAACAACTAAGTCATTCCGTTATGCATTTGAATAGGTTACATATATGCTGTTGCATTACATTGCATACAAGATCTAAATTATTCCTTTGTGCATGGAAGAGATAACACGATATATTGTTGCATTGCATATGCACGTTGCAAGATCTAACTTGAACCGTTGGGCATTCCTGAATAACATTTCATATGTGCATACAAGAACTGACTCGCTCCGTTGTGCAATGAAGAGATATCACATAAAATATGAGCAGTTGCATTACAATACATTCAGAACTCTTTCCGTTGTGCATTAAAGAAATAGGGCATATGTGATATTTTTATTGCATTGAATGCACGATATAATTTAATTCGTTGTGCATTAAAAAAAAACATTTAAACTGTGCTCTGTTACTTGCATTGCATACAAGCACTTGCATTGCAACGGACTTATTCCGTTGTGCATTGAAGATCTCTTACACACAACTTATAGGCGAACTCCAAACAAGAACTAACTTATTTCGTTGTGCATTCTTCATTCTTCCGTCGTGCACTTTTCACGCACGTTGATCGTAATGCTTTTGCATTCCAATGCATCAACAACTATGTCATTCCGTTATGCATTGAATAGGTTACATATATGCTGTTGCATACATGCATACATGCATACATTGCATAAATTATTACTTTTTGCATGGAAGAGATAACACAATAAATGTTGCATTGCATATGCACATTAAAAGATCCAACTTAAACCGTTGGGCATTCCAGAATAGCATCTGTTGTGCAATGAAGAGATATCACATTTGTGCATGAATGCATGTATTGCAATGAAATACATACAATGCGATGCGATTCATACAAGAAGGCATACAACTCTTTCTGTTATGCATCAAAGAGATGCATATAAGCTATTGCACTGTATACAAGAACTAACTTGACTTATGTGCGCTAAAGAATACATAAAATATGCTTTTTCGTTGCATTGTATAAAATAACTTACTTAAAATTTCTATACAAACTCATTGACTCCTACAGTTTCATGTTCAATACAGCAGTTCAAACTTGGCCTATTAAACATATCTGGCCAAATAGTCCACGAATATTCTGTACATAATTGACTCCTTCAGATGTTACATCCGCCAGACCAATATTGGTCCGATCAATAATAATATTTTACCTGCTGAACTTTCTGACTAAACAGTCTATGATGTTGAACTTCCTTTACAGTTCCTCCTGAGACAGACAGTAGTCCATATTTGAACTATAAAACATATTTCTGGATAAAGAACCGATAAAGAAGGTCATTTACCGAACATATATTTGTCCAAAGTGACAACAAAGTTTAACTTACTATGCTTTCTCATAGACTCCTTTTGATGTTACTTCAACCATATATAACTCAATATTTAACCCATTTAACATATATCTGATCAAAGAACTTTCTATTAATACTCATTGACTCCTTCTGATGTTTCAACACACAGACAGTAGTCCATGTTTTACCTACTCAATATGTTTTTGACCAAAAGGTCCTTGAACTCATTTCATTTCATTTCATCAGCCATTACATTGCATGTATTACATGTTTGACCTACTTAACTTCTGAATGGCAAAACGGTCTTGAACTTTCAAAACATACTCATAGACTCGTTCTGATGTTTCATTAGCCAAACAATATTCCATATTTGACCTACTGAACATATTTCCGGCAAAAGAGTAATCAAAGGATGTCTTCTTTTGATGTTCTATCAACTATGTTTTAGTCCAAATGTGACCTATTAAATATAATTCTGGCCAAAGATTTCACGATATTGAACTTACACCTTTTGATTTTACTTTTTTTTATTTTACTTACACCTTATGATTGACACCTTTTGATTTTACTTCAACCATGTATAACACCATATTTAACCTATGGGCCTGTGGATATTGTTTACCAAAGAGTAATTGAACTTGAACTTCCTATTCATACTCATAGACTTCTTCTGATGTTTCATCAGCCAGAGAGTATTCCATAATTGACCTACTGAACAGATTTCTGGCCAAAGATTATTTGAACTTTAAGCGACTACCACCAATCAGAGCATACATGGATGACATGACAACCATGACTACAACAGTAGCTTGCACTAATCGGTTATTGGGCAAGTTAACCGATAATATTGAATGGGCACGAATGCAATTTAAGCCCTCTAAATCAAGGAGCATCTCGATAGTTAAAGGAAAGGTAGTAGATAAATCAATATCAATATTTCTCATATGTAATACGTTTATATTGTGAACGCTTGCTTAGCGTGGAAATTTCAGTAGAGTTACGACAGACGCACTGTTTCATAATAGGTAGGGCATATGATGTCCTTTATGAACGACAACCACAGAGCATTGATCTCATAAGGCACAATTATTTTCTCTATAATGCCGTTCAGTGTGCAATATGTGTGTGTTTAGACTGTATATTTTTTACAAAACACTTTACCTTAAAGGTGCTATCAGCGATTTCAGGCCCAAAAAAGGCCGAAACATAAATGATCACATTCATCTAATTTTTCCTAGGGGGAAATCACCGACAGGGGGTGGGTGTTGTGAGGTTTTGCTCCGACTTCGCGTGCAGCCGTGCACGAGTGCAAAACCTCACAACACTGTTGGTGATTGTTTGGAACACTGTTTATTTAGGTTTTGGTGGTTGGTGAAACCCATTGTTTTTGTGTGCAGATCTCTGAGCGTAGGCTGTCTACAGAGACGCGGTTTTTGGACGGCATGCTTATGGGGCGGGGAGCTAGCGGATCACTAGGAAAAATTAGATGAATGTGATCATCATTTATGTTTCGGCCTTTTTTGGGCCTGACATCGCTGATAGCACCTTTAAAGCCGTTTTTAAGAGGAGCAGCGCCACTTCTTCTCCTGTGTTAAAAACTCATTCACTTCTTGGGAGCCCGGTCTACAGGGTGTCACGTGATTTTCGTGCATCTAACCTGGACATTGCCATTGCCAACATCAGACCGAAAATATGGCAAAATCTTTTACTATGGTGATTTTTGGAAGTATTTAAGTATTTGAAATACTCTAAATACACTCCCTCAAAATATTTTCTTACAAACTACATTTTAGTTTTTCCATACCTGCAAAATACAAATTACAAAATACACTAAAGTAATTAAATACGTATTTAAAATACATTTAATTGAAATACTGCCCATGTCTGAGAATGAGTCTAATAATATCCATAGAAAGTAAAAAATTGAGGACTCCCTGACCAGAAATATTCCACATAAGTTCCACATACGCATAGACTTCTGATGTTTCATAAGCCAGAGAGTAATCCATAATTTATCTACTGAACACCTTTTCTTGCCAAATAGTCCTTGATCTTGAAATGTCTTTAAATGACTGCAGATATTTCTTCAGCCAAAGAGTAGTCCACTTTTGCCCAACTGGATATTCACGAAGTTCAAGAAATCTATGAGAACAAAGTCACCCTTTAATTACACCTTGGCCAGAAATATGTTCACTAGGTCAAATATTGAATACAGAATGGCTGATGAAACATCAGAACGAGTCTATGAGTATGTATAAAAAGTTCAAGATCGAGGACTCCATGGCCAGAAAGTCACATTTGGACTGCTTGGTGAACATGAGAAAGAAACTATGAGTATGTATAGAAAGTTAAAGTTCCAGGACACTTTGGAGAGAAAAATGTCAAAAATGTCGAATTTGAACTACTGTATGGAGAAACATGAGAAGAAAAACATCAGAACAAATCTGAGTATGTATAGGTAGTTCAAGCTCAAGGACAAAAATGGCAAACAATATCTATAGGTCCTATTTGAAATACTGCCTGGTTGATGTAACATGGAGTAACATGGAGACAAAGTTCAAAATCGAGGTCTCTTTGGCCATTCAGATGTTCATTAGGTCAAATATGGACTACTGTATGGCTGATGAAACATTAAAATGTGTCTATGAGTCTGTATTGTAGGTTAAAGTCCAAGGACCTTTTGGCCAAAAACATATTCCGTAGGTAAAACATGGACTACTGTCTGTCTGATGAAACATCAGAAGGAGTCTTTGAGTATGTGAAGTTCAAGATCGAGGACTCTTTGGCCAGAAATATATTCAATGGGTCGAATTTAGACTAAATATATGGTTGAAATAAAGAATTCCATGAAAGTTTATATTACGTTACCAATTTGATGACTCTTTGGCCAGATATATGTTCAATAGGTCAAATTTGGACTACTGTCTATCTTATGAGTCTATAGTATAAATAGAAAGTTATAGTTCAAAGACTCTTTGTCCAGAAATGTTTGGTAGGTCAATAATGAACTACAGGCCCAATTTGGAATACTGTCTGGTTGAGGTAACATCAGAAGGAGACAATGTTAGTGTAAAGTAAGTTCAACTCGAGAAATCTTTGGCCAGAATTATGTTCAATTGGTTAAAATTGGACTAATACATAGTTGATGTAACATCAAAAGAGGTCTATGAGAGAAAAAAGGCATCCTTTGACTTCACTTTGGCCAGAAATGTGTTCATTAAGTCAAATATGGATTACTGTATGTCTGATGAAACATCAGAATGCAGAGGTGGGCACAAATACATAGAAAACTATTTTGTTACAAAATACAAATACTGGCTCATGAAATGTAACAAAATAAAATTCAAAATACTGATGTGAAAAATGTATTTAAATAAAATACAAGTAATTAGTATTTTGAAAATACAAAAATACTCCCACAATAATCTTGTCTTTTTTTTTTATTACTGAAAGGTCAATAACACAAATAGTAGCAATAACACAAATATGATAAATGTGTAAATTCAAAATGGCGAAGTAGCAAAATAAAAAAGTATGGGCATTTCACTAAATCTCTACAGGGCCTGAAATAGCTCCCTCTGACGTAAATGGCATGTATAGCTAAGTTCACATCAATGGTGTGGTAGTTTTATACAAAATCAATATCAATATTTCTCATATGTAATACGTTTATATTGTGAACGCTTGCTTAGCGTGGAAATTTCAGTGGAGTTACGACAGACGCACTGTTTCATAATAGGTAGGGCATTTGATGTCCTTTATGAACGACAACCACAGTGCATTGATCTCATAAGGCACAATTATTTTCTCTATAATGCCATTCAGTGTGCAATATGTGTGTGTTTAGACTGTATATTTTTCACAAAACACTTTACCTTGAAGGTGCTATCAGCGATTTCAGGCCCAAAAAAGGCAGACACATAAATGATCACATTCATCTAATTTTTCCTAGGGGGAAATCACAGACAGGGGGTGGGTGTTGTGAGGTTTTGCTCCGACTTCGCGTGCAGCCGTGCACGAGTGCAAAACCTCACAACACTGTTGGTGATTGTTTGGAACACTGTTTATTTAGGTTTTGGTGGTTGGTGAAACCCATTGTTTTTGTGTGCAGATCTCAGAGCCTATAGCCTGGGAAAACCAAGACAACTTCCGGCAAATTTAGATTTGCTCTGAAAGTTAGTCTGGCAAAGAGCTCATTGAAACCCATTTCCAGTCCGCAGAAATCACGGCACCAATCAGAAACGTTGGGGCGGGCTTTACACGATGACGATAGCACAGCGACGGTGAAGCAGATTTTGTACATTTACAAAGATGGATGCCGCCGTGGAACTATGTGTGACGGTTATAGTTGAACACCGTCATTAGAACTCTATAACCGCCAAAACCATGTTATTAAAATATAATTTTCACAAACATTTATCATAGAGAATGTTTAAATACTAATATCAGCTTACAAGGGAAACGGAGGCGGAGTTAGTGGTGCGATCGGAGGCTGCTACTGCTGGAGATGATTCGGGAGAGGTCTGTCCCCCTTTACCGGTCAGAGCGCGCGCTGACACGGAGTAAAGCCTTGTTTAACTCGACTCGTCCGCACGAGCGCGAAGGTGCGCGGGGCAAAAATGACGCGTTCGGTGCGCAAGACCGGCAAGACCCCATTTCGCTTGGCTGTGTGCACGGGTTTTTTGTAACAGCGCGCGCGGCGCAGCATCCGAGGATGAACGACTTCAAGCCGAATCTGCCCGAGCCGTACGTCTCACAGCACCGGCACCCAGTTTGCGCGTCTAAATTGCAAAGTTTTTTTTATTAAGGTTTTGTTTACGGTGTGTGATTTATTTAATGGAAAGCACATTCACTTCCAGTTGTCTTGCTGTTAATTTTAAATAAACGTAGAGCAAGTAGCTAATCAGTGTCAGCAAGTTGTTCTATAACAGACGAACCAACGTCGCTCTACATACGTCATCTTCTTCATCGCTCTGATTGGTTTTAGGTCTATCCAATTGCGCCCAGATGCATTTGAGCTACGTCCGTTGGTGACGCCCCTTTGGAAATGATTTGTCTATGAAGCTTTGCCAGACCCTAACTCAGTTACAACTGAGAATGGTCTGGTTTTAACCAGGCTGCAGAGCCTAGGCTGCCTACAGAGACGCGGTTTTTGGACGGCATGCTTATGGGGCGGGCAGCTAGCGGATCGCTAGGAAAAATGAGATGAATGTGATCATCATTTATGTTTCGGCCTTTTTTGGGCCTGAAATCGCTGATAGCACCTTTAATGCCGTTTTTAAGAGGAGCAGCGCCACTTCTTCTCCTGTGTTCAAAACTCATTCACTTCTTGGAGGGAGCCCGGTCTACAGGGTGTCACGTGATTTTCGTGCATCTAACCTGGACATTGCCATTGCCAACATCAGACCGAAAATATGGCAAAATCTTTTACTATGGTGATTTTTGGAAGTATTTAAGTATTTGAAATACTCTAAATACACTCCCTCAAAATATTTTGTTACAAACTACATTTTAGTTTTTCCATACCTGAAAAATACAAATGACAAAATACACTAAAGTAATTAAATACGTATTTAAAATACATTTAATTGAAATACTGCCCACGTCCGAGAATGAGTCTAATAATATCCATAGAAAGTAAAAAATTGAGGACTCCCTGACCAGAAATATGTTCAAAAGTTCCAAAAGTTCCACATACGCATAGACTTCTGATGTTTCATAAGCCAGAGAGTAATCCATAATTTATCTACTGAACACCTTTTCTTGCCAAATAGTCCTTGATCTTGAAATGTCTTTAAATGACTGCAGATATTTCTTCAGCCAAAGAGTAGTCCACTTTTGCCCAACTGGATATTCACGAAGTTCAAGAAATCTATGAGAACAAAGTCACCCTTTAATTACACCTTGGCCAGAAATATGTTCACTAGGTCAAATATTGAATACAGAATGGCTGATGAAACATCAGAACGAGTCTATGAGTATGTATAAAAAGTTCAAGATCGAGGACTCCATGGCCAGAAAGTCACATTTGGACTAATGGCTGCTTGGTGAACATGAGAAAGAAACTATGAGTATGTATAGAAAGTTAAAGTTCCAGGACACTTTGGAGAGAAAAATGTCAAAAATGTCGAATTTGAACTACTGTATGGAGAAACATGACAAGAAAAACATCAGAACAAATCTGAGTATGTATAGGTAGTTCAAGCTCAAGGAAAAAAATGGCAAACAATATCTATAGGTCCTATTTGAAATACTGCCTGGTTGATGTAACATGGAGTAACATGGAGACAAAGTTCAAAAACGAGGTCTCTTTGGCCATTCAGATGTTCATTAGGTCAAATATGGACTACTGTATGGCTGATGAAACATTAAAATGTGTCAATGAGTCTGTATTGTAGGTTAAAGTCCAAGGACCTTTTGGCCAAAAACATATTCCGAAGGTAAAACATGGACTACTGTCTGTCTGATGAAACATCAGAAGGAGTCTTCGAGTATGTACAGAAAGTTCAAGATCGAGGACTCTTTGGCCAGAAATATATTCAATGGGTCGAATTTAGACTAAATATATGGTTGAAATAAAGAATTCCATGAAAGTGTATATTACGTTACCAATTTGATGACTCTTTGGCCAGATATATGTTCAATAGGTCAAATTTGGACTACTGTCTGTCTTATGAGTCTATAGTATAAATAGAAAGTTATAGTTCAAAGACTCTTTGTCCAGAAATGTTGGGTAGGTCAATAATGAACTACAGGCCCAATTTGGAATACTGTCTGGTTGATGTAACATCAGAAGGAGACAATGTCAGTGTAAAGTAAGTTCAACTCGAGAAATCTTTGGCCAGAATTATGTTCAATTGGTTAAAATTGGACTAATACATAGTTGATGTAACATCAAAAGAGGTCTATGGGAGAAAAAAGGCATCCTTTGACTTCATTTTGGCCAGAAATGTGTTCAAGTCAAATATGGATTACTGTATGTCTGATGAAACATCAGAATGAGTCTATTAATATCTGTAGAAAATTCAAAATCGAGGACTCCATGACCAAAAATTTGTTCAAAAGTTCCAAAATGGCTGAGGAAACATCAGAAGAAGTCAGTGAGAATGTATACAAAGTTCAAAGTCAAGATCTTTGGCCAGAGAGTTCAGTAGGTCAAACATGTACATAGGTCTGGCTGATGTAGCATATGACGGAGCCAATGCGTATGTATAAAAGTTAAAGTTTGAGGACTCTTTGGCCAGAAATATGTTAAATGGGTTAAATATGGAGTTATATATGGTTGAAGTAACATCAAAAGGAGTCTCTGAGATAGCATAGTTAGTTAAAATTACTATGGACAGATATATGTTCAAAAGGTCAAACGCGGACTATTGTCTGGCCAATGAAACACCAGAACGAGTCTATGAGTATGTATTGAAAGTTCAAAATCGAGGTCTCTTTGGCCATTCAGATGTTCATTAGGTCAAATATGGACTACTGTATGGCTGATGAAACATTAAAATGTGTCTATGAGTCTGTATTGTAGGTTAAAGTCCAAGGACCTTTTGGCCAAAAACATATTCCGTAGGTAAAACATGGACTACTGTCTGTCTGATGAAACATCCGAAGGAGTCTTTGAGTATGTACAGAAAGTTCAAGATCGAGGACTCTTTGGCCAGAAATATATTCAGTGGGTAAAATTTAGACTATGGTCGAAATAAAGAATTCCATGAAAGTGCATATTACTTACCAATTTGATGACTCTTTGGCCAGATATTTTTTTTCAATAGGTCAAATTTGGACTACTGTCTATCTTATGAGTCTTTAGTATGTATAGAAAGTTATAGTTCAAAGACTCTTTGTCCAGAAATGTTTAGTAGGTCAATAATGAACTACAGGCCCAATTTGGAATACTGTCTGGTTGATGTAACATCAGAAGGAGACAATGTCAGTGTAAAGTAAGTTCAACTCGAGAAATCTTTGGCCAGAATTATGTTAATTTGGTTAAAATTGGACTAATACATAGTTGATGTAACATCAAAAGAGGTCTATGAGAAAAAAAAGGCATCTTTTGACCACTTTGGCCAGAAATGTGTTCAGTAAGTCAAATTTGGAATACTGTATGGCTGATGAAACATCAGAATGAGTCTATTAATATCTGTAGAAAGTAAATCGAGGACTCCCTGACCAGAAATATGTCCAAAAGTTCCAAAAATGGACTATTGTATTATTGAGGAAGCATCAGAAGAAGTCAGTGAGAATGTGTACAAAGTTCATAGTCAAGATCTTTGGCCAGAGAGTTCAGTAGGTCAAACATGTACAATTGTCTGGCTGATGTAGCATATGACGGAGCCAATGAGTATGTATAAAAGTTAAAGTTTGAGGACTCTTTGGCCAAAAATATGTTAAATGGGTTAAATATGGAGTTATATATGGTTGAAGTAACATCAAAAGGAGTCTCCGAGATAGCATAGTTAGTTAAAATGACTATGGACAGATATATGTTCAAAAGGTCAAACGCGGACTATTGTCTGGCTAATGAAACATCAGAACGAGTCTATGAGTAATGTATTGAAAGTTCAAGATCGAGGTCTCTTTGCCCATTCAGATGTTCATTAGGTCAAATATGGACTACTGTATGTCTGATGAAACATCACAATGTCTGTAGAAAGTTCAAAATCGAGGACTTCTAGACCAGAAATATGTTCAAAAGTTCCAAAATGGACTATAGTATGGCTGAGGAAACATCAGAAGAAGTCAGTGAAAATGTATACAAAGTTCAAAGTCAAGATCTTAGGCCAGAGAGTTCATTAGGTCAACCATGTACAATTGTCTGGCTAATGTAGCTAATGACGGAGCCAATCCGTATGCATAAAAGTTAAAGTTTGAGGACTCTTTGGCCAGAAATATGTTAAATGGGTCAAATATGGAGTTATATATGGTTAAAGTAACATCAAAAGGAGTCTCTGAGATAGCATAGTAAGTTAAACTACTGACACGTTGGACAGATATATGTTCAAAAGGTCAAATGTGGTTAATGAAACATCAGAACGAGTCTATGAGTATGTATTGAAAGTTCAAAATCGAGGTCTCTTTGGCCATTCAGATGTTCATTAGGTCAAATATGGACTACTGTATGGCTGATGAAACATTAAAATGTGTCTATGAGTCTGTATTGTAGGTTAAAGTCCAAGGACCTTTTGGCCAAAAACATATTCCGTAGGTAAAACATGGACTACTGTCTGTCTGATGAAACATCAGAAGGAGTCTTTGAGTATGTGAAGTTCAAGATCGAGGACTCTTTGGCCAGAAATATATTCAATGGGTCGAATTTAGACTAAATATATGGTTGAAATAAAGAATTCCATGAAAGTGTATATTACGTTACCAATTTGATGACTCTTTGGCCAGATATATGTTCAATAGGTCAAATTTGGACTACTGTCTGTCTTATGAGTCTATAGTATAAATAGAAAGTTATAGTTCAAAGACTCTTTGTCCAGAAATGTTTGGTAGGTCAATAATGAACTACAGGCCCAATTTGGAATACTGTCTGGTTGATGGAACATCAGAAGGAGACAATGTCAGTGTAAAGTAAGTTCAACTCGAGAAATCTTTGGCCAGAATTATGTTAATTTGGTTGAAATTGGACTAATACATAGTTGATGTAACATCAAAAGAGGTCTATGAGAAAAAAAAGGCATCTTTTGACCACTTTGGCCAGAAATGTGTTCAGTAAGTCAAATTTGGAATACTGTATGGCTGATGAAACATCAGAATGAGTCTATTAATATCTGTAGAAAGTAAATCGAGGACTCCCTGACCAGAAATATGTCCAAAAGTTCCAAAAATGGACTATTGTATTATTGAGGAAGCATCAGAAGAAGTCAATGAGAATGTGTACAAAGTTCATAGTCAAGATCTTTGGCCAGAGAGTTCAGTAGGTCAAACATGTACAATTGTCTGGCTGATGTAGCATATGACGGAGCCAATGAGTATGTATAAAAATTAAAATTTGAGGACTCTTTGGCCAGAAAAATGTTAAATGGGTAAGATATGCAGTTATGGTTGAAGTAACATCAAAAGGAGTCTCTGAGATAGTATAGTAAGTTAAACTTACTATGGACAGATATATGTTCAAAAGGTCAAACGCGGACTATTGTCTGGCTAATGAAACATCAGAACGAGTCTATGAGTATGTATTGAAAGCTCAAGATCGAGGTCTCTTTGCCCATTCAGATGTTCATTAGGTCAAATATGGACTACTGTATGTCTGATGAAACATCACAATGAGTCTATTAATATCTGTAGAAAGTTCAAAATCGAGGACTTCTAGACCAGAAATATGTTCAAAAGTTCCAAAATGGATAGTATGGCTGAGGAAGCATTAGAAGAAGTCAGTGAGAATGTATACAAAGTTCAAAGTCAAGATCTTTGGCCAGAGAGTTCAGTAGGTCAAACTTGTAAAATTGTCTGGCTAATGTAGCACTGTTTCATTGCACTGAATACAACAATTAACTTATTCCTTTGCACATAGAAGATTCACGTATGTATGTGTTGCATTCAAGAACTAACTATTGTGCACTAAAGAAAAACATATCTAAATATGTTAATGAATTATATAAAATATGCTCCGTTTTGCTGCATTGCATACAAGCTCTGATAAATTCCTCTGTGCATTATGCATATGCATATGCACATTGAAAGATTAAACCGTTGTGCATTCAAGAATAACAAATGTGTTGCATACAAGAACTGACTCAATCCTTTGTACAAAGCAAGATATAAGCTTCTTGTTGCTTTGCAACACGATGCAATGCATACAAGAAGGCATACAACTCTTTCAGTTTTGCATCGAAGAGATACATATAAATCTATGCACTAGACTCATTCCACTGTACTACTTCATTGCAAGAACGGTCAGACGGTCCTGTCTGTCCGGAGTGGGAACCTGTGGAACAGTTTTCCTCAAACACTAAGAGAATGTACTACATATAGCTCGTTTAAAGTCCAGCTGAAAAAATGGCTATGGGCAAATCAAAGCTCTACACACACTAGTATGTAGGTTTTATCTGTTTTAATTTTGTTAATTTGTTATTTTTATTTGTTTTGTTGTAACGTGTATATGGATGAGTGTTTTTGTGAAGTTGAATGTAGTCTTGTGTGAATATTGTATATAGCTAATTTATGAATTGACTGTAGATGTAAAATTTTACTTTGTAATGTTTTGTGAGTTCGATGATCCTGCCCCGTGGGACTACGGATGGAAATTAGCCTTTGGCTAAAATCCGGCATTTTTACATGCATGTACTCCATGTTATGTTCATTAAAATGCACTGTTCCAATCAAATAAAGAATAATAAAAAAACATATATGTTACATACAAGAACTGACTCATTCCGTTGTGCAACAAAGAGACATCACATAACATTTGAGCTGTTGCATTGCAATACATACAGAACTCTTTCTTTTGTGCATTGAAGCATATGTGATATTTTATTTAAAATATTTAAAATTAATCCATTGTGCATTGAAAAATAAACTGTTTCATTGCATTGTATACAAGAGCTAACTTGTGCACTGAAGAGAAAATACAACATAAGTGCTGTTGCTTTGCATTTGCATGCAAGATCTATCTTATTCGGAAGTGCATTGAAGAGATAACACATAACATATGGCCTGTTTTTTTTAATAGAATTGTAAACAAGAATAAACAACATTTACTTGTGAGCTTAAAAAAACATAAAATATGCTGTTTTGTTTTATTGCATAGTAACTAACAAAACAACGCATTCAGATCTAAATTAAATCAAGAATACTATATATATATATTGCATACAAGAACTGACTCATTCCATTGTGCTATGAAGAGATATAGCATAATATATGAGCTGTTGCATTGCAATACATACAGTACAGAACACTTTCCACTGTGCATTAAAGAAATGGGGCATATTTGATATTTTTATTGCATTGCATACAAGAACTGACTTATTCTTTTGTGCATTGAAGATCTCTTACACACATAGCTAACTTATAGGCGAACTCTAAAGAAGAACTAACTTATTTCGTTGTGCTTTTTACATTCTTCCGTCGTGCATTCTTCACGCATGTTGAGTCTTAATGCTTTTGCATTACAATGCATCAACAACTAAGTCATTCCGTTATGCATTGAATATAGGTTACATATGTGCTATTGCATTACATTGCATACAATATCTAAATTATTCCTTTGTGCATGGAAGAGATAACACAATACATGTTGGATTGCATATGTTTTATTGCATATTTTTATTGCGTTGCATGCACAATCTAATTATTTCGTTGTGCATTGAAAAATAACATTTAAACTGTGCTCTGTTACGTTGCATTGCATACAATATCTGACTTATTCCGTTGTTCATTAAAGATCTCTTACACACATAACTTATATGCGAACTCTAAACAAGAACGAACTTATTTCGTTGTGCAATCTTCATGCTTCCGTCGTGCATTCTTCACGCATGTTGAGTAACTCTTTTGCATTCCAATGCATTAACAACTAAGTCATTCCGTTATGCATTGAATAGGTTATTTATGTGCAGGTTTATGTGCAGGTTATGTATTACATTGCATACAAGATCTAAATTATTCCTTTGTGCATGGAAGAGATAACACAATACATGTTGCATTGCATATGCACATTGCAAGATCTAACTTAAACCGTTGGGCATTCCAGAATAACATTGTATAAGTGCGTACAAGACTCGTTCCGTTGTGCAGTGAATATAGGAGCTGTTGCATAGTAACATAGGAGCTGTTGCATTCCAATAAATTCAGAACTCTTTCCGTTGTGCATTAAAGCAATAGGGCATATGTGATTTTTAACATTTAAACTGTGCTCTGTTACGTTGCATTGCATACAAGATCTGACTTATTCCGTTGTGCATTCCGTCTACACATAAATAATGGCCTTTTTAGTGAACTCTAAACAAGAACAAACTTATTTCGTTGTGCATTCTTCCTTCTTTCGTTTTGCATTCTTCACGAATATTGAGACTTAATGATTTTGCATTCCAATGCATCAACAACTAAGTCATTCCATTATGCATTGAATAGGTTACATATGTGCTGTTGCGTTACATTGCATACAAGATCTAAATTATTCCTTTGTGTATGGAAGAGATTGCAAATGCACATTGTAATATCTAAATTAAACTGTTCACGCATGCTTTCAAGAATAATATATGTGTGCATGCAAGAACTGACTCGTTCCGTTGTGCAATGAAGAGATATCGCATAACATATGAGCTGTTGCATTGTAATATATTCAGAACTCTTTCCGTTGTGCATTAAGGAAATTTGGCATATGTGATATTTTTATTGCATTGCATGCACGATCTAAATTAATTCGTTGTGCATTGAAAAAAAACATTTAAACTGTGCTCTGTCACGTTGCATTGCATTCATTCCGTTGTGCATTTAAGGTCACTTACACTCATAACTTATAGGCGATCTCTAACAAGAACTAACTTATTTCGTTGTGCAATCTTCATTCTTCCGTCGTGCATTCATCACGCACGTTGATCTTAATGCTTTTGCATTCCAATGCATCAACAACTGAGTCACTCCGTTATAAATTGAATAGCTTACATATCTGCTGTTGCATTACATTGCATACAAGATCTAAATAATTCCTTTGTGCATGGAAGAGTTAACACAATACTTTTCATTGCATATGCACATTGCACATATGTAAATTAAATCGTTGTGCATTGAAAAATAACATTTCGTTCCGTTGTGCAATGAAGAGATATCACATAACATATGAGCTGTTTCATTGTAATATATTCAGAACTCTTTCCGTTGTGCATTAAAGAAATAGGGTGATATTTTTATTGCATTGCATGCACGATCTGACTTATTCCGTTGTGCATTGAAGATCTCTTACACACATAACAAACTTATAGGCAAATTCTAAAGAAAAACTGACTAATTTCGTTGTGCATTCTTCATTCTTCCGTCGTGCATTCGTCACGCTTGTTGAGTCTTAATGCGTTTGCATTCCGATGCATCAACAACTAAGTCATTCCGTTATGCATTTGAATAGGTTACATATATGCTGTTGCATTACATTGCATACAAGATCTAAATAATTCCTTTGTGCATGGAAGAGTTAACACAATACTTTTCATTGCATATGCACATTGCACATATGTAAATTAATTCGTTGTGCATTGAAAAATAACATTTCGTTCCGTTGTGCAATGAAGAGATATCACATAACATATGAGCTGTTTCATTGTAATATATTCAGAACTCTTTCCGTTGTGCATTAAAGAAATAGGGTGATATTTTTATTGCAATGCATGCACGATCTGACTTATTCCGTTGTGCATTGAAGATCTCTTACACACATAACAAACTTATAGGCAAACTCTAAAGAAGAACTGACTAATTTCGTTGTGCATTCTTTATTCTTCCATCGTGCATTCGTCACGCTTGTTGAGTCTTAATGCTTTTGCATTCCGATGCATCAACAACTAAGTCATTCCGTTATGCATTTGAATAGGTTACATATATGCTGTTGCATTACATTGCATACAAGATCTAAATTATTCCTTTGTGCATGGAAGAGATAACACGATATATTGTTGCATTGCATATGCACGTTGCAAGATCTAACTTGAACCGTTGGGCATTCCTGAATAACATTTCATATGTGCATACAAGAACTGACTCGCTCCGTTGTGCAATGAAGAGATATCACATAAAATATGAGCAGTTGCATTACAATACATTCAGAACTCTTTCCGTTGTGCATTAAAGAAATAGGGCATATGTGATATTTTTATTGCATTGAATGCACGATATAATTTAATTCGTTGTGCATTAAAAAAAACATTTAAACTGTGCTCTGTTACTTGCATTGCATACAAGCACTTGCATTGCAACGGACTTATTCCGTTGTGCATTGATGATCTCTTACACACAACTTATAGGCGAACTCCAAACAAGAATTAACTTATTTCGTTGTGCATTCTTCATTCTTCCGTCGTGCACTTTTCACGCACGTTGATCGTAATGCTTTTGTATTCCAATGCATCAACAACTATGTCATTCCGTTGTGCATTGAATAGGTTACATATATGCTGTTGCATTACATTGCATACAATATCTTAATTATTCCTTTATGGAAAAGATGAGATACAATACATGTTGCATTAATTTGCACATTGCAAGATCTAACTTAAACCGTTGGGCATTACAGAATAATAAATATGTGTGCATAAAAGAACTGACTCGTTCCGTTGTGCAATGAAGAGATATCATATGAGCTGTTGCATTGCAATACATACAGAACTCTTTCCTTTGTGCATTAAAGAAATAGCGCATATGTGATATATTTATTGCATTGCATTGTCAGATCTAAATTAAGTCGTTGTGAAAATAAAATTTAAACTGCTCTGTTACGTTGCATTGCATACAATATCTGACTTATTCCGTTGTGCATTGAAGATCTCTTACACACATAACTTATGTTGAACTCTAAACAAGAACAAACTTATTTCGTTCTTCATTCTTCCGTTGTGCATTCTTCACGCATGTTGAGTCTTAATGTTTTTGCATTCCAATACATCCAATGCATCAACAACTAAGTCATGAATGCTGAATTGGATGCGTTATGCATTACATTGCATACAAGATCTAAATTATTACTTTTTGCATGGAAGAGATACAATAAATGTTGCATTGCATATGCACATTAAAAGATCTAACTTAAACCGTTGGGCATTCCAGAATAGCATATGTGTTGCTTACAATTACTGACTAATTCTGTTGTGCAATGAAGAGATATCACATTTGTGCATGAATGCATGTATTGCAATGAAATACATACAATGCGATGCAATTCATACAAGAAGGCATACAACTCTTTGTTATGCATCAAAGAGATGCATATAAGCTATTGCACTGCATACAAGAACTAACTTGACTTATGTGCGCTAAAGAATACATAAAATATGCTTTTTCGTTGCATTGTATAGAATAACTTACTTAAAATTTCTATACAAACTCATTGACTCCTACAGTTTCATTCATCCATACAGCAGTTCAAACTTGGCCTATTAAACATATCTGGCCAAATAGTCCACGAATATTCTGTACATAATTGACTCCTTCAGATGTTACATCCGCCAGACCAATAATGGTCCGATCAATAATAATATTTTACCTGCTGAACTTTCTGACTAAACCGTCTATGATGTTGAACTTCCTTTACAGTTCCTCCTGAGACAGACAGTAGTCCATATTTGAACCATAAAACATATTTCTGGATAAAGAACCGATAAAGTAGGTCTTTTACCGAACATATATTTGTCCAAAGTGACATCGAAGTTTAACTTACTATGCTTTCTCATAGACTCCTTTTGATGTTACTTCAACCATATATAACTCAATATTTAACCCATTTAACATATATCTGATCAAAGAACTTTCTATTAATACTCATTGACTCCTTCTGATGTTTCAACACACAGACAGTAGTCCATGTTTTACCTACTCAATATGTTTTTGACCAAAAGGTCCTTGAACTCATTTCATTTCATTTCATCAGCCATTACATTGCATGTATTACATGTTTTGATGTAACTTGTACAGAAAGTATATATTACTTAACTTCTGAATGGCAAAACGGTCTTGAACTTTCAAAACATACTCATAGACTCGTTCTGATGTTTTATTAGCCAAACAATATTCCATATTTGACCTACTGAACATATTTCCGGCAAAAGAGTAATCAAAGGATGTCTTCTTTTGATGTTCTATCAACTATGTTTTAGTCCAAATGTGACCTATTAAATATAATTCTGGCCAAAGATTTCACGATATTGAACTTACACCTTTTGATTTTACTTTTTTTTATTTTACTTACACCTTTTGATTGACACCTTTTGATTTTACTTCAACCATGCATAACACCATATTTAACCTATGGGCCTGTGGATATTGTTCACCAAA
Organism: Rhinichthys klamathensis goyatoka; assembly: GCF_029890125.1. NCBI lineage: Eukaryota > Metazoa > Chordata > Actinopteri > Cypriniformes > Leuciscidae > Rhinichthys > Rhinichthys klamathensis. Next base: position 4,510,096 of record NW_026607023.1, read on the forward strand.
GAGTAATTGAACTTGAACTTCCTATTCATACTCATAGACTTCTTCTGATGTTTCATCAGCCAGAGAGTATTCCATAATTGACCTACTGAACAGATTTCTGGCCAAAGATTATTTGAACTTTAAGCGACTACCACCAATCAGAGCATACATGGATGACATGACAACCATGACTACAACAGTAGCTTGCACTAATCGGTTAATGGGCAAGTTAACCGATAATATTGAATGGGCACGAATGCAATTTAAGCCCTCTAAATCAAGGAGCATCTTGCTAGTTAAAGGAACGGTAGTAGATAAATCAATATCAATATTTCTCATATGTAATACGTTTATATTGTGAACGCTTGCTTAGCGTGGAAATTTCAGTGGAGTTACGACAGACGCACTGTTTCATAATAGGTAGGGCATATGATGTCCTTTATGAACGACAACCACAGTGCATTGATCTCATAAGGCACAATTATTTTCTCTATAATGCCATTCAGTGTGCAATATGTGTGTGTTTAGACTGTATATTTTTTCACAAAACACTTTACCTAAAAGGTGCTATCAGCGATTTCAGGCCCAAAAAAGGCCGAAACATAAATGATCACATTCATCTAATTTTTCCTAGGGGGAAATCACCGACAGGGGGTGGGTGTTGTGAGGTTTTGCTCCGACTTCGCGTGCAGCCGTGCACCAGTGCAAAACCTCAAAACACTGTTGGTGATTGTTTGGAACACTGTTTATTTAGGTTTTGGTGGTTGGTGAAACCTATTGTTTTTGTGTGCAGATCTCAGAGCGTAGGCTGTCTACAGAGACGCGGTTTTTGGACGGCATGCTTATGGGGCGGGCAGCTAGCGGATCACTAGGAAAAATTAAATGAATGTGATCATCATTTATGTTTCGGCCTTTATTGGGCCTGACATCGCTGATAGCACCTTTAAAGCCGTTTTTAAGAGGAGCAGCGCCACGTCTTCTCCTGTGTTAAAAACTCATTCACTTCTTGGGAGCCCGGTCTGTAGACCTGTAGGGTGTCATGTGATTTTCGTGCATCTAACCTGGACATTGCCATTGCCAACATCAGACCGAAAATATGGCAAAATCTTTTACTACGGTGATTTTTGGAAGTATTTAAGTATTTGAAATACTCTAAATACACTCCCTCAAAATATTTTGTTACAAACTACATTTTAGTTTTTCCATACCTGCAAAATACAAATTACAAAATACACTAAAGTAATTAAATGCGTATTTAAAATACATTTAATTGAAATACTGCCCATGTCTGAGAATGAGTCTAATAATATCCATAGAAAGTAAAAAATTGAGGACTCCCTGACCAGAAATATGTTCAAAACTTCCACATACGCATAGACTTCTGTTGTTTCATAAGCCAGAGAGTAATCCATAATTTATCTACTGAACACCTTTTCTTGCCAAATAGTCCTTGATCTTGAAATTTCTTTAAATGACTGCAGATATTTCTTCAGCCAAAGAGTAGTCCACTTTTGCCCAACTGGATATTCACGAAGTTCAAGAAATCTATGAGAACAAAGTCACCCTTTAATTACACCTTGGCCAGAAATATGTTCACTAGGTCAAATATTGAATACAGAATGGCTGATGAAACATCAGAACGAGTCTTTGAGTATGTATAAAAAGTTCAAGATCGAGGACTCCATGGCCAGAAAGTCACATTTGGACTAATGGCTGCTTGGTGAACATGAGAAAGAAACTATGAGTATGTATAGAAAGTTAAAGTTCCAGGACACTTTGGAGAGAAAAATGTCAAAAATGTCGCATTTGAACTACTGTATGGAGAAACATGAGAAGAAAAACATCAGAACAAATCTGAGTATGTATAGGTAGTTCAAGCTCAAGGAAAAAAATGGCAAACAATATCTATAGGTCCTATTTGAAATACTGCCTGGTTGATGTAACATGGAGTAACATGGAGACAATGTCAGTGTCAACAAGTAATGTAATGAAACATCAGAACGAGTCTATGAGTATGTATTGAAAGTTCAAAATCGAGGTCTCTTTGGCCATTCAGATGTTCATTAGGTCAAATATGGACTACTGTATGGCTGATGAAACATTAAAATGTGTCTATGAGTCTGTATTGTAGGTTAAAGTCCAAGGACCTTTTGGCCAAAAACATATTCCGTAGGTAAAACATGGACTACTGTCTGTCTGATGAAACATCAGAAGGAGTCTTTGAGTATGTGAAGTTCAAGATCGAGGACTCTTTGGCCAGAAATATATTCAATGGGTCGAATTTAGACTAAATATATGGTTGAAATAAAGAATTCCATGAAAGTTTATATTACGTTACCAATTTGATGACTCTTTGGCCAGATATATGTTCAATAGGTCAAATTTGGACTACTGTCTATCTTATGAGTCTATAGTATAAATAGAAAGTTATAGTTCAAAGACTCTTTGTCCAGAAATGTTTGGTAGGTCAATAATGAACTACAGGCCCAATTTGGAATACTGTCTGGTTGATGTAACATCAGAAGGAGACAATGTTAGTGTAAAGTAAGTTCAACTCGAGAAATCTTTGGCCAGAATTATGTTCAATTGGTTAAAATTGGACTAATACATAGTTGATGTAACATCAAAAGAGGTCTATGAGAGAAAAAAGGCATCCTTTGACTTCACTTTGGCCAGAAATGTGTTCATTAAGTCAAATATGGATTACTGTATGTCTGATGAAACATCCGAATAAGTCTATTAATATCTGTAGAAAGTTCAAAATCGAGGACTCCATGACCAGAAATATGTTCAAAAGTTCCAAAATGGACTATAGTATGGCTGAGGAAACATCAGAAGAAGTCAGTGAGAATGTATACAAAGTTCAAAGTCAAGATCTTTGGCCAGAGAGTTCAGTAGGTCAAACATGTACATAGGTCTGGCTGATGTAGCATATGACGGAGCCAATGCGTATGTATAAAAGTTAAAGTTTGAGCACTCTTTGGCCAGAAATATGTTAAATGGGTTAAATATGGAGTTATATATGGTTGAAGTAACATCAAAAGGAGTCTCCGAGATAGCATAGTTAGTTAAAATGACTATGGACAGATATATGTTCAAAAGGTCAAACGCGGACTATTGTCTGGCTAATGAAACATCAGAACGAGTCTATGAGTATGTATTGAAAGTTCAAGATCGAGGTCTCTTTGCCCATTCAGATGTTCATTAGGTCAAATATGGACTACTGTATGTCTGATGAAACATCACAATGTCTGTAGAAAGTTCAAAATCGAGGACTTCTAGACCAGAAATATGTTCAAAAGTTCCAAAATGGACTATAGTATGGCTGAGGAAACATCAGAAGAAGTCAGTGAAAATGTATACAAAGTTCAAAGTCAAGATCTTTGGCCAGAGAGTTCATTAGGTCAACCATGTACAATTGTCTGGCTAATGTAGCTAATGACGGAGCCAATCCGTATGCATAAAAGTTAAAGTTTGAGGACTCTTTGGCCAGAAATATGTTAAATGGGTCAAATATGGAGTTATATATGGTTAAAGTAACATCAAAAGGAGTCTCTGAGATAGCATAGTAAGTTAAACTAATGAGACGTTGGACAGATGTATGTTCAAAAGGTCAAATGTGGTTAATGAAACATCAGAACGAGTCTATGAGTATGTATTGAAAGTTCAAAATCGAGGTCTCTTTGGCCATTCAGATGTTCATTAGGTCAAATATGGACTACTTTATGGCTGATGAAACATTAAAATGTGTCTATGAGTCTGTATTGTAGGTTAAAGTCCAAGGACCTTTTGGCCAAAAACATATTCCGTAGGTAAAACATGGACTACTGTCTGTCTGATGAAACATCAGAAGGAGTCTTTGAGTATGTGAAGTTCAAGATCGAGGACTCTTTGGCCAGAAATATATTCAATGGGTCGAATTTAGACTAAATATATGGTTGAAATAAAGAATTCCATGAAAGTTTATATTACGTTACCAATTTGATGACTCTTTGGCCAGATATATGTTCAATAGGTCAAATTTGGACTACTGTCTATCTTATGAGTCTATAGTATAAATAGAAAGTTATAGTTCAAAGACTCTTTGTCCAGAAATGTTTGGTAGGTCAATAATGAACTACAGGCCCAATTTGGAATACTGTCTGGTTGAGGTAACATCAGAAGGAGACAATGTTAGTGTAAAGTAAGTTCAACTCGAGAAATCTTTGGCCAGAATTATGTTCAATTGGTTAAAATTGGACTAATACATAGTTGATGTAACATCAAAAGAGGTCTATGAGAGAAAAAAGGCATCCTTTGACTTCACTTTGGCCAGAAATGTGTTCATTAAGTCAAATATGGATTACTGTATGTCTGATGAAACATCAGAATGCAGAGGTGGGCACAAATACATAGAAAACTATTTTGTTACAAAATACAAATACTGGCTCATGAAATGTAACAAAATAAAATTCAAAATACTGATGTGAAAAATGTATTTAAATAAAATACAAGTAATTAGTATTTTGAAAATACAAAAATACTCCCACAATAATCTTGTCTTTTTTTTTTATTACTGAAAGGTCAATAACACAAATAGTAGCAATAACACAAATATGATAAATGTGTAAATTCAAAATGGCGAAGTAGCAAAATAAAAAAGTATGGGCATTTCACTAAATCTCTACAGGGCCTGAAATAGCTCCCTCTGACGTAAATGGCATGTATAGCTAAGTTCACATCAATGGTGTGGTAGTTTTATACAAAATCAATATCAATATTTCTCATATGTAATACGTTTATATTGTGAACGCTTGCTTAGCGTGGAAATTTCAGTGGAGTTACGACAGACGCACTGTTTCATAATAGGTAGGGCATTTGATGTCCTTTATGAACGACAACCACAGTGCATTGATCTCATAAGGCACAATTATTTTCTCTATAATGCCATTCAGTGTGCAATATGTGTGTGTTTAGACTGTATATTTTTCACAAAACACTTTACCTTAAAGGTGCTATCAGCGATTTCAGGCCCAAAAAAGGCAGACACATAAATGATCACATTCATCTAATTTTTCCTAGGGGGAAATCACAGACAGGGGGTGGGTGTTGTGAGGTTTTGCTCCGACTTCGCGTGCAGCCGTGCACGAGTGCAAAACCTCACAACACTGTTGGTGATTGTTTGGAACACTGTTTATTTAGGTTTTGGTGGTTGGTGAAACCCATTGTTTTTGTGTGCAGATCTCAGAGCCTATAGCCTGGGAAAACCCAGACAACTTCCGGCAAATTTAGATTTGCTCTGAAAGTTAGTCTGGCAAAGAGCTCATTGAAACCCATTTCCAGTCCGCAGAAATCACGGCACCAATCAGAAACGTTGGGGCGGGCTTTACACGATGACGATAGCACAGCGACGGTGAAGCAGATTTTGTACATTTACAAAGATGGATGCCGCCGTGGAACTATGTGTGACGGTTATAGTTGAACACCGTCATTAGAACTCTATAACCGCCAAAACCATGTTATTAAAATATAATTTTCACAAACATTTATCATAGAGAATGTTTAAATACTAATATCAGCTTACAAGGGAAACGGAGGCGGAGTTAGTGGTGCGATCGGAGGCTGCTACTGCTGGAGATGATTCGGGAGAGGTCTGTCCCCCTTTACCGGTCAGAGCGCGCGCTGACACGGAGTAAAGCCTTGTTTAACTCGACTCGTCCGCACGAGCGCGAAGGTGCGCGGGGCAAAAATGACGCGTTCGGTGCGCAAGACCGGCAAGACCCCATTTCGCTTGGCTGTGTGCACGGGTTTTTTGTAACAGCGCGCGCGGCGCAGCATCCGAGGATGAACGACTTCAAGCCGAATCTGCCCGAGCCGTACGTCTCACAGCACCGGCACCCAGTTTGCGCGTCTAAATTGCAAAGTTTTTTTTATTAAGGTTTTGTTTACGGTGTGTGATTTATTTAATGGAAAGCACATTCACTTCCAGTTGTCTTGCTGTTAATTTTAAATAAACGTAGAGCAAGTAGCTAATCAGTGTCAGCAAGTTGTTCTATAACAGACGAACCAACGTCGCTCTACATACGTCATCTTCTTCATCGCTCTGATTGGTTTTAGGTCTATCCAATTGCGCCCAGATGCATTTGAGCTACGTCCGTTGGTGACGCCCCTTTGGAAATGATTTGTCTATGAAGCTTTGCCAGACCCTAACTCAGTTACAACTGAGAATGGTCTGGTTTTAACCAGGCTGCAGAGCCTAGGCTGCCTACAGAGACGCGGTTTTTGGACGGCATGCTTATGGGGCGGGCAGCTAGCGGATCGCTAGGAAAAATGAGATGAATGTGATCATCATTTATGTTTCGGCCTTTTTTGGGCCTGAAATCGCTGATAGCACCTTTAATGCCGTTTTTAAGAGGAGCAGCGCCACTTCTTCTCCTGTGTTCAAAACTCATTCACTTCTTGGAGGGAGCCCGGTCTACAGGGTGTCACGTGATTTTCGTGCATCTAACCTGGACATTGCCATTGCCAACATCAGACCGAAAATATGGCAAAATCTTTTACTATGGTGATTTTTGGAAGTATTTAAGTATTTGAAATACTCTAAATACACTCCCTCAAAATATTTTGTTACAAACTACATTTTAGTTTTTCCATACCTGAAAAATACAAATGACAAAATACACTAAAGTAATTAAATACGTATTTAAAATACATTTAATTGAAATACTGCCCACGTCCGAGAATGAGTCTAATAATATCCATAGAAAGTAAAAAATTGAGGACTCCCTGACCAGAAATATGTTCAAAAGTTCCAAAAGTTCCACATACGCATAGACTTCTGATGTTTCATAAGCCAGAGAGTAATCCATAATTTATCTACTGAACACCTTTTCTTGCCAAATAGTCCTTGATCTTGAAATGTCTTTAAATGACTGCAGATATTTCTTCAGCCAAAGAGTAGTCCACTTTTGCCCAACTGGATATTCACGAAGTTCAAGAAATCTATGAGAACAAAGTCACCCTTTAATTACACCTTGGCCAGAAATATGTTCACTAGGTCAAATATTGAATACAGAATGGCTGATGAAACATCAGAACGAGTCTATGAGTATGTATAAAAAGTTCAAGATCGAGGACTCCATGGCCAGAAAGTCACATTTGGACTAATGGCTGCTTGGTGAACATGAGAAAGAAACTATGAGTATGTATAGAAAGTTAAAGTTCCAGGACACTTTGGAGAGAAAAATGTCAAAAATGTCGAATTTGAACTACTGTATGGAGAAACATGACAAGAAAAACATCAGAACAAATCTGAGTATGTATAGGTAGTTCAAGCTCAAGGAAAAAAATGGCAAACAATATCTATAGGTCCTATTTGAAATACTGCCTGGTTGATGTAACATGGAGTAACATGGAGACAAAGTTCAAAAACGAGGTCTCTTTGGCCATTCAGATGTTCATTAGGTCAAATATGGACTACTGTATGGCTGATGAAACATTAAAATGTGTCAATGAGTCTGTATTGTAGGTTAAAGTCCAAGGACCTTTTGGCCAAAAACATATTCCGAAGGTAAAACATGGACTACTGTCTGTCTGATGAAACATCAGAAGGAGTCTTCGAGTATGTACAGAAAGTTCAAGATCGAGGACTCTTTGGCCAGAAATATATTCAATGGGTCGAATTTAGACTAAATATATGGTTGAAATAAAGAATTCCATGAAAGTGTATATTACGTTACCAATTTGATGACTCTTTGGCCAGATATATGTTCAATAGGTCAAATTTGGACTACTGTCTGTCTTATGAGTCTATAGTATAAATAGAAAGTTATAGTTCAAAGACTCTTTGTCCAGAAATGTTGGGTAGGTCAATAATGAACTACAGGCCCAATTTGGAATACTGTCTGGTTGATGTAACATCAGAAGGAGACAATGTCAGTGTAAAGTAAGTTCAACTCGAGAAATCTTTGGCCAGAATTATGTTCAATTGGTTAAAATTGGACTAATACATAGTTGATGTAACATCAAAAGAGGTCTATGGGAGAAAAAAGGCATCCTTTGACTTCATTTTGGCCAGAAATGTGTTCAAGTCAAATATGGATTACTGTATGTCTGATGAAACATCAGAATGAGTCTATTAATATCTGTAGAAAATTCAAAATCGAGGACTCCATGACCAAAAATTTGTTCAAAAGTTCCAAAATGGCTGAGGAAACATCAGAAGAAGTCAGTGAGAATGTATACAAAGTTCAAAGTCAAGATCTTTGGCCAGAGAGTTCAGTAGGTCAAACATGTACATAGGTCTGGCTGATGTAGCATATGACGGAGCCAATGCGTATGTATAAAAGTTAAAGTTTGAGGACTCTTTGGCCAGAAATATGTTAAATGGGTTAAATATGGAGTTATATATGGTTGAAGTAACATCAAAAGGAGTCTCTGAGATAGCATAGTTAGTTAAAATTACTATGGACAGATATATGTTCAAAAGGTCAAACGCAGACTATTGTCTGGCCAATGAAACACCAGAACGAGTCTATGAGTATGTATTGAAAGTTCAAAATCGAGGTCTCTTTGGCCATTCAGATGTTCATTAGGTCAAATATGGACTACTGTATGGCTGATGAAACATTAAAATGTGTCTATGAGTCTGTATTGTAGGTTAAAGTCCAAGGACCTTTTGGCCAAAAACATATTCCGTAGGTAAAACATGGACTACTGTCTGTCTGATGAAACATCCGAAGGAGTCTTTGAGTATGTACAGAAAGTTCAAGATCGAGGACTCTTTGGCCAGAAATATATTCAGTGGGTAAAATTTAGACTATGGTCGAAATAAAGAATTCCATGAAAGTGCATATTACTTACCAATTTGATGACTCTTTGGCCAGATATTTTTTTTCAATAGGTCAAATTTGGACTACTGTCTATCTTATGAGTCTTTAGTATGTATAGAAAGTTATAGTTCAAAGACTCTTTGTCCAGAAATGTTTAGTAGGTCAATAATGAACTACAGGCCCAATTTGGAATACTGTCTGGTTGATGTAACATCAGAAGGAGACAATGTCAGTGTAAAGTAAGTTCAACTCGAGAAATCTTTGGCCAGAATTATGTTAATTTGGTTAAAATTGGACTAATACATAGTTGATGTAACATCAAAAGAGGTCTATGAGAAAAAAAAGGCATCTTTTGACCACTTTGGCCAGAAATGTGTTCAGTAAGTCAAATTTGGAATACTGTATGGCTGATGAAACATCAGAATGAGTCTATTAATATCTGTAGAAAGTAAATCGAGGACTCCCTGACCAGAAATATGTCCAAAAGTTCCAAAAATGGACTATTGTATTATTGAGGAAGCATCAGAAGAAGTCAGTGAGAATGTGTACAAAGTTCATAGTCAAGATCTTTGGCCAGAGAGTTCAGTAGGTCAAACATGTACAATTGTCTGGCTGATGTAGCATATGACGGAGCCAATGAGTATGTATAAAAGTTAAAGTTTGAGGACTCTTTGGCCAAAAATATGTTAAATGGGTTAAATATGGAGTTATATATGGTTGAAGTAACATCAAAAGGAGTCTCCGAGATAGCATAGTTAGTTAAAATGACTATGGACAGATATATGTTCAAAAGGTCAAACGCGGACTATTGTCTGGCTAATGAAACATCAGAACGAGTCTATGAGTAATGTATTGAAAGTTCAAGATCGAGGTCTCTTTGCCCATTCAGATGTTCATTAGGTCAAATATGGACTACTGTATGTCTGATGAAACATCACAATGTCTGTAGAAAGTTCAAAATCGAGGACTTCTAGACCAGAAATATGTTCAAAAGTTCCAAAATGGACTATAGTATGGCTGAGGAAACATCAGAAGAAGTCAGTGAAAATGTATACAAAGTTCAAAGTCAAGATCTTAGGCCAGAGAGTTCATTAGGTCAACCATGTACAATTGTCTGGCTAATGTAGCTAATGACGGAGCCAATCCGTATGCATAAAAGTTAAAGTTTGAGGACTCTTTGGCCAGAAATATGTTAAATGGGTCAAATATGGAGTTATATATGGTTAAAGTAACATCAAAAGGAGTCTCTGAGATAGCATAGTAAGTTAAACTACTGACACGTTGGACAGATATATGTTCAAAAGGTCAAATGTGGTTAATGAAACATCAGAACGAGTCTATGAGTATGTATTGAAAGTTCAAAATCGAGGTCTCTTTGGCCATTCAGATGTTCATTAGGTCAAATATGGACTACTGTATGGCTGATGAAACATTAAAATGTGTCTATGAGTCTGTATTGTAGGTTAAAGTCCAAGGACCTTTTGGCCAAAAACATATTCCGTAGGTAAAACATGGACTACTGTCTGTCTGATGAAACATCAGAAGGAGTCTTTGAGTATGTGAAGTTCAAGATCGAGGACTCTTTGGCCAGAAATATATTCAATGGTTCGAATTTAGACTAAATATATGGTTGAAATAAAGAATTCCATGAAAGTGTATATTACGTTACCAATTTGATGACTCTTTGGCCAGATATATGTTCAATAGGTCAAATTTGGACTACTGTCTGTCTTATGAGTCTATAGTATAAATAGAAAGTTATAGTTCAAAGACTCTTTGTCCAGAAATGTTGGGTAGGTCAATAATGAACTACAGGCCCAATTTGGAATACTGTCTGGTTGATGTAACATCAGAAGGAGACAATGTCAGTGTAAAGTAAGTTCAACTCGAGAAATCTTTGGCCAGAATTATGTTCAATTGGTTAAAATTGGACTAATACATAGTTGATGTAACATCAAAAGAGGTCTATGGGAGAAAAAAGGCATCCTTTGACTTCATTTTGGCCAGAAATGTGTTCAAGTCAAATATGGATTACTGTATGTCTGATGAAACATCAGAATGAGTCTATTAATATCTGTAGAAAATTCAAAATCGAGGACTCCATGACCAAAAATTTGTTCAAAAGTTCCAAAATGGCTGAGGAAACATCAGAAGAAGTCAGTGAGAATGTATACAAAGTTCAAAGTCAAGATCTTTGGCCAGAGAGTTCAGTAGGTCAAACATGTACATAGGTCTGGCTGATGTAGCATATGACGGAGCCAATGCGTATGTATAAAAGTTAAAGTTTGAGGACTCTTTGGCCAGAAATATGTTAAATGGGTTAAATATGGAGTTATATATGGTTGAAGTAACATCAAAAGGAGTCTCTGAGATAGCATAGTTAGTTAAAATTACTATGGACAGATATATGTTCAAAAGGTCAAACGCAGACTATTGTCTGGCCAATGAAACACCAGAACGAGTCTATGAGTATGTATTGAAAGTTCAAAATCGAGGTCTCTTTGGCCATTCAGATGTTCATTAGGTCAAATATGGACTACTGTATGGCTGATGAAACATTAAAATGTGTCTATGAGTCTGTATTGTAGGTTAAAGTCCAAGGACCTTTTGGCCAAAAACATATTCCGTAGGTAAAACATGGACTACTGTCTGTCTGATGAAACATCCGAAGGAGTCTTTGAGTATGTACAGAAAGTTCAAGATCGAGGACTCTTTGGCCAGAAATATATTCAGTGGGTAAAATTTAGACTATGGTCGAAATAAAGAATTCCATGAAAGTGCATATTACTTACCAATTTGATGACTCTTTGGCCAGATATTTTTTTTCAATAGGTCAAATTTGGACTACTGTCTATCTTATGAGTCTTTAGTATGTATAGAAAGTTATAGTTCAAAGACTCTTTGTCCAGAAATGTTTAGTAGGTCAATAATGAACTACAGGCCCAATTTGGAATACTGTCTGGTTGATGTAACATCAGAAGGAGACAATGTCAGTGTAAAGTAAGTTCAACTCGAGAAATCTTTGGCCAGAATTATGTTAATTTGGTTAAAATTGGACTAATACATAGTTGATGTAACATCAAAAGAGGTCTATGAGAAAAAAAAGGCATCTTTTGACCACTTTGGCCAGAAATGTGTTCAGTAAGTCAAATTTGGAATACTGTATGGCTGATGAAACATCAGAATGAGTCTATTAATATCTGTAGAAAGTAAATCGAGGACTCCCTGACCAGAAATATGTCCAAAAGTTCCAAAAATGGACTATTGTATTATTGAGGAAGCATCAGAAGAAGTCAGTGAGAATGTGTACAAAGTTCATAGTCAAGATCTTTGGCCAGAGAGTTCAGTAGGTCAAACATGTACAATTGTCTGGCTGATGTAGCATATGACGGAGCCAATGAGTATGTATAAAAGTTAAAGTTTGAGGACTCTTTGGCCAAAAATATGTTAAATGGGTTAAATATGGAGTTATATATGGTTGAAGTAACATCAAAAGGAGTCTCCGAGATAGCATAGTTAGTTAAAATGACTATGGACAGATATATGTTCAAAAGGTCAAACGCGGACTATTGTCTGGCTAATGAAACATCAGAACGAGTCTATGAGTAATGTATTGAAAGTTCAAGATCGAGGTCTCTTTGCCCATTCAGATGTTCATTAGGTCAAATATGGACTACTGTATGTCTGATGAAACATCACAATGTCTGTAGAAAGTTCAAAATCGAGGACTTCTAGACCAGAAATATGTTCAAAAGTTCCAAAATGGACTATAGTATGGCTGAGGAAACATCAGAAGAAGTCAGTGAAAATGTATACAAAGTTCAAAGTCAAGATCTTAGGCCAGAGAGTTCATTAGGTCAACCATGTACAATTGTCTGGCTAATGTAGCTAATGACGGAGCCAATCCGTATGCATAAAAGTTAAAGTTTGAGGACTCTTTGGCCAGAAATATGTTAAATGGGTCAAATATGGAGTTATATATGGTTAAAGTAACATCAAAAGGAGTCTCTGAGATAGCATAGTAAGTTAAACTACTGACACGTTGGACAGATATATGTTCAAAAGGTCAAATGTGGTTAATGAAACATCAGAACGAGTCTATGAGTATGTATTGAAAGTTCAAAATCGAGGTCTCTTTGGCCATTCAGATGTTCATTAGGTCAAATATGGACTACTGTATGGCTGATGAAACATTAAAATGTGTCTATGAGTCTGTATTGTAGGTTAAAGTCCAAGGACCTTTTGGCCAAAAACATATTCCGTAGGTAAAACATGGACTACTGTCTGTCTGATGAAACATCAGAAGGAGTCTTTGAGTATGTGAAGTTCAAGATCGAGGACTCTTTGGCCAGAAATATATTCAATGGTTCGAATTTAGACTAAATATATGGTTGAAATAAAGAATTCCATGAAAGTGTATATTACGTTACCAATTTGATGACTCTTTGGCCAGATATATGTTCAATAGGTCAAATTTGGACTACTGTCTGTCTTATGAGTCTATAGTATAAATAGAAAGTTATAGTTCAAAGACTCTTTGTCCAGAAATGTTTGGTAGGTCAATAATGAACTACAGGCCCAATTTGGAATACTGTCTGGTTGATGGAACATCAGAAGGAGACAATGTCAGTGTAAAGTAAGTTCAACTCGAGAAATCTTTGGCCAGAATTATGTTAATTTGGTTGAAATTGGACTAATACATAGTTGATGTAACATCAAAAGAGGTCTATGAGAAAAAAAAGGCATCTTTTGACCACTTTGGCCAGAAATGTGTTCAGTAAGTCAAATTTGGAATACTGTATGGCTGATGAAACATCAGAATGAGTCTATTAATATCTGTAGAAAGTAAATCGAGGACTCCCTGACCAGAAATATGTCCAAAAGTTCCAAAAATGGACTATTGTATTATTGAGGAAGCATCAGAAGAAGTCAATGAGAATGTGTACAAAGTTCATAGTCAAGATCTTTGGCCAGAGAGTTCAGTAGGTCAAACATGTACAATTGTCTGGCTGATGTAGCATATGACGGAGCCAATGAGTATGTTTAAAAATTAAAATTTGAGGACTCTTTGGCCAGAAAAATGTTAAATGGGTAAGATATGCAGTTATGGTTGAAGTAACATCAAAAGGAGTCTCTGAGATAGTATAGTAAGTTAAACTTACTATGGACAGATATATGTTCAAAAGGTCAAACGCGGACTATTGTCTGGCTAATGAAACATCAGAACGAGTCTATGAGTATGTATTGAAAGCTCAAGATCGAGGTCTCTTTGCCCATTCAGATGTTCATTAGGTCAAATATGGACTACTGTATGTCTGATGAAACATCACAATGAGTCTATTAATATCTGTAGAAAGTTCAAAATCGAGGACTTATAGACCAGAAATATGTTCAAAAGTTCCAAAATGGATAGTATGGCTGAGGAAGCATTAGAAGAAGTCAGTGAGAATGTATACAAAGTTCAAAGTCAAGATCTTTGGCCAGAGAGTTCAGTAGGTCAAACTTGTAAAATTGTCTGGCTAATGTAGCACTGTTTCATTGCACTGAATACAACAATAAACTTATTCCTTTGCACATAGAAGATTCACGTATGTATGTGTTGCATTCAAGAACTAACTATTGTGCACTAAAGAAAAACATATCTAAATATGTTAATGAATTATATAAAATATGCTCCGTTTTGCTGCATTGCATACAAGCTCTGATAAATTCCTCTGTGCATTATGCATATGCATATGCACATTGAAAGATTAAACCGTTGTGCATTCAAGAATAACAAATGTGTTGCATACAAGAACTGACTCAATCCTTTGTACAAAGCAAGATATAAGCTTCTTGTTGCTTTGCAACACGATGCAATGCATACAAGAAGGCATACAACTCTTTCAGTTTTGCATCGAAGAGATACATATAAATCTATGCACTAGACTCATTCCACTGTACTACTTCATTGCAAGAACGGTCAGACGGTCCTGTCTGTCCGGAGTGGGAACCTGTGGAACAGTTTTCCTCAAACACTAAGAGAATGTACTACATATAGCTCGTTTAAAGTCCAGCTGAAAAAATGGCTATGGGCAAATCAAAGCTCTACACACACTAGTATGTAGGTTTTATCTGTTTTAATTTTGTTAATTTGTTATTTTTATTTGTTTTGTTGTAACGTGTATATGGATGAGTGTTTTTGTGAAGTTGAATGTAGTCTTGTGTGAATATTGTATATAGCTAATTTATGAATTGACTGTAGATGTAAAATTTTACTTTGTAATGTTTTGTGAGTTCGATGATCCTGCCCCGTGGGACTACGGATGGAAATTAGCCTTTGGCTAAAATCCGGCATTTTTACATGCATGTACTCCATGTTATGTTCATTAAAATGCACTGTTCCAATCAAATAAAGAATAATAAAAAAACATATATGTTACATACAAGAACTGACTCATTCCGTTGTGCAACAAAGAGACATCACATAACATTTGAGCTGTTGCATTGCAATACATACAGAACTCTTTCTTTTGTGCATTGAAGCATATGTGATATTTTATTGCCTTGCATGCAGGATTTAAAATTAATCCGTTGTGCATTGAAAAATAAACTGTTTCATTGCATTGTATACAAGAGCTAACTTGTGCACTGAAGAGAAAATACAACATAAGTGCTGTTGCTTTGCATTTGCATGCAAGATCTATCTTATTCGGAAGTGCATTGAAGAGATAACACATAACATATGGCCTGTTTTTTTTAATAGAATTGTAAACAAGAATAAACAACATTTACTTGTGAGCTTAAAAAAACATAAAATATGCTGTTTTGTTTTATTGCATAGTAACTAACAAAACAACGCATTCAGATCTAAATTAAATCAAGAATACTATATATATATATTGCATACAAGAACTGACTCATTCCATTGTGCTATGAAGAGATATAGCATAATATATGAGCTGTTGCATTGCAATACATACAGTACAGAACACTTTCCACTGTGCATTAAAGAAATGGGGCATATTTGATATTTTTATTGCATTGCATACAAGAACTGACTTATTCTTTTGTGCATTGAAGATCTCTTACACACATAGCTAACTTATAGGCGAACTCTAAAGAAGAACTAACTTATTTCGTTGTGCTTTTTACATTCTTCCGTCGTGCATTCTTCACGCATGTTGAGTCTTAATGCTTTTGCATTACAATGCATCAACAACTAAGTCATTCCGTTATGCATTGAATATAGGTTACATATGTGCTATTGCATTACATTGCATACAATATCTAAATTATTCCTTTGTGCATGGAAGAGATAACACAATACATGTTGGATTGCATATGTACATTGCAAGATCTAACTTGAACCGTTGGGCATTCCAGAATAACATTTTATAAGTGCATACAAGAGCTGACTCGTTCCGTTTTCAAAGAAGAGATATCACATAACATATTAGCTTTTGCATTGCAATAAATTCAGAACTCTTTCCGTTGGACATTAAAGAAATAGGGCATATGTGATATTTTTATTGCGTTGCATGCACAATCTAATTATTTCGTTGTGCATTGAAAAATAACATTTAAACTGTGCTCTGTTACGTTGCATTGCATACAATATCTGACTTATTCCGTTGTTCATTAAAGATCTCTTACACACATAACTTATATGCGAACTCTAAACAAGAACGAACTTATTTCGTTGTGCAATCTTCATGCTTCCGTCGTGCATTCTTCACGCATGTTGAGTAACTCTTTTGCATTCCAATGCATTAACAACTAAGTCATTCCGTTATGCATTGAATAGGTTATTTATGTGCAGGTTTATGTGCAGGTTATGTATTACATTGCATACAAGATCTAAATTATTCCTTTGTGCATGGAAGAGATAACACAATACATGTTGCATTGCATATGCACATTGCAAGATCTAACTTAAACCGTTGGGCATTCCAGAATAACATTGTATAAGTGCGTACAAGACTCGTTCCGTTGTGCAGTGAATATAGGAGCTGTTGCATAGTAACATAGGAGCTGTTGCATTCCAATAAATTCAGAACTCTTTCCGTTGTGCATTAAAGCAATAGGGCATATGTGATTTTTAACATTTAAACTGTGCTCTGTTACGTTGCATTGCATACAAGATCTGACTTATTCCGTTGTGCATTCCGTCTACACATA
Source organism: Rhinichthys klamathensis goyatoka (assembly GCF_029890125.1). Taxonomy (NCBI): domain Eukaryota; kingdom Metazoa; phylum Chordata; class Actinopteri; order Cypriniformes; family Leuciscidae; genus Rhinichthys; species Rhinichthys klamathensis. Next base: position 4,527,045 of record NW_026607023.1, read on the forward strand.
AATAATGGCCTTTTTAGTGAACTCTAAACAAGAACAAACTTATTTCGTTGTGCATTCTTCCTTCTTTCGTTTTGCATTCTTCACGAATATTGAGACTTAATGATTTTGCATTCCAATGCATCAACAACTAAGTCATTCCATTATGCATTGAATAGGTTACATATGTGCTGTTGCGTTACATTGCATACAAGATCTAAATTATTCCTTTGTGTATGGAAGAGATTGCAAATGCACATTGTAATATCTAAATTAAACTGTTCACGCATGCTTTCAAGAATAATATATGTGTGCATGCAAGAACTGACTCGTTCCGTTGTGCAATGAAGAGATATCGCATAACATATGAGCTGTTGCATTGTAATATATTCAGAACTCTTTCCGTTGTGCATTAAGGAAATTTGGCATATGTGATATTTTTATTGCATTGCATGCACGATCTAAATTAATTCGTTGTGCATTGAAAAAAAACATTTAAACTGTGCTCTGTCACGTTGCATTGCATTCATTCCGTTGTGCATTTAAGGTCACTTACACTCATAACTTATAGGCGATCTCTAACAAGAACTAACTTATTTCGTTGTGCAATCTTCATTCTTCCGTCGTGCATTCATCACGCACGTTGATCTTAATGCTTTTGCATTCCAATGCATCAACAACTGAGTCACTCCGTTATAAATTGAATAGCTTACATATCTGCTGTTGCATTACATTGCATACAAGATCTAAATAATTCCTTTGTGCATGGAAGAGTTAACACAATACTTTTCATTGCATATGCACATTGCACATATGTAAATTAAATCGTTGTGCATTGAAAAATAACATTTCGTTCCGTTGTGCAATGAAGAGATATCACATAACATATGAGCTGTTTCATTGTAATATATTCAGAACTCTTTCCGTTGTGCATTAAAGAAATAGGGTGATATTTTTATTGCATTGCATGCACGATCTGACTTATTCCGTTGTGCATTGAAGATCTCTTACACACATAACAAACTTATAGGCAAATTCTAAAGAAAAACTGACTAATTTCGTTGTGCATTCTTCATTCTTCCGTCGTGCATTCGTCACGCTTGTTGAGTCTTAATGCGTTTGCATTCCGATGCATCAACAACTAAGTCATTCCGTTATGCATTTGAATAGGTTACATATATGCTGTTGCATTACATTGCATACAAGATCTAAATAATTCCTTTGTGCATGGAAGAGTTAACACAATACTTTTCATTGCATATGCACATTGCACATATGTAAATTAATTCGTTGTGCATTGAAAAATAACATTTCGTTCCGTTGTGCAATGAAGAGATATCACATAACATATGAGCTGTTTCATTGTAATATATTCAGAACTCTTTCCGTTGTGCATTAAAGAAATAGGGTGATATTTTTATTGCAATGCATGCACGATCTGACTTATTCCGTTGTGCATTGAAGATCTCTTACACACATAACAAACTTATAGGCAAACTCTAAAGAAGAACTGACTAATTTCGTTGTGCATTCTTTATTCTTCCATCGTGCATTCGTCACGCTTGTTGAGTCTTAATGCTTTTGCATTCCGATGCATCAACAACTAAGTCATTCCGTTATGCATTTGAATAGGTTACATATATGCTGTTGCATTACATTGCATACAAGATCTAAATTATTCCTTTGTGCATGGAAGAGATAACACGATATATTGTTGCATTGCATATGCACGTTGCAAGATCTAACTTGAACCGTTGGGCATTCCTGAATAACATTTCATATGTGCATACAAGAACTGACTCGCTCCGTTGTGCAATGAAGAGATATCACATAAAATATGAGCAGTTGCATTACAATACATTCAGAACTCTTTCCGTTGTGCATTAAAGAAATAGGGCATATGTGATATTTTTATTGCATTGAATGCACGATATAATTTAATTCGTTGTGCATTAAAAAAAACATTTAAACTGTGCTCTGTTACTTGCATTGCATACAAGCACTTGCATTGCAACGGACTTATTCCGTTGTGCATTGATGATCTCTTACACACAACTTATAGGCGAACTCCAAACAAGAATTAACTTATTTCGTTGTGCATTCTTCATTCTTCCGTCGTGCACTTTTCACGCACGTTGATCGTAATGCTTTTGTATTCCAATGCATCAACAACTATGTCATTCCGTTGTGCATTGAATAGGTTACATATATGCTGTTGCATTACATTGCATACAATATCTTAATTATTCCTTTATGGAAAAGATGAGATACAATACATGTTGCATTAATTTGCACATTGCAAGATCTAACTTAAACCGTTGGGCATTACAGAATAATAAATATGTGTGCATAAAAGAACTGACTCGTTCCGTTGTGCAATGAAGAGATATCATATGAGCTGTTGCATTGCAATACATACAGAACTCTTTCCTTTGTGCATTAAAGAAATAGCGCATATGTGATATATTTATTGCATTGCATTGTCAGATCTAAATTAAGTCGTTGTGAAAATAAAATTTAAACTGCTCTGTTACGTTGCATTGCATACAATATCTGACTTATTCCGTTGTGCATTGAAGATCTCTTACACACATAACTTATGTTGAACTCTAAACAAGAACAAACTTATTTCGTTCTTCATTCTTCCGTTGTGCATTCTTCACGCATGTTGAGTCTTAATGTTTTTGCATTCCAATACATCCAATGCATCAACAACTAAGTCATGAATGCTGAATTGGATGCGTTATGCATTACATTGCATACAAGATCTAAATTATTACTTTTTGCATGGAAGAGATACAATAAATGTTGCATTGCATATGCACATTAAAAGATCTAACTTAAACCGTTGGGCATTCCAGAATAGCATATGTGTTGCTTACAATTACTGACTAATTCTGTTGTGCAATGAAGAGATATCACATTTGTGCATGAATGCATGTATTGCAATGAAATACATACAATGCGATGCAATTCATACAAGAAGGCATACAACTCTTTGTTATGCATCAAAGAGATGCATATAAGCTATTGCACTGCATACAAGAACTAACTTGACTTATGTGCGCTAAAGAATACATAAAATATGCTTTTTCGTTGCATTGTATAGAATAACTTACTTAAAATTTCTATACAAACTCATTGACTCCTACAGTTTCATTCATCCATACAGCAGTTCAAACTTGGCCTATTAAACATATCTGGCCAAATAGTCCACGAATATTCTGTACATAATTGACTCCTTCAGATGTTACATCCGCCAGACCAATAATGGTCCGATCAATAATAATATTTTACCTGCTGAACTTTCTGACTAAACCGTCTATGATGTTGAACTTCCTTTACAGTTCCTCCTGAGACAGACAGTAGTCCATATTTGAACCATAAAACATATTTCTGGATAAAGAACCGATAAAGTAGGTCTTTTACCGAACATATATTTGTCCAAAGTGACATCGAAGTTTAACTTACTATGCTTTCTCATAGACTCCTTTTGATGTTACTTCAACCATATATAACTCAATATTTAACCCATTTAACATATATCTGATCAAAGAACTTTCTATTAATACTCATTGACTCCTTCTGATGTTTCAACACACAGACAGTAGTCCATGTTTTACCTACTCAATATGTTTTTGACCAAAAGGTCCTTGAACTCATTTCATTTCATTTCATCAGCCATTACATTGCATGTATTACATGTTTTGATGTAACTTGTACAGAAAGTATATATTACTTAACTTCTGAATGGCAAAACGGTCTTGAACTTTCAAAACATACTCATAGACTCGTTCTGATGTTTTATTAGCCAAACAATATTCCATATTTGACCTACTGAACATATTTCCGGCAAAAGAGTAATCAAAGGATGTCTTCTTTTGATGTTCTATCAACTATGTTTTAGTCCAAATGTGACCTATTAAATATAATTCTGGCCAAAGATTTCACGATATTGAACTTACACCTTTTGATTTTACTTTTTTTTATTTTACTTACACCTTTTGATTGACACCTTTTGATTTTACTTCAACCATGCATAACACCATATTTAACCTATGGGCCTGTGGATATTGTTCACCAAAGAGTAATTGAACTTGAACTTCCTATTCATACTCATAGACTTCTTCTGATGTTTCATCAGCCAGAGAGTATTCCATAATTGACCTACTGAACAGATTTCTGGCCAAAGATTATTTGAACTTTAAGCGACTACCACCAATCAGAGCATACATGGATGACATGACAACCATGACTACAACAGTAGCTTGCACTAATCGGTTAATGGGCAAGTTAACCGATAATATTGAATGGGCACGAATGCAATTTAAGCCCTCTAAATCAAGGAGCATCTTGCTAGTTAAAGGAACGGTAGTAGATAAATCAATATCAATATTTCTCATATGTAATACGTTTATATTGTGAACGCTTGCTTAGCGTGGAAATTTCAGTGGAGTTACGACAGACGCACTGTTTCATAATAGGTAGGGCATATGATGTCCTTTATGAACGACAACCACAGTGCATTGATCTCATAAGGCACAATTATTTTCTCTATAATGCCATTCAGTGTGCAATATGTGTGTGTTTAGACTGTATATTTTTTCACAAAACACTTTACCTAAAAGGTGCTATCAGCGATTTCAGGCCCAAAAAAGGCCGAAACATAAATGATCACATTCATCTAATTTTTCCTAGGGGGAAATCACCGACAGGGGGTGGGTGTTGTGAGGTTTTGCTCCGACTTCGCGTGCAGCCGTGCACCAGTGCAAAACCTCAAAACACTGTTGGTGATTGTTTGGAACACTGTTTATTTAGGTTTTGGTGGTTGGTGAAACCTATTGTTTTTGTGTGCAGATCTCAGAGCGTAGGCTGTCTACAGAGACGCGGTTTTTGGACGGCATGCTTATGGGGCGGGCAGCTAGCGGATCACTAGGAAAAATTAAATGAATGTGATCATCATTTATGTTTCGGCCTTTATTGGGCCTGACATCGCTGATAGCACCTTTAAAGCCGTTTTTAAGAGGAGCAGCGCCACGTCTTCTCCTGTGTTAAAAACTCATTCACTTCTTGGGAGCCCGGTCTGTAGACCTGTAGGGTGTCATGTGATTTTCGTGCATCTAACCTGGACATTGCCATTGCCAACATCAGACCGAAAATATGGCAAAATCTTTTACTACGGTGATTTTTGGAAGTATTTAAGTATTTGAAATACTCTAAATACACTCCCTCAAAATATTTTGTTACAAACTACATTTTAGTTTTTCCATACCTGCAAAATACAAATTACAAAATACACTAAAGTAATTAAATGCGTATTTAAAATACATTTAATTGAAATACTGCCCATGTCTGAGAATGAGTCTAATAATATCCATAGAAAGTAAAAAATTGAGGACTCCCTGACCAGAAATATGTTCAAAACTTCCACATACGCATAGACTTCTGTTGTTTCATAAGCCAGAGAGTAATCCATAATTTATCTACTGAACACCTTTTCTTGCCAAATAGTCCTTGATCTTGAAATTTCTTTAAATGACTGCAGATATTTCTTCAGCCAAAGAGTAGTCCACTTTTGCCCAACTGGATATTCACGAAGTTCAAGAAATCTATGAGAACAAAGTCACCCTTTAATTACACCTTGGCCAGAAATATGTTCACTAGGTCAAATATTGAATACAGAATGGCTGATGAAACATCAGAACGAGTCTTTGAGTATGTATAAAAAGTTCAAGATCGAGGACTCCATGGCCAGAAAGTCACATTTGGACTAATGGCTGCTTGGTGAACATGAGAAAGAAACTATGAGTATGTATAGAAAGTTAAAGTTCCAGGACACTTTGGAGAGAAAAATGTCAAAAATGTCGCATTTGAACTACTGTATGGAGAAACATGAGAAGAAAAACATCAGAACAAATCTGAGTATGTATAGGTAGTTCAAGCTCAAGGAAAAAAATGGCAAACAATATCTATAGGTCCTATTTGAAATACTGCCTGGTTGATGTAACATGGAGTAACATGGAGACAATGTCAGTGTCAACAAGTAATGTAATGAAACATCAGAACGAGTCTATGAGTATGTATTGAAAGTTCAAAATCGAGGTCTCTTTGGCCATTCAGATGTTCATTAGGTCAAATATGGACTACTGTATGGCTGATGAAACATTAAAATGTGTCTATGAGTCTGTATTGTAGGTTAAAGTCCAAGGACCTTTTGGCCAAAAACATATTCCGTAGGTAAAACATGGACTACTGTCTGTCTGATGAAACATCAGAAGGAGTCTTTGAGTATGTGAAGTTCAAGATCGAGGACTCTTTGGCCAGAAATATATTCAATGGGTCGAATTTAGACTAAATATATGGTTGAAATAAAGAATTCCATGAAAGTTTATATTACGTTACCAATTTGATGACTCTTTGGCCAGATATATGTTCAATAGGTCAAATTTGGACTACTGTCTATCTTATGAGTCTATAGTATAAATAGAAAGTTATAGTTCAAAGACTCTTTGTCCAGAAATGTTTGGTAGGTCAATAATGAACTACAGGCCCAATTTGGAATACTGTCTGGTTGATGTAACATCAGAAGGAGACAATGTTAGTGTAAAGTAAGTTCAACTCGAGAAATCTTTGGCCAGAATTATGTTCAATTGGTTAAAATTGGACTAATACATAGTTGATGTAACATCAAAAGAGGTCTATGAGAGAAAAAAGGCATCCTTTGACTTCACTTTGGCCAGAAATGTGTTCATTAAGTCAAATATGGATTACTGTATGTCTGATGAAACATCCGAATAAGTCTATTAATATCTGTAGAAAGTTCAAAATCGAGGACTCCATGACCAGAAATATGTTCAAAAGTTCCAAAATGGACTATAGTATGGCTGAGGAAACATCAGAAGAAGTCAGTGAGAATGTATACAAAGTTCAAAGTCAAGATCTTTGGCCAGAGAGTTCAGTAGGTCAAACATGTACATAGGTCTGGCTGATGTAGCATATGACGGAGCCAATGCGTATGTATAAAAGTTAAAGTTTGAGCACTCTTTGGCCAGAAATATGTTAAATGGGTTAAATATGGAGTTATATATGGTTGAAGTAACATCAAAAGGAGTCTCCGAGATAGCATAGTTAGTTAAAATGACTATGGACAGATATATGTTCAAAAGGTCAAACGCGGACTATTGTCTGGCTAATGAAACATCAGAACGAGTCTATGAGTATGTATTGAAAGTTCAAGATCGAGGTCTCTTTGCCCATTCAGATGTTCATTAGGTCAAATATGGACTACTGTATGTCTGATGAAACATCACAATGTCTGTAGAAAGTTCAAAATCGAGGACTTCTAGACCAGAAATATGTTCAAAAGTTCCAAAATGGACTATAGTATGGCTGAGGAAACATCAGAAGAAGTCAGTGAAAATGTATACAAAGTTCAAAGTCAAGATCTTTGGCCAGAGAGTTCATTAGGTCAACCATGTACAATTGTCTGGCTAATGTAGCTAATGACGGAGCCAATCCGTATGCATAAAAGTTAAAGTTTGAGGACTCTTTGGCCAGAAATATGTTAAATGGGTCAAATATGGAGTTATATATGGTTAAAGTAACATCAAAAGGAGTCTCTGAGATAGCATAGTAAGTTAAACTAATGAGACGTTGGACAGATGTATGTTCAAAAGGTCAAATGTGGTTAATGAAACATCAGAACGAGTCTATGAGTATGTATTGAAAGTTCAAAATCGAGGTCTCTTTGGCCATTCAGATGTTCATTAGGTCAAATATGGACTACTTTATGGCTGATGAAACATTAAAATGTGTCTATGAGTCTGTATTGTAGGTTAAAGTCCAAGGACCTTTTGGCCAAAAACATATTCCGTAGGTAAAACATGGACTACTGTCTGTCTGATGAAACATCAGAAGGAGTCTTTGAGTATGTGAAGTTCAAGATCGAGGACTCTTTGGCCAGAAATATATTCAATGGGTCGAATTTAGACTAAATATATGGTTGAAATAAAGAATTCCATGAAAGTTTATATTACGTTACCAATTTGATGACTCTTTGGCCAGATATATGTTCAATAGGTCAAATTTGGACTACTGTCTATCTTATGAGTCTATAGTATAAATAGAAAGTTATAGTTCAAAGACTCTTTGTCCAGAAATGTTTGGTAGGTCAATAATGAACTACAGGCCCAATTTGGAATACTGTCTGGTTGAGGTAACATCAGAAGGAGACAATGTTAGTGTAAAGTAAGTTCAACTCGAGAAATCTTTGGCCAGAATTATGTTCAATTGGTTAAAATTGGACTAATACATAGTTGATGTAACATCAAAAGAGGTCTATGAGAGAAAAAAGGCATCCTTTGACTTCACTTTGGCCAGAAATGTGTTCATTAAGTCAAATATGGATTACTGTATGTCTGATGAAACATCAGAATGCAGAGGTGGGCACAAATACATAGAAAACTATTTTGTTACAAAATACAAATACTGGCTCATGAAATGTAACAAAATAAAATTCAAAATACTGATGTGAAAAATGTATTTAAATAAAATACAAGTAATTAGTATTTTGAAAATACAAAAATACTCCCACAATAATCTTGTCTTTTTTTTTTATTACTGAAAGGTCAATAACACAAATAGTAGCAATAACACAAATATGATAAATGTGTAAATTCAAAATGGCGAAGTAGCAAAATAAAAAAGTATGGGCATTTCACTAAATCTCTACAGGGCCTGAAATAGCTCCCTCTGACGTAAATGGCATGTATAGCTAAGTTCACATCAATGGTGTGGTAGTTTTATACAAAATCAATATCAATATTTCTCATATGTAATACGTTTATATTGTGAACGCTTGCTTAGCGTGGAAATTTCAGTGGAGTTACGACAGACGCACTGTTTCATAATAGGTAGGGCATTTGATGTCCTTTATGAACGACAACCACAGTGCATTGATCTCATAAGGCACAATTATTTTCTCTATAATGCCATTCAGTGTGCAATATGTGTGTGTTTAGACTGTATATTTTTCACAAAACACTTTACCTTAAAGGTGCTATCAGCGATTTCAGGCCCAAAAAAGGCAGACACATAAATGATCACATTCATCTAATTTTTCCTAGGGGGAAATCACAGACAGGGGGTGGGTGTTGTGAGGTTTTGCTCCGACTTCGCGTGCAGCCGTGCACGAGTGCAAAACCTCACAACACTGTTGGTGATTGTTTGGAACACTGTTTATTTAGGTTTTGGTGGTTGGTGAAACCCATTGTTTTTGTGTGCAGATCTCAGAGCCTATAGCCTGGGAAAACCCAGACAACTTCCGGCAAATTTAGATTTGCTCTGAAAGTTAGTCTGGCAAAGAGCTCATTGAAACCCATTTCCAGTCCGCAGAAATCACGGCACCAATCAGAAACGTTGGGGCGGGCTTTACACGATGACGATAGCACAGCGACGGTGAAGCAGATTTTGTACATTTACAAAGATGGATGCCGCCGTGGAACTATGTGTGACGGTTATAGTTGAACACCGTCATTAGAACTCTATAACCGCCAAAACCATGTTATTAAAATATAATTTTCACAAACATTTATCATAGAGAATGTTTAAATACTAATATCAGCTTACAAGGGAAACGGAGGCGGAGTTAGTGGTGCGATCGGAGGCTGCTACTGCTGGAGATGATTCGGGAGAGGTCTGTCCCCCTTTACCGGTCAGAGCGCGCGCTGACACGGAGTAAAGCCTTGTTTAACTCGACTCGTCCGCACGAGCGCGAAGGTGCGCGGGGCAAAAATGACGCGTTCGGTGCGCAAGACCGGCAAGACCCCATTTCGCTTGGCTGTGTGCACGGGTTTTTTGTAACAGCGCGCGCGGCGCAGCATCCGAGGATGAACGACTTCAAGCCGAATCTGCCCGAGCCGTACGTCTCACAGCACCGGCACCCAGTTTGCGCGTCTAAATTGCAAAGTTTTTTTTATTAAGGTTTTGTTTACGGTGTGTGATTTATTTAATGGAAAGCACATTCACTTCCAGTTGTCTTGCTGTTAATTTTAAATAAACGTAGAGCAAGTAGCTAATCAGTGTCAGCAAGTTGTTCTATAACAGACGAACCAACGTCGCTCTACATACGTCATCTTCTTCATCGCTCTGATTGGTTTTAGGTCTATCCAATTGCGCCCAGATGCATTTGAGCTACGTCCGTTGGTGACGCCCCTTTGGAAATGATTTGTCTATGAAGCTTTGCCAGACCCTAACTCAGTTACAACTGAGAATGGTCTGGTTTTAACCAGGCTGCAGAGCCTAGGCTGCCTACAGAGACGCGGTTTTTGGACGGCATGCTTATGGGGCGGGCAGCTAGCGGATCGCTAGGAAAAATGAGATGAATGTGATCATCATTTATGTTTCGGCCTTTTTTGGGCCTGAAATCGCTGATAGCACCTTTAATGCCGTTTTTAAGAGGAGCAGCGCCACTTCTTCTCCTGTGTTCAAAACTCATTCACTTCTTGGAGGGAGCCCGGTCTACAGGGTGTCACGTGATTTTCGTGCATCTAACCTGGACATTGCCATTGCCAACATCAGACCGAAAATATGGCAAAATCTTTTACTATGGTGATTTTTGGAAGTATTTAAGTATTTGAAATACTCTAAATACACTCCCTCAAAATATTTTGTTACAAACTACATTTTAGTTTTTCCATACCTGAAAAATACAAATGACAAAATACACTAAAGTAATTAAATACGTATTTAAAATACATTTAATTGAAATACTGCCCACGTCCGAGAATGAGTCTAATAATATCCATAGAAAGTAAAAAATTGAGGACTCCCTGACCAGAAATATGTTCAAAAGTTCCAAAAGTTCCACATACGCATAGACTTCTGATGTTTCATAAGCCAGAGAGTAATCCATAATTTATCTACTGAACACCTTTTCTTGCCAAATAGTCCTTGATCTTGAAATGTCTTTAAATGACTGCAGATATTTCTTCAGCCAAAGAGTAGTCCACTTTTGCCCAACTGGATATTCACGAAGTTCAAGAAATCTATGAGAACAAAGTCACCCTTTAATTACACCTTGGCCAGAAATATGTTCACTAGGTCAAATATTGAATACAGAATGGCTGATGAAACATCAGAACGAGTCTATGAGTATGTATAAAAAGTTCAAGATCGAGGACTCCATGGCCAGAAAGTCACATTTGGACTAATGGCTGCTTGGTGAACATGAGAAAGAAACTATGAGTATGTATAGAAAGTTAAAGTTCCAGGACACTTTGGAGAGAAAAATGTCAAAAATGTCGAATTTGAACTACTGTATGGAGAAACATGACAAGAAAAACATCAGAACAAATCTGAGTATGTATAGGTAGTTCAAGCTCAAGGAAAAAAATGGCAAACAATATCTATAGGTCCTATTTGAAATACTGCCTGGTTGATGTAACATGGAGTAACATGGAGACAAAGTTCAAAAACGAGGTCTCTTTGGCCATTCAGATGTTCATTAGGTCAAATATGGACTACTGTATGGCTGATGAAACATTAAAATGTGTCAATGAGTCTGTATTGTAGGTTAAAGTCCAAGGACCTTTTGGCCAAAAACATATTCCGAAGGTAAAACATGGACTACTGTCTGTCTGATGAAACATCAGAAGGAGTCTTCGAGTATGTACAGAAAGTTCAAGATCGAGGACTCTTTGGCCAGAAATATATTCAATGGGTCGAATTTAGACTAAATATATGGTTGAAATAAAGAATTCCATGAAAGTGTATATTACGTTACCAATTTGATGACTCTTTGGCCAGATATATGTTCAATAGGTCAAATTTGGACTACTGTCTGTCTTATGAGTCTATAGTATAAATAGAAAGTTATAGTTCAAAGACTCTTTGTCCAGAAATGTTGGGTAGGTCAATAATGAACTACAGGCCCAATTTGGAATACTGTCTGGTTGATGTAACATCAGAAGGAGACAATGTCAGTGTAAAGTAAGTTCAACTCGAGAAATCTTTGGCCAGAATTATGTTCAATTGGTTAAAATTGGACTAATACATAGTTGATGTAACATCAAAAGAGGTCTATGGGAGAAAAAAGGCATCCTTTGACTTCATTTTGGCCAGAAATGTGTTCAAGTCAAATATGGATTACTGTATGTCTGATGAAACATCAGAATGAGTCTATTAATATCTGTAGAAAATTCAAAATCGAGGACTCCATGACCAAAAATTTGTTCAAAAGTTCCAAAATGGCTGAGGAAACATCAGAAGAAGTCAGTGAGAATGTATACAAAGTTCAAAGTCAAGATCTTTGGCCAGAGAGTTCAGTAGGTCAAACATGTACATAGGTCTGGCTGATGTAGCATATGACGGAGCCAATGCGTATGTATAAAAGTTAAAGTTTGAGGACTCTTTGGCCAGAAATATGTTAAATGGGTTAAATATGGAGTTATATATGGTTGAAGTAACATCAAAAGGAGTCTCTGAGATAGCATAGTTAGTTAAAATTACTATGGACAGATATATGTTCAAAAGGTCAAACGCAGACTATTGTCTGGCCAATGAAACACCAGAACGAGTCTATGAGTATGTATTGAAAGTTCAAAATCGAGGTCTCTTTGGCCATTCAGATGTTCATTAGGTCAAATATGGACTACTGTATGGCTGATGAAACATTAAAATGTGTCTATGAGTCTGTATTGTAGGTTAAAGTCCAAGGACCTTTTGGCCAAAAACATATTCCGTAGGTAAAACATGGACTACTGTCTGTCTGATGAAACATCCGAAGGAGTCTTTGAGTATGTACAGAAAGTTCAAGATCGAGGACTCTTTGGCCAGAAATATATTCAGTGGGTAAAATTTAGACTATGGTCGAAATAAAGAATTCCATGAAAGTGCATATTACTTACCAATTTGATGACTCTTTGGCCAGATATTTTTTTTCAATAGGTCAAATTTGGACTACTGTCTATCTTATGAGTCTTTAGTATGTATAGAAAGTTATAGTTCAAAGACTCTTTGTCCAGAAATGTTTAGTAGGTCAATAATGAACTACAGGCCCAATTTGGAATACTGTCTGGTTGATGTAACATCAGAAGGAGACAATGTCAGTGTAAAGTAAGTTCAACTCGAGAAATCTTTGGCCAGAATTATGTTAATTTGGTTAAAATTGGACTAATACATAGTTGATGTAACATCAAAAGAGGTCTATGAGAAAAAAAAGGCATCTTTTGACCACTTTGGCCAGAAATGTGTTCAGTAAGTCAAATTTGGAATACTGTATGGCTGATGAAACATCAGAATGAGTCTATTAATATCTGTAGAAAGTAAATCGAGGACTCCCTGACCAGAAATATGTCCAAAAGTTCCAAAAATGGACTATTGTATTATTGAGGAAGCATCAGAAGAAGTCAGTGAGAATGTGTACAAAGTTCATAGTCAAGATCTTTGGCCAGAGAGTTCAGTAGGTCAAACATGTACAATTGTCTGGCTGATGTAGCATATGACGGAGCCAATGAGTATGTATAAAAGTTAAAGTTTGAGGACTCTTTGGCCAAAAATATGTTAAATGGGTTAAATATGGAGTTATATATGGTTGAAGTAACATCAAAAGGAGTCTCCGAGATAGCATAGTTAGTTAAAATGACTATGGACAGATATATGTTCAAAAGGTCAAACGCGGACTATTGTCTGGCTAATGAAACATCAGAACGAGTCTATGAGTAATGTATTGAAAGTTCAAGATCGAGGTCTCTTTGCCCATTCAGATGTTCATTAGGTCAAATATGGACTACTGTATGTCTGATGAAACATCACAATGTCTGTAGAAAGTTCAAAATCGAGGACTTCTAGACCAGAAATATGTTCAAAAGTTCCAAAATGGACTATAGTATGGCTGAGGAAACATCAGAAGAAGTCAGTGAAAATGTATACAAAGTTCAAAGTCAAGATCTTAGGCCAGAGAGTTCATTAGGTCAACCATGTACAATTGTCTGGCTAATGTAGCTAATGACGGAGCCAATCCGTATGCATAAAAGTTAAAGTTTGAGGACTCTTTGGCCAGAAATATGTTAAATGGGTCAAATATGGAGTTATATATGGTTAAAGTAACATCAAAAGGAGTCTCAGAGATAGCATAGTAAGTTAAACTACTGACACGTTGGACAGATATATGTTCAAAAGGTCAAATGTGGTTAATGAAACATCAGAACGAGTCTATGAGTATGTATTGAAAGTTCAAAATCGAGGTCTCTTTGGCCATTCAGATGTTCATTAGGTCAAATATGGACTACTGTATGGCTGATGAAACATTAAAATGTGTCTATGAGTCTGTATTGTAGGTTAAAGTCCAAGGACCTTTTGGCCAAAAACATATTCCGTAGGTAAAACATGGACTACTGTCTGTCTGATGAAACATCAGAAGGAGTCTTTGAGTATGTGAAGTTCAAGATCGAGGACTCTTTGGCCAGAAATATATTCAATGGTTCGAATTTAGACTAAATATATGGTTGAAATAAAGAATTCCATGAAAGTGTATATTACGTTACCAATTTGATGACTCTTTGGCCAGATATATGTTCAATAGGTCAAATTTGGACTACTGTCTGTCTTATGAGTCTATAGTATAAATAGAAAGTTATAGTTCAAAGACTCTTTGTCCAGAAATGTTGGGTAGGTCAATAATGAACTACAGGCCCAATTTGGAATACTGTCTGGTTGATGTAACATCAGAAGGAGACAATGTCAGTGTAAAGTAAGTTCAACTCGAGAAATCTTTGGCCAGAATTATGTTCAATTGGTTAAAATTGGACTAATACATAGTTGATGTAACATCAAAAGAGGTCTATGGGAGAAAAAAGGCATCCTTTGACTTCATTTTGGCCAGAAATGTGTTCAAGTCAAATATGGATTACTGTATGTCTGATGAAACATCAGAATGAGTCTATTAATATCTGTAGAAAATTCAAAATCGAGGACTCCATGACCAAAAATTTGTTCAAAAGTTCCAAAATGGCTGAGGAAACATCAGAAGAAGTCAGTGAGAATGTATACAAAGTTCAAAGTCAAGATCTTTGGCCAGAGAGTTCAGTAGGTCAAACATGTACATAGGTCTGGCTGATGTAGCATATGACGGAGCCAATGCGTATGTATAAAAGTTAAAGTTTGAGGACTCTTTGGCCAGAAATATGTTAAATGGGTTAAATATGGAGTTATATATGGTTGAAGTAACATCAAAAGGAGTCTCTGAGATAGCATAGTTAGTTAAAATTACTATGGACAGATATATGTTCAAAAGGTCAAACGCAGACTATTGTCTGGCCAATGAAACACCAGAACGAGTCTATGAGTATGTATTGAAAGTTCAAAATCGAGGTCTCTTTGGCCATTCAGATGTTCATTAGGTCAAATATGGACTACTGTATGGCTGATGAAACATTAAAATGTGTCTATGAGTCTGTATTGTAGGTTAAAGTCCAAGGACCTTTTGGCAAAAAACATATTCCGTAGGTAAAACATGGACTACTGTCTGTCTGATGAAACATCCGAAGGAGTCTTTGAGTATGTACAGAAAGTTCAAGATCGAGGACTCTTTGGCCAGAAATATATTCAGTGGGTAAAATTTAGACTATGGTCGAAATAAAGAATTCCATGAAAGTGCATATTACTTACCAATTTGATGACTCTTTGGCCAGATATTTTTTTTCAATAGGTCAAATTTGGACTACTGTCTATCTTATGAGTCTTTAGTATGTATAGAAAGTTATAGTTCAAAGACTCTTTGTCCAGAAATGTTTAGTAGGTCAATAATGAACTACAGGCCCAATTTGGAATACTGTCTGGTTGATGTAACATCAGAAGGAGACAATGTCAGTGTAAAGTAAGTTCAACTCGAGAAATCTTTGGCCAGAATTATGTTAATTTGGTTAAAATTGGACTAATACATAGTTGATGTAACATCAAAAGAGGTCTATGAGAAAAAAAAGGCATCTTTTGACCACTTTGGCCAGAAATGTGTTCAGTAAGTCAAATTTGGAATACTGTATGGCTGATGAAACATCAGAATGAGTCTATTAATATCTGTAGAAAGTAAATCGAGGACTCCCTGACCAGAAATATGTCCAAAAGTTCCAAAAATGGACTATTGTATTATTGAGGAAGCATCAGAAGAAGTCAGTGAGAATGTGTACAAAGTTCATAGTCAAGATCTTTGGCCAGAGAGTTCAGTAGGTCAAACATGTACAATTGTCTGGCTGATGTAGCATATGACGGAGCCAATGAGTATGTATAAAAGTTAAAGTTTGAGGACTCTTTGGCCAAAAATATGTTAAATGGGTTAAATATGGAGTTATATATGGTTGAAGTAACATCAAAAGGAGTCTCCGAGATAGCATAGTTAGTTAAAATGACTATGGACAGATATATGTTCAAAAGGTCAAACGCGGACTATTGTCTGGCTAATGAAACATCAGAACGAGTCTATGAGTAATGTATTGAAAGTTCAAGATCGAGGTCTCTTTGCCCATTCAGATGTTCATTAGGTCAAATATGGACTACTGTATGTCTGATGAAACATCACAATGTCTGTAGAAAGTTCAAAATCGAGGACTTCTAGACCAGAAATATGTTCAAAAGTTCCAAAATGGACTATAGTATGGCTGAGGAAACATCAGAAGAAGTCAGTGAAAATGTATACAAAGTTCAAAGTCAAGATCTTAGGCCAGAGAGTTCATTAGGTCAACCATGTACAATTGTCTGGCTAATGTAGCTAATGACGGAGCCAATCCGTATGCATAAAAGTTAAAGTTTGAGGACTCTTTGGCCAGAAATATGTTAAATGGGTCAAATATGGAGTTATATATGGTTAAAGTAACATCAAAAGGAGTCTCTGAGATAGCATAGTAAGTTAAACTACTGACACGTTGGACAGATATATGTTCAAAAGGTCAAATGTGGTTAATGAAACATCAGAACGAGTCTATGAGTATGTATTGAAAGTTCAAAATCGAGGTCTCTTTGGCCATTCAGATGTTCATTAGGTCAAATATGGACTACTGTATGGCTGATGAAACATTAAAATGTGTCTATGAGTCTGTATTGTAGGTTAAAGTCCAAGGACCTTTTGGCCAAAAACATATTCCGTAGGTAAAACATGGACTACTGTCTGTCTGATGAAACATCAGAAGGAGTCTTTGAGTATGTGAAGTTCAAGATCGAGGACTCTTTGGCCAGAAATATATTCAATGGTTCGAATTTAGACTAAATATATGGTTGAAATAAAGAATTCCATGAAAGTGTATATTACGTTACCAATTTGATGACTCTTTGGCCAGATATATGTTCAATAGGTCAAATTTGGACTACTGTCTGTCTTATGAGTCTATAGTATAAATAGAAAGTTATAGTTCAAAGACTCTTTGTCCAGAAATGTTGGGTAGGTCAATAATGAACTACAGGCCCAATTTGGAATACTGTCTGGTTGATGTAACATCAGAAGGAGACAATGTCAGTGTAAAGTAAGTTCAACTCGAGAAATCTTTGGCCAGAATTATGTTCAATTGGTTAAAATTGGACTAATACATAGTTGATGTAACATCAAAAGAGGTCTATGGGAGAAAAAAGGCATCCTTTGACTTCATTTTGGCCAGAAATGTGTTCAAGTCAAATATGGATTACTGTATGTCTGATGAAACATCAGAATGAGTCTATTAATATCTGTAGAAAATTCAAAATCGAGGACTCCATGACCAAAAATTTGTTCAAAAGTTCCAAAATGGCTGAGGAAACATCAGAAGAAGTCAGTGAGAATGTATACAAAGTTCAAAGTCAAGATCTTTGGCCAGAGAGTTCAGTAGGTCAAACATGTACATAGGTCTGGCTGATGTAGCATATGACGGAGCCAATGCGTATGTATAAAAGTTAAAGTTTGAGGACTCTTTGGCCAGAAATATGTTAAATGGGTTAAATATGGAGTTATATATGGTTGAAGTAACATCAAAAGGAGTCTCTGAGATAGCATAGTTAGTTAAAATTACTATGGACAGATATATGTTCAAAAGGTCAAACGCAGACTATTGTCTGGCCAATGAAACACCAGAACGAGTCTATGAGTATGTATTGAAAGTTCAAAATCGAGGTCTCTTTGGCCATTCAGATGTTCATTAGGTCAAATATGGACTACTGTATGGCTGATGAAACATTAAAATGTGTCTATGAGTCTGTATTGTAGGTTAAAGTCCAAGGACCTTTTGGCCAAAAACATATTCCGTAGGTAAAACATGGACTACTGTCTGTCTGATGAAACATCCGAAGGAGTCTTTGAGTATGTACAGAAAGTTCAAGATCGAGGACTCTTTGGCCAGAAATATATTCAGTGGGTAAAATTTAGACTATGGTCGAAATAAAGAATTCCATGAAAGTGCATATTACTTACCAATTTGATGACTCTTTGGCCAGATATTTTTTTTCAATAGGTCAAATTTGGACTACTGTCTATCTTATGAGTCTTTAGTATGTATAGAAAGTTATAGTTCAAAGACTCTTTGTCCAGAAATGTTTAGTAGGTCAATAATGAACTACAGGCCCAATTTGGAATACTGTCTGGTTGATGTAACATCAGAAGGAGACAATGTCAGTGTAAAGTAAGTTCAACTCGAGAAATCTTTGGCCAGAATTATGTTAATTTGGTTAAAATTGGACTAATACATAGTTGATGTAACATCAAAAGAGGTCTATGAGAAAAAAAAGGCATCTTTTGACCACTTTGGCCAGAAATGTGTTCAGTAAGTCAAATTTGGAATACTGTATGGCTGATGAAACATCAGAATGAGTCTATTAATATCTGTAGAAAGTAAATCGAGGACTCCCTGACCAGAAATATGTCCAAAAGTTCCAAAAATGGACTATTGTATTATTGAGGAAGCATCAGAAGAAGTCAGTGAGAATGTGTACAAAGTTCATAGTCAAGATCTTTGGCCAGAGAGTTCAGTAGGTCAAACATGTACAATTGTCTGGCTGATGTAGCATATGACGGAGCCAATGAGTATGTATAAAAGTTAAAGTTTGAGGACTCTTTGGCCAAAAATATGTTAAATGGGTTAAATATGGAGTTATATATGGTTGAAGTAACATCAAAAGGAGTCTCCGAGATAGCATAGTTAGTTAAAATGACTATGGACAGATATATGTTCAAAAGGTCAAACGCGGACTATTGTCTGGCTAATGAAACATCAGAACGAGTCTATGAGTAATGTATTGAAAGTTCAAGATCGAGGTCTCTTTGCCCATTCAGATGTTCATTAGGTCAAATATGGACTACTGTATGTCTGATGAAACATCACAATGTCTGTAGAAAGTTCAAAATCGAGGACTTCTAGACCAGAAATATGTTCAAAAGTTCCAAAATGGACTATAGTATGGCTGAGGAAACATCAGAAGAAGTCAGTGAAAATGTATACAAAGTTCAAAGTCAAGATCTTAGGCCAGAGAGTTCATTAGGTCAACCATGTACAATTGTCTGGCTAATGTAGCTAATGACGGAGCCAATCCGTATGCATAAAAGTTAAAGTTTGAGGACTCTTTGGCCAGAAATATGTTAAATGGGTCAAATATGGAGTTATATATGGTTAAAGTAACATCAAAAGGAGTCTCTGAGATAGCATAGTAAGTTAAACTACTGACACGTTGGACAGATATATGTTCAAAAGGTCAAATGTGGTTAATGAAACATCAGAACGAGTCTATGAGTATGTATTGAAAGTTCAAAATCGAGGTCTCTTTGGCCATTCAGATGTTCATTAGGTCAAATATGGACTACTGTATGGCTGATGAAACATTAAAATGTGTCTATGAGTCTGTATTGTAGGTTAAAGTCCAAGGACCTTTTGGCCAAAAACATATTCCGTAGGTAAAACATGGACTACTGTCTGTCTGATGAAACATCAGAAGGAGTCTTTGAGTGTGTGAAGTTCAAGATCGAGGACTCTTTGGCCAGAAATATATTCAATGGTTCGAATTTAGACTAAATATATGGTTGAAATAAAGAATTCCATGAAAGTGTATATTACGTTACCAATTTGATGACTCTTTGGCCAGATATATGTTCAATAGGTCAAATTTGGACTACTGTCTGTCTTATGAGTCTATAGTATAAATAGAAAGTTATAGTTCAAAGACTCTTTGTCCAGAAATGTTTGGTAGGTCAATAATGAACTACAGGCCCAATTTGGAATACTGTCTGGTTGATGGAACATCAGAAGGAGACAATGTCAGTGTAAAGTAAGTTCAACTCGAGAAATCTTTGGCCAGAATTATGTTAATTTGGTTGAAATTGGACTAATACATAGTTGATGTAACATCAAAAGAGGTCTATGAGAAAAAAAAGGCATCTTTTGACCACTTTGGCCAGAAATGTGTTCAGTAAGTCAAATTTGGAATACTGTATGGCTGATGAAACATCAGAATGAGTCTATTAATATCTGTAGAAAGTAAATCGAGGACTCCCTGACCAGAAATATGTCCAAAAGTTCCAAAAATGGACTATTGTATTATTGAGGAAGCATCAGAAGAAGTCAAT
Source organism: Rhinichthys klamathensis goyatoka (assembly GCF_029890125.1). Lineage (NCBI taxonomy): Eukaryota > Metazoa > Chordata > Actinopteri > Cypriniformes > Leuciscidae > Rhinichthys > Rhinichthys klamathensis. The sequence continues at coordinate 4,547,590 of NW_026607023.1, forward strand.
GAGAATGTGTACAAAGTTCATAGTCAAGATCTTTGGCCAGAGAGTTCAGTAGGTCAAACATGTACAATTGTCTGGCTGATGTAGCATATGACGGAGCCAATGAGTATGTTTAAAAATTAAAATTTGAGGACTCTTTGGCCAGAAAAATGTTAAATGGGTAAGATATGCAGTTATGGTTGAAGTAACATCAAAAGGAGTCTCTGAGATAGTATAGTAAGTTAAACTTACTATGGACAGATATATGTTCAAAAGGTCAAACGCGGACTATTGTCTGGCTAATGAAACATCAGAACGAGTCTATGAGTATGTATTGAAAGCTCAAGATCGAGGTCTCTTTGCCCATTCAGATGTTCATTAGGTCAAATATGGACTACTGTATGTCTGATGAAACATCACAATGAGTCTATTAATATCTGTAGAAAGTTCAAAATCGAGGACTTCTAGACCAGAAATATGTTCAAAAGTTCCAAAATGGATAGTATGGCTGAGGAAGCATTAGAAGAAGTCAGTGAGAATGTATACAAAGTTCAAAGTCAAGATCTTTGGCCAGAGAGTTCAGTAGGTCAAACTTGTAAAATTGTCTGGCTAATGTAGCACTGTTTCATTGCACTGAATACAACAATAAACTTATTCCTTTGCACATAGAAGATTCACGTATGTATGTGTTGCATTCAAGAACTAACTATTGTGCACTAAAGAAAAACATATCTAAATATGTTAATGAATTATATAAAATATGCTCCGTTTTGCTGCATTGCATACAAGCTCTGATAAATTCCTCTGTGCATTATGCATATGCATATGCACATTGAAAGATTAAACCGTTGTGCATTCAAGAATAACAAATGTGTTGCATACAAGAACTGACTCAATCCTTTGTACAAAGCAAGATATAAGCTTCTTGTTGCTTTGCAACACGATGCAATGCATACAAGAAGGCATACAACTCTTTCAGTTTTGCATCGAAGAGATACATATAAATCTATGCACTAGACTCATTCCACTGTACTACTTCATTGCAAGAACGGTCAGACGGTCCTGTCTGTCCGGAGTGGGAACCTGTGGAACAGTTTTCCTCAAACACTAAGAGAATGTACTACATATAGCTCGTTTAAAGTCCAGCTGAAAAAATGGCTATGGGCAAATCAAAGCTCTACACACACTAGTATGTAGGTTTTATCTGTTTTAATTTTGTTAATTTGTTATTTTTATTTGTTTTGTTGTAACGTGTATATGGATGAGTGTTTTTGTGAAGTTGAATGTAGTCTTGTGTGAATATTGTATATAGCTAATTTATGAATTGACTGTAGATGTAAAATTTTACTTTGTAATGTTTTGTGAGTTCGATGATCCTGCCCCGTGGGACTACGGATGGAAATTAGCCTTTGGCTAAAATCCGGCATTTTTACATGCATGTACTCCATGTTATGTTCATTAAAATGCACTGTTCCAATCAAATAAAGAATAATAAAAAAACATATATGTTACATACAAGAACTGACTCATTCCGTTGTGCAACAAAGAGACATCACATAACATTTGAGCTGTTGCATTGCAATACATACAGAACTCTTTCTTTTGTGCATTGAAGCATATGTGATATTTTATTGCCTTGCATGCAGGATTTAAAATTAATCCGTTGTGCATTGAAAAATAAACTGTTTCATTGCATTGTATACAAGAGCTAACTTGTGCACTGAAGAGAAAATACAACATAAGTGCTGTTGCTTTGCATTTGCATGCAAGATCTATCTTATTCGGAAGTGCATTGAAGAGATAACACATAACATATGGCCTGTTTTTTTTAATAGAATTGTAAACAAGAATAAACAACATTTACTTGTGAGCTTAAAAAAACATAAAATATGCTGTTTTGTTTTATTGCATAGTAACTAACAAAACAACGCATTCAGATCTAAATTAAATCAAGAATACTATATATATATATTGCATACAAGAACTGACTCATTCCATTGTGCTATGAAGAGATATAGCATAATATATGAGCTGTTGCATTGCAATACATACAGTACAGAACACTTTCCACTGTGCATTAAAGAAATGGGGCATATTTGATATTTTTATTGCATTGCATACAAGAACTGACTTATTCTTTTGTGCATTGAAGATCTCTTACACACATAGCTAACTTATAGGCGAACTCTAAAGAAGAACTAACTTATTTCGTTGTGCTTTTTACATTCTTCCGTCGTGCATTCTTCACGCATGTTGAGTCTTAATGCTTTTGCATTACAATGCATCAACAACTAAGTCATTCCGTTATGCATTGAATATAGGTTACATATGTGCTATTGCATTACATTGCATACAATATCTAAATTATTCCTTTGTGCATGGAAGAGATAACACAATACATGTTGGATTGCATATGTACATTGCAAGATCTAACTTGAACCGTTGGGCATTCCAGAATAACATTTTATAAGTGCATACAAGAGCTGACTCGTTCCGTTTTCAAAGAAGAGATATCACATAACATTTGCTTTTGCATTGCAATAAATTCAGAACTCTTTCCGTTGGACATTAAAGAAATAGGGCATATGTGATATTTTTATTGCGTTGCATGCACAATCTAATTATTTCGTTGTGCATTGAAAAATAACATTTAAACTGTGCTCTGTTACGTTGCATTGCATACAATATCTGACTTATTCCGTTGTTCATTAAAGATCTCTTACACACATAACTTATATGCGAACTCTAAACAAGAACGAACTTATTTCGTTGTGCAATCTTCATGCTTCCGTCGTGCATTCTTCACGCATGTTGAGTAACTCTTTTGCATTCCAATGCATTAACAACTAAGTCATTCCGTTATGCATTGAATAGGTTATTTATGTGCAGGTTTATGTGCAGGTTATGTATTACATTGCATACAAGATCTAAATTATTCCTTTGTGCATGGAAGAGATAACACAATACATGTTGCATTGCATATGCACATTGCAAGATCTAACTTAAACCGTTGGGCATTCCAGAATAACATTGTATAAGTGCGTACAAGACTCGTTCCGTTGTGCAGTATAGGAGCTGTTGCATAGTAACATAGGAGCTGTTGCATTCCAATAAATTCAGAACTCTTTCCGTTGTGCATTAAAGCAATAGGGCATATGTGATTTTTAACATTTAAACTGTGCTCTGTTACGTTGCATTGCATACAAGATCTGACTTATTCCGTTGTGCATTCCGTCTACACATAAATAATGGCCTTTTTAGTGAACTCTAAACAAGAACAAACTTATTTCGTTGTGCATTCTTCCTTCTTTCGTTTTGCATTCTTCACGAATATTGAGACTTAATGATTTTGCATTCCAATGCATCAACAACTAAGTCATTCCATTATGCATTGAATAGGTTACATATGTGCTGTTGCGTTACATTGCATACAAGATCTAAATTATTCCTTTGTGTATGGAAGAGATTGCATATGCACATTGTAATATCTAAATTAAACTGTTCACGCATGCTTTCAAGAATAATATATGTGTGCATGCAAGAACTGACTCGTTCCGTTGTGCAATGAAGAGATATCGCATAACATATGAGCTGTTGCATTGTAATATATTCAGAACTCTTTCCGTTGTGCATTAAGGAAATTTGGCATATGTGATATTTTTATTGCATTGCATGCACGATCTAAATTAATTCGTTGTGCATTGAAAAAAAACATGTAAACTGTGCTCTGTCACGTTGCATTGCATTCATTCCGTTGTGCATTTAAGGTCACTTACACTCATAACTTATAGGCGATCTCTAACAAGAACTAACTTATTTCGTTGTGCAATCTTCATTCTTCCGTCGTGCATTCGTCACGCTTGTTGAGTCTTAATGCGTTTGCATTCCGATGCATCAACAACTAAGTCATTCCGTTATGCATTTGAATAGGTTACATATATGCTGTTGCATTACATTGCATACAAGATCTAAATAATTCCTTTGTGCATGGAAGAGTTAACACAATACTTTTCATTGCATATGCACATTGCACATATGTAAATTAATTCGTTGTGCATTGAAAAATAACATTTCGTTCCGTTGTGCAATGAAGAGATATCACATAACATATGAGCTGTTTCATTGTAATATATTCAGAACTCTTTCCGTTGTGCATTAAAGAAATAGGGTGATATTTTTATTGCATTGCATGCACGATCTGACTTATTCCGTTGTGCATTGAAGATCTCTTACACACATAACAAACTTATAGGCAAACTCTAAAGAAGAACTGACTAATTTCGTTGTGCATTCTTCATTCTTCCATCGTGCATTCGTCACGCTTGTTGAGTCTTAATGCTTTTGCATTCCGATGCATCAACAACTAAGTCATTCCGTTATGCATTTGAATAGGTTACATATATGCTGGTGCATTACATTGCATACAAGATCTAAATTATTCCTTTGTGCATGGAAGAGATAACACGATATATTGTTGCATTGCATATGCACGTTGCAAGATCTAACTTGAACCGTTGGGCATTCCTGAATAACATTTCATATGTGCATACAAGAACTGACTCGCTCCGTTGTGCAATGAAGAGATATCACATAAAATATGAGCAGTTGCATTACAATACATTCAGAACTCTTTCCGTTGTGCATTAAAGAAATAGGGCATATGTGATATTTTTATTGCATTGAATGCACGATATAATTTAATTCGTTGTGCATTAAAAAAAACATTTAAACTGTGCTCTGTTACTTGCATTGCATACAAGCACTTGCATTGCAACGGACTTATTCCGTTGTGCATTGATGATCTCTTACACACAACTTATAGGCGAACTCCAAACAAGAATTAACTTATTTCGTTGTGCATTCTTCATTCTTCCGTCGTGCACTTTTCACGCACGTTGATCGTAATGCTTTACGAACTATGTCATTCCGTTGTGCATTGAATAGGTTACATATATGCTGTTGCATTACATTGCATACAATATCTTAATTATTCCTTTATGGAAAAGATGAGATACAATACATGTTGCATTAATTTGCACATTGCAAGATCTAACTTAAACCGTTGGGCATTACAGAATAATAAATATGTGTGCATAAAAGAACTGACTCGTTCCGTTGTGCAATGAAGAGATATCATATGAGCTGTTGCATTGCAATACATACAGAACTCTTTCCTTTGTGCATTAAAGAAATAGCGCATATGTGATATATTTATTGCATTGCATTGTCAGATCTAAATTAAGTCGTTGTGAAAATAAAATTTAAACTGCTCTGTTACGTTGCATTGCATACAATATCTGACTTATTCCGTTGTGCATTGAAGATCTCTTACACACATAACTTATGTTGAACTCTAAACAAGAACAAACTTATTTCGTTCTTCATTCTTCCGTTGTGCATTCTTCACGCATGTTGAGTCTTAATGTTTTTGCATTCCAATACATCCAATGCATCAACAACTAAGTCATGAATGCTGAATTGGATGCGTTATGCATTACATTGCATACAAGATCTAAATTATTACTTTTTGCATGGAAGAGATACAATAAATGTTGCATTGCATATGCACATTAAAAGATCTAACTTAAACCGTTGGGCATTCCAGAATAGCATATGTGTTGCTTACAATTACTGACTAATTCTGTTGTGCAATGAACACATTTGTGCATGAATGCATGTATTGCAATGAAATACATACAATGCGATGCAATTCATACAAGAAGGCATACAACTCTTTGTTATGCATCAAAGAGATGCATATAAGCTATTGCACTGCATACAAGAACTAACTTGACTTATGTGCGCTAAAGAATACATAAAATATGCTTTTTCGTTGCATTGTATAGAATAACTTACTTAAAATTTCTATACAAACTCATTGACTCCTACAGTTTCATTCATCCATACAGCAGTTCAAACTTGGCCTATTAAACATATCTGGCCAAATAGTCCACGAATATTCTGTACATAATTGACTCCTTCAGATGTTACATCCGCCAGACCAATAATGGTCCGATCAATAATAATATTTTACCTGCTGAACTTTCTGACTAAACCGTCTATGATGTTGAACTTCCTTTACAGTTCCTCCTGAGACAGACAGTAGTCCATATTTGAACCATAAAACATATTTCTGGATAAAGAACCGATAAAGTAGGTCTTTTACCGAACATATATTTGTCCAAAGTGACATCGAAGTTTAACTTACTATGCTTTCTCATAGACTCCTTTTGATGTTACTTCAACCATATATAACTCAATATTTAACCCATTTAACATATATCTGATCAAAGAACTTTCTATTAATACTCATTGACTCCTTCTGATGTTTCAACACACAGACAGTAGTCCATGTTTTACCTACTCAATATGTTTTTGACCAAAAGGTCCTTGAACTCATTTCATTTCATTTCATCAGCCATTATATTGAATGGCATGTATTACATGTTTTGATGTAACTTGTACAGAAAGTATATATTACTTAACTTCTGAATGGCAAAACGGTCTTGAACTTTCAAAACATACTCATAGACTCGTTCTGATGTTTCATTAGCCAAACAATATTCCATATTTGACCTACTGAACATATTTCCGGCAAAAGAGTAATCAAAGGATGTCTTCTTTTGATGTTCTATCAACTATGTTTTAGTCCAAATGTGACCTATTAAATATAATTCTGGCCAAAGATTTCACGATATTAAACTTACACCTTTTGATTTTACTTTTTTTTATTTTACTTACACCTTTTGATTGACACCTTTTGATTTTACTTCAACCATGTATAACACCATATTTAACCTATGGGCCTGTGGATATTGTTCACCAAAGAGTAATTGAACTTGAACTTCCTATTCATACTCATAGACTTCTTCTGATGTTTCATCAGCCAGAGAGTATTCCATAATTGACCTACTGAACAGATTTCTGGCCAAAGATTATTTGAACTTTAAGCGACTACCACCAATCAGAGCATACATGGATGACATGACAACCATGACTACAACAGTAGCTTGCACTAATCGGTTAATGGGCAAGTTAACCGATAATATTGAATGGGCACGAATGCAATTTAAGCCCTCTAAATCAAGGAGCATCTTGCTAGTTAAAGGAACGGTAGTAGATAAATCAATATCAATATTTCTCATATGTAATACGTTTATATTGTGAACGCTTGCTTAGCGTGGAAATTTCAGTGGAGTTACGACAGACGCACTGTTTCATAATAGGTAGGGCATATGATGTCCTTTATGAACGACAACCACAGTGCATTGATCTCATAAGGCACAATTATTTTCTCTATAATGCCATTCAGTGTGCAATATGTGTGTGTTTAGACTGTATATTTTTTCACAAAACACTTTACCTAAAAGGTGCTATCAGCGATTTCAGGCCCAAAAAAGGCCGAAACATAAATGATCACATTCATCTAATTTTTCCTAGGGGGAAATCACCGACAGGGGGTGGGTGTTGTGAGGTTTTGCTCCGACTTCGCGTGCAGCCGTGCACCAGTGCAAAACCTCAAAACACTGTTGGTGATTGTTTGGAACACTGTTTATTTAGGTTTTGGTGGTTGGTGAAACCTATTGTTTTTGTGTGCAGATCTCAGAGCGTAGGCTGTCTACAGAGACGCGGTTTTTGGACGGCATGCTTATGGGGCGGGCAGCTAGCGGATCACTAGGAAAAATTAAATGAATGTGATCATCATTTATGTTTCGGCCTGTTTTGGGCCTGACATCGCTGATAGCACCTTTAAAGCCGTTTTTAAGAGGAGCAGCGCCACTTCTTCTCCTGTGTCAAAAACTCATTCACTTCTTGGGAGCCCGGTCTACAGGGTGTCATGTGATTTTCGTGCATCTAACCTGGACATTGCCATTGCCAACATCAGACCGAAAATATGGCAAAATCTTTTACTATGGTGATTTTTGGAAGTATTTAAGTATTTGAAATACTCTAAATACACTCCCTCAAAATATTTTGTTACAAACTACATTTTAGTTTTTCCATACCTGCAAAATACAAATTACAAAATACACTAAAGTAATTAAATGCGTATTTAAAATACATTTAATTGAAATACTGCCCATGTCTGAGAATGAGTCTAATAATATCCATAGAAAGTAAAAAATTGAGGACTCCCTGACCAGAAATATGTTCAAAACTTCCACATACGCATAGACTTCTGTTGTTTCATAAGCCAGCCCACATGGAAAGAACCTATATGAGGATATATGCGCATATATGAAACCTATATGCAGTTTATATGCACATATATGCTTCATATATACAGCATATATGCACATATATGATAATATATATGCTGCATATATGCGTATATATTGCACATATAGGCAAAACTGAGGTGCATATATGTGCATATACAGGTATATAGGTATCCTGTATTGCTTCTTTTTATCCACATATAAGCCCTATATGTGCATACATGACTCCTATATAGCTCATGGCAGGATCTGGTCATTATACCTCACTTTGGCAACTGTCATACATGATGCCTAGCTCATATTTTCTATTATCGAGGCAATAACTAGAACTAACTAAAAAAAGAAATTATGCAAGAACTGTATATGTGCAAACATGTGAAATTGGTATCACATGTAATTGGCATGTTATGGAATTTAACTATGGCAATTAAGTGAGAGGAGATGGAAAGCTATTACAAGGTCAATTCTTTCTTGTATGAAGAAAGTGGAAAAGAAGGAAATAACAAAATGGTTTGTCGTTTTTTTATTTTGTCAATCAAGCCCTTTTTCCAATTTCAAGTCACTTCCAGATTTACATTACAGCTCATACACATCCACACATTCACCGTTCCACCAAATGCAATGCAAAATGCAATGTTTTCTGTATTGTCTTAATGCAGTTTCTATATGAATATGGCTGAAAGGTCATTACAGTCTAAATGTAGCAAAAAAAAAAAAAAAAAAAAAGAACAGAACATACATTGAAGTAATAATCTTCATCATCATCATCCCATCTATCTGAGCATTTCACTATGGTTAATGAATTTGAAGACAAGCATTTTGAGTCTGTAAAGTTTTTAAAAAATCGAAAAGCCCAAAGATCTGTATCTCTGCTAAATGAATCTAATATATGTTTGAGATGGCCTTTATCTTTTTTCTTTTTCTTTTTCTTTTCTTTTCTTTTTTTTTCCAAATTATTGTTGTTTCAACTTATACTTATCAAATGTGAAAATTTGTAAAAGAAATGTGTCAAGAACTTGATATCAAACTCTGTAATTAAAAAAAAAAAAAAAAAAAAAAAAAAAAAAATCTCCACTCTGCTGCTACCATGGCTACAGCGCCGCGTAGTTGATGACGTCATCCGCCTGACGTTTGACGATTCGCGCCGAAAGATATCGGCTGGGAGTGAAAATGGCAATATCAGCGTTGGAGATCCGCTATGTCCTACTTATCATCAATCGTAAGTATTCCTAATTCTAATATTTATTAGCAGGGTTTTTTCTGGAGATGGATATTGCGGTGGCAGAGAAGTATAAACTTAGAAATTGTATGGGCTGAAAGTTTAACACGTGTTTGGCAAAATACATGCTATGTTGTTAACTGAGGTAAAGTTAGTGTGGGTGCTCATATAGCCGTTGATAAGATTCAAATTAGAATTATATTTATGTGTCTCTTTCTAGAGGAATTCGTAGAGGGTTAACAAAAGTAATGGCCTAGAGAACATAACGTTACAGTTCATGAGAATAAATGATGCTTCTCTGCCTTCAACGGCTCAAGAAGTCAATCGGCTCCAGAAAAAAACCCTGGGGAATTTGAATTTGGGAGAAATTGGAGAAAGACATTATTTTTAATTGCGTTCACAACCAGGTTTCCTCTCCAGAGCCTTATCAATGGGCTTTGGAGGGTTGTAGTTTGCGTTCACAGCTGCAGGAAATGTCTTTCGAAGAGTAACGTTAACGGTAGGGCACTGAGTTGCTGGGTGCTATTCTGCTTTAGTGATTGTAATTGTTTTTTCTTTAGGCTATATAACTTCTTGCTAGAAATCCCTCAAATGAAAAGTGACCTCGCCATTATTGCTCAAAAGGTAAGTTCCACTGATTTTCATTGCTTTTTAAAATTGTTTCTCAAGCAGAGCTGTAGAGACTTGTGATGTTGGGCTGATTGATAGTGTTAATTATTTGATCTAGATGTCTCCTCGACTTTTGGAGAAGTGCAACCGGTGAGTAGCCCCCTTGCATTTGTATTTATTTATTTAGTTTACTTGTTACTCAAACAGAGCTATATGGATTTTTATGATGTTTGGCTGATTTTTATTTATTTATTTATTTTATGTTTGGCTATGAATTTATTGACATGTTTAATGTTTTCCAAGCCCCCCCCTGTAAATAAGAATCTACAGTGGCTTGCTTGGATGAATAAAAATTGTTGTAGAGTTTTACTAAGTTTCTTTCTTCTCTAAGACTCCAGAGAGGAGACCGAGCCCTTTAAAGAGAGTCCCATGGTGACTGAGTGCTTTCAAGAGACACCACAGGTGTGTGTAACCCTTATATACCTCAGATTTTTCTGTACTTATTTTACTTAAGGCATATGTAGTAAGGATGGGTATAAACTGTGTGCTTTGTAGGAGCCAATTAGTGTTATAAGAGACAATCATCCTTTTCTCCTGCCCCCCTTCACTCCTCTCCACCCACTGTCTTTTCTCCTTCCCTACTCTCCATCCAACCTCCTCCTTCTCTCCTTTAATAACGTTTAGGGCAATGATTAATTTGTTTCATATCTTTATCATTAATCTACATTTATACATCATAACCTATTAACTTTTGGGAAGCTAAGCATAATAATCAATATGAAACATGAAAAAGTTTCTAAAAGTTGCCAATAAATTAATATTGTGATGTGAAATTATTTTTCAGATTGAAGTTATAAAGGCCTCTGGGGTGTTTTGCCAGGCAGAAGCGTGGAAAGCAGCCCGCCTTGCCACCTCTGCCACTGCCATGGTGCCGAATCTGCTGCTGGGCACCTTTGATTTGGATACTTTGCTGAAAAGCAACCTGAATGGTACTAAACAACATGTTCCTAATCTCTTCTGTCCTTCAAAAAAACAAGTCAGTCATATTCTGTGGAATAAATTATGTTTGTGTGCGGGCATACCATCGCTTTTTTACTTGCCATTTTTGTATTTCCTTGCACCTCAAGAAAATGTGATGTGTATATAAAAAATCTCTTGTTTTCGCCACCTTCATTTTACCCCCCTTTCATAATAATTTTGAAATATTACTTTAAGGTGGGAAGCCAACCAGAGGGGATGGGGAGCAGCTGGTCCCCCTTGACCAAATTAAAAAGGCAGCCATTATTGGTGAGTAAATGCATAATGCGTTGAGAAGGGAAAACAAAACTTTTAAGACTTTATAAGTTCACCACTTTAACCATAGCCTACTTGTATCAATGTTTATTAGGCATCAATGGAGACTGTATAATGTAGGGCACCCATTATTGTTACTGTATCTGCTTGGAACCTATAATACTAATTCATTGCTTGCTCACTTCTTGATCTTACCTTTCCTCTTCTAAAGCCACATTTCTGAAATTTTTCTATCCATGAATTTTCTCTGCTTTGGATGCACATGATTGACCGTGTGACTGTTAACAATGCAGTCCCCATGACGGACATGTGCATATGAAAGAACGATGTCGCTAAAAAAAAAAGGGGGACGATGTTTCCAATCAGAATTTCTTTCAGATTTAACAGAATCCAATCAGAATCTTCCAATTGACGTGTTTACATGACGCATTTTTTATTATGATCAGCCCTTTATCCAAAATGTGTGTCCAATCGCAGCTGTACTGTAAGCACTTTGGGTTCCTGATGAAGCAATATATTGTTATTATTATTATACTGTCTTATTATTTTTGTCTTCTCTAGATGCTACATTGAAGAAGTGGCCGGCAGCCAGCCGAGGGCAGATAGGCACATCTATCAATTCGAAGCTCACGGAGCTGAGAAGATCAACAAGATAAATTGGGGTTTTTTTCTGTAGTTTTTTGTCTTATTTTTGTTCTTGTACTATTTGATTGTTCTTGAGTAAATAAATAATTTAAATTTCTACATTTTGGGCTATTATTTATGTTGCCTAGTAGCTATGGATTTTAATAATTATACTAATATATAGGTAAACATATAGCTGCATATACGTGCATATATGTACCTATATAGGTACATATGTGCACATATATAGGTACATATATAGGTACATATATGCACGTATATATGCACATATATAGGTTCATATATGCACGTATATATGTACATATATGCACACATATATGCACCTATATAAGTACATATATGCACCTATATATGTGCATATATGCACCAATATATGTGCATATATGCACCAATATATGTACATATATGCACACATATATGTACATATATGCACCTATATATATGTGCATATATGCACCAATATATGTACATATATGCACCTATATAAGTACATATATGCACACATATATGCACCAATATATGTACATATATGCACCTATATAGGTGCATATATGCACACATATATGCACCTATATACGTCCATATATGTACTTATATATGTACACATATATGCATACATATATGTACACATATATGTACATGTATGTGCATATATGTACATATAATATAGGAAAACGGCCAATTTTATATATGTCACATATATTGAAATCCTATATCAAAACCTATATTAAAACATATATGTTTATATAGGTTCTTTCCATGTGGGAGAGAGTAATCCATAATTTATCTACTGAACACCTTTTCTTGCCAAATAGTCCTTGATCTTGAAATTTCTTTAAATGACTGCAGATATTTCTTCAGCCAAAGAGTAGTCCACTTTTGCCCAACTGGATAGTCACGAAGTTCAAGAAATCTATGAGAACAAAGTCACCCTTTAATTACACCTTGGCCAGAAATATGTTCACTAGGTCAAATATTGAATACAGAATGGCTGATGAAACATCAGAACGAGTCTATGAGTATGTATAAAAAGTTCAAGATCGAGGACTCCATGGCCAGAAAGTCACATTTGGACTAATGGCTGCTTGGTGAACATGAGAAAGAAACTATGAGTATGTATAGAAAGTTAAAGTTCCAGGACACTTTGGAGAGAAAAATGTCAAAATGTCGCATTTGAACTACTGTATGGAGAAACATGAGAAGAAAAACATCAGAACAAATCTGAGTATGTATAGGTAGTTCAAGCTCAAGGAAAAAAATGGCAAACAATATCTATAGGTCCTATTTGAAATACTGCCTGGTTGATGTAACATGGAGTAACATGGAGACAATGTCAGTGTCAACAAGTAATGTAATGAAACATCAGAACGAGTCTATGAGTATGTATTGAAAGTTCAAAATCGAGGTCTCTTTGGCCATTCAGATGTTCATTAGGTCAAATATGGACTACTGTATGGCTGATGAAACATTAAAATGTGTCTATGAGTCTGTATTGTAGGTTAAAGTCCAAGGACCTTTTGGCCAAAAACATATTCCGTAGGTAAAACATGGACTACTGTCTGTCTGATGAAACATCAGAAGGAGTCTTTGAGTATGTGAAGTTCAAGATCGAGGACTCTTTGGCCAGAAATATATTCAATGGGTCGAATTTAGACTAAATATATGGTTGAAATAAAGAATTCCATGAAAGTTTATATTACGTTACCAATTTGATGACTCTTTGGCCAGATATATGTTCAATAGGTAAAATTTGGACTACTGTCTATCTTATGAGTCTATAGTATAAATAGAAAGTTATAGTTCAAAGACTCTTTGTCCAGAAATGTTTGGTAGGTCAATAATGAACTACAGGCCCAATTTGGAATACTGTCTGGTTGATGTAACATCAGAAGGAGACAATGTTAGTGTAAAGTAAGTTCAACTCGAGAAATCTTTGGCCAGAATTATGTTCAATTGGTTAAAATTGGACTAATACATAGTTGATGTAACATCAAAAGAGGTCTATGAGAGAAAAAAGGCATCCTTTGACTTCACTTTGGCCAGAAATGTGTTCATTAAGTCAAATATGGATTACTGTATGTCTGATGAAACATCCGAATAAGTCTATTAATATCTGTAGAAAGTTCAAAATCGAGGACTCCATGACCAGAAATATGTTCAAAAGTTCCAAAATGGACTATAGTATGGCTGAGGAAACATCAGAAGAAGTCAGTGAGAATGTATACAAAGTTCAAAGTCAAGATCTTTGGCCAGAGAGTTCAGTAGGTCAAACATGTACATAGGTCTGGCTGATGTAGCATATGACGGAGCCAATGCGTATGTATAAAAGTTAAAGTTTGAGGACTCTTTGGCCAGAAATATGTTAAATGGGTTAAATATGGAGTTATATATGGTTGAAGTAACATCAAAAGGAGTCTCCGAGATAGCATAGTTAGTTAAAATGACTATGGACAGATATATGTTCAAAAGGTCAAACGCGGACTATTGTCTGGCTAATGAAACATCAGAACGAGTCTATGAGTATGTATTGAAAGTTCAAGATCGAGGTCTCTTTGCCCATTCAGATGTTCATTAGGTCAAATATGGACTACTGTATGTCTGATGAAACATCACAATGTCTGTAGAAAGTTCAAAATCGAGGACTTCTAGACCAGAAATATGTTCAAAAGTTCCAAAATGGACTATAGTATGGCTGAGGAAACATTAGAAGAAGTCAGTGAAAATGTATACAAAGTTCAAAGTCAAGATCTTTGGCCAGAGAGTTCATTAGGTCAACCATGTACAATTGTCTGGCTAATGTAGCTAATGACGGAGCCAATCCGTATGCATAAAAGTTAAAGTTTGAGGACTCTTTGGCCAGAAATATGTTAAATGGGTCAAATATGGAGTTATATATGGTTAAAGTAACATCAAAAGGAGTCTCTGAGATAGCATAGTAAGTTAAACTAATGACACGTTGGACAGATGTATGTTCAAAAGGTCAAATGTGGTTAATGAAACATCAGAACGAGTCTATGAGTATGTATTGAAAGTTCAAAATCGAGGTCTCTTTGGCCATTCAGATGTTCATTAGGTCAAATATGGACTACTTTATGGCTGATGAAACATTAAAATGTGTCTATGAGTCTGTATTGTAGGTTAAAGTCCAAGGACCTTTTGGCCAAAAACATATTCCGTAGGTAAAACATGGACTACTGTCTGTCTGATGAAACATCAGAAGGAGTCTTTGAGTATGTGAAGTTCAAGATCGAGGACTCTTTGGCCAGAAATATATTCAATGGGTCGAATTTAGACTAAATATATGGTTGAAATAAAGAATTCCATGAAAGTTTATATTACGTTACCAATTTGATGACTCTTTGGCCAGATATATGTTCAATAGGTCAAATTTGGACTACTGTCTATCTTATGAGTCTATAGTATAAATAGAAAGTTATAGTTCAAAGACTCTTTGTCCAGAAATGTTTGGTAGGTCAATAATGAACTACAGGCCCAATTTGGAATACTCTCTGGTTGATGTAACATCAGAAGGAGACAATGTTAGTGTAAAGTAAGTTCAACTCGAGAAATCTTTGGCCAGAATTATGTTCAATTGGTTAAAATTGGACTAATAAATAGTTGATGTAACATCAAAAGAGGTCTATGAGAGAAAAAAGGCATCCTTTGACTTCACTTTGGCCAGAAATGTGTTCATTAAGTCAAATATGGATTACTGTATGTCTGATGAAACATCAGAATGCAGAGGTGGGCACAAATACATAGAAAACTATTTTGTTACAAAATACAAATACTGGCTCATGAAATGTAACAAAATAAAATTCAAAATACTGATGTGAAAAATGTATTTAAATAAAATACAAGTAATTAGTATTTTGAAAATACAAAAATACTCCCACAATAATCTTGTCTTTTTTTTTTATTACTGAAAGGTCAATAACACAAAAAGTAGCAATAACACAAATATGATAAATGTGTAAATTCAAAATGGCGAAGTAGCAAAATAAAAAAGTATGGGCATTTCACTAAATCTCTACAGGGCCTGAAATAGCTCCCTCTGACGTAAATGGCATGTATAGCTAAGTTCACATCAATGGTGTGGTAGTTTTATACAAAATCAATATCAATATTTCTCATATGTAATACGTTTATATTGTGAACGCTTGCTTAGCGTGGAAATTTCAGTGGAGTTACGACAGACGCACTGTTTCATAATAGGTAGGGCATTTGATGTCCTTTATGAACAACAACCACAGTGCATTGATCTCATAAGGCACAATTATTTTCTCTATAATGCCATTCAGTGTGCAATATGTGTGTGTTTAGACTGTATATTTTTCACAAAACACTTTACCTTAAAGGTGCTATCAGCGATTTCAGGCCCAAAAAAGGCCGAAACGTAAATGATCACATTCATCTAATTTTTCCTAGGGGGAAATCACCGACAGGGGGTGGGTGTTGTGAGGTTTTGCTCCGACTTCGCGTGCAGCCGTGCACGAGTGCAAAACCTCACAACACTGTTGGTGATTGTTTGGAACACTGTTTATTTAGGTTTTGGTGGTTGGTGAAACCCATTGTTTTTGTGTGCAGATCTCAGAGCCTATAGCCTGGGAAAACCCAGACAACTTCCGGCAAATTTAGATTTGCTCTGAAAGTTAGTCTGGCAAAGAGCTCATTGAAACCCATTTCTAGTCCGCAGAAATCACGGCACCAATCAGAAACGTTGGGGCGGGCTTTACACGATGACGATAGCACAGCGACGGTGAAGCAGATTTTGTACATTTACAAAGATGGATGCCGCCGTGGAACTATGTGTGACGGTTATAGTTGAACACCGTCATTAGAACTCTATAACCGCCAAAACCATGTTATTAAAATATATTTTTCACAAACATTTATCATAGAGAATGTTTAAATACTAATATCAGCTTACAAGGGAAACGGAGGCGGAGTTAGTGGTGCGATCGGAGGCTGCTACTGCTGGAGATGATTCGGGAGAGGTCTGTCCCCCTTTACCGGTCAGAGCGCGCGCTGACACGGAGTAAAGCCTTGTTTAACTCGACTCGGCCACACGAGCGCGAAGGTGCGCGGGGCAAAAATGACGCGTTCGGTGCGCAAGACCGGCAAGACCCCATTTCGCTTGGCTGTGTGCACGGGTTTTTTGTAACAGCGCGCGCGGCGCAGCATCCGAGGATGAACGACTTCAAGCCGAATCTGCCCGAGCCGTACGTCTCACAGCACCGGCACCCAGTTTGCGCGTCTAAATTGCAAAGTTTTTTTTATTAAGTTTTTGTTTACGGTGTGTGATTTATTTAATGGAAAGCACATTCACTTCCAGTTGTCTTGCTGTTAATTTTAAATAAACGTAGAGCAAGTAGCTAATCAGTGTCAGCAAGTTGTTCTATAACAGACGAACCAACGTCGCTCTGCATACGTCATCTTCTTCATCGCTCTGATTGGTTTTAGGTCTATCCAATTGCGCCCAGATGCATTTGAGCTACGTCCGTTGGTGACGCCCCTTTGGAAATGATTTGTCTATGAAGCTTTGCCAGACCCTAACTCAGTTACAACTGAGAATGGTCTGGTTTTAACCAGGCTACAGAGCCTAGGCTGCCTACAGAGACGCGGTTTTTGGACGGCATGCTTATGGGGCGGGCAGCTAGCGGATCGCTAGGAAAAATTAGATGAATGTGATCATCATTTATGTTTCGATCTTTTTTGGGCCTGAAATCGCTGATAGCACCTTTAATGCCGTTTTTAAGAGGAGCAGCGCCACTTCTTCTCCTGTGTTCAAAACTCATTCACTTCTTGGAGGGAGCCCGGTCTACAGGGTGTCACGTGATTTTCGTGCATCTAACCATTGCCAACATCAGACCGAAAATATGGCAAAATCTTTTACTATGGTGATTTTTGGAAGTATTTAAGTATTTGAAATACTCTAAATACACTCCCTCAAAATATTTTGTTACAAACTACATTTTAGTTTTTCCATACCTGAAAAATACAAATGACAAAATACACTAAAGTAATTAAATACGTATTTAAAATACATTTAATTGAAATAATGCCCATGTCTGAGAATGAGTCTAATAATATCCATAGAAAGTAAAAAATTGAGGACTCCCTGACCAGAAATATGTTCAAAAGTTCCAAAAGTTCCACATACGCATAGACTTCTGATGTTTCATAAGCCAGAGAGTAATCCATAATTTATCTACTGAACACCTTTTCTTGCCAAATAGTCCTTGATCTTGAAATGTCTTTAAATGACTGCAGATATTTCTTCAGCCAAAGAGTAGTCCACTTTTGCCCAACTGGATATTCACGAAGTTCAAGAAATCTATGAGAACAAAGTCACCCTTTAATTACACCTTGGCCAGAAATATGTTCACTAGGTCAAATATTGAATACAGAATGGCTGATGAAACATCAGAACGAGTCTATGAGTATGTATAAAAAGTTCAAGATCGAGGACTCCATGGCCAGAAAGTCACATTTGGACTAATGGCTGCTTGGTGAACATGAGAAAGAAACTATGAGTATGTATAGAAAGTTAAAGTTCCAGGACACTTTTGAGAGAAAAATGTCAAAAATGTCGAATTTGAACTACTGTATGGAGAAACATAAGAAGAAAAACATCAGAACAAATCTGAGTATGTATAGGTAGTTCAAGCTCAAGGACAAAAATGGCAAACAATATCTATAGGTCCTATTTGAAATACTGCCTGGTTGATGTAACATGGAGTAACATGGAGACAATGTCAGTGTCAACAAGTAATGTAATGAAACATCAGAACGAGTCTATGAGTATGTATTGAAAGTTCAAAATCGAGGTCTCTTTGGTCATTCAGATGTTCATTAGGTCAAATATGGACTACTGTATGGCTGATGAAACATTAAAATGTGTCTATGAGTCTGTATTGTAGGTTAAAGTCCAAGGACCTTTTGGCCAAAACCATATTCCGTAGGTAAAACATGGACTACTGTCTGTCTGATGAAACATCAGAAGGAGTCTTTGAGTATGTACAGAAAGTTCAAGATCGAGGACTCTTTGGCCAGAAATATATTCAATGGGTCGAATTTAGACTAAATATATGGTTGAAATAAAGAATTCCATGAAAGTTTATATTACGTTATCAATTTGATGACTCTTTGGCCAGATATATGTTCAATAGGTCAAATTTGGACTACTGTCTATCTTATGAGTCTATAGTATAAATAGAAAGTTATAGTTCAAAGACTCTTTGTCCAGAAATGTTTGGTAGGTCAATAATGAACTACAGGCCCAATTTGGAATACTGTCTGGTTGATGTAACATCAGAAGGAGACAATGTTAGTGTAAAGTAAGTTCAACTCGAGAAATCTTTGGCCAGAATTATGTTCAATTGGTTAAAATTGGACTAATACATAGTTGATGTAACATCAAAAGAGGTCTTTGAGAGAAAAAAGGCATCCTTTGACTTCACTTTGGCCAGAAATGTGTTCATTAAGTCAAATATGGATTACTGTATGTCTGATGAAACATCAGAATGAGTCTATTAATATCTGTAGAAGGTTCAAAATCGAGGACTCCATGACCAGAAATATGTTCAAAAGTTCCAAAATGGACTATAGTATGGCTGAGGAAACATCATAAAGAAGTCAGTGAGAATGTATACAAAGTTCAAAGTCAAGATCTTTGGCCAGAGAGTTCATTAGGTCAAACGTGTACATAGGTCTGGCTGATGTAGCATATGACGGAGCCAATGCGTATGTATAAAAGTTAAAGTTTGAGGACTCTTTGGCCAGAAATATGTTAAATGGGTTAAATATGGAGTTATATATGGTTGAAGTAACATCAAAAGGAGTCTCCGAGATAGCATAGTTAGTTAAAATGACTATGGACAGATATATGTTCAAGGTCTGTTGTGTAGGACTAGATGTTGATATCCCTCAATACATGCATACTTGAGGCACCGATTGGACTCCATGGGATGATCAGATGATTGATGTCACCCTTTGGGTTATCAAGTGGGCGCCCTCCTTCTTTGGTGTTTCGCTGACTGGCCCACGACACCTCCAGAGGGTTCAGCAGTGAATCCCAGCGTCCTAGGTTCACTCCCTAGGTGCCATCAATTCATTTGAAGACCCAGACGGAGTCCTTTCTATTCATCCACAGCCACTGGCTTCCCTTTTCAGCAGCCCTGGAGAGGTCTCTGACTGCCTGCCGATGGGCCTTCCCTCGCACTCCCATCTCCCTGAGTAGCCTGGATGTTGAGGTGGCTACGAACCCTCTGCAGCCTACTTCCACTGGGCGTATGTTTGCCTTCCAGCCTTGTTGTTGCGCATCGGCTGCAAGTTCAGCGTACCTCAGCCTTTTCCTTTCATAAGCCTCCTCCACTGCACCCTCCCAGGGCACGGTGAGCTCGATGATGTAAACAAGCTTGAGTGAGGCTGACCACAGAACAAGGTCTGGTCGCTGATTTGTAGCTGCAATCTCAGATGGGAAGCAGAGTTTCTTGCCCAAGTCTGCCAGCAGCTTCCAGTCCCGTGCTCTCCCCAGCTGACCAGTGTCTGGTCTTGTGGTGGTAAGGCTGGCTTGACCCTCGCCCTCTCGAACAAATGGTATCAGCTGCCCCCGGGATGACGGGAGTGGAAGGGCATTCACACTTGCCCGTTGACTTTCTAGCACTGCTGCAAGACTCTTTAGCACCTGGTTGTGCCGCCAGGTAAAACGACCTTGGGCGAGGCTGGTCTTGCATCCCACTAAGATGTGCTTCAGTGTTGCCAGACTTGGACATAGAGGGCACGTGGGGTCTTCGGCATACCACTGACTTAGGTTTGCAGGGGAAGGCAGGACATCGTAGGCAGCCCTGATTGTAAAACTTGCCCTGAATGCCTCCATCTCCCACAACTCTTTCCAGGAGATTTTCCTCTTCTCCACTCCTTTCCATGCCATCCACTGCCCTTGTTTTGCCTGCGCCACAGCTTGGGCGCACCTTCCTGCTTCCTCCTCCCGACGTATCTCCTGGACCACCAGCTTGCGTCTCTGAGATGTAGAGGCCTTGCTCCACGCTGGCGTACTGACCCCGAGGCCTAGACCACTCCTCCCCTCCTGTACTCGGCCCACGATGTCCTTGTGTCTGAGTGCTGCCTTTGCCTGCTCAGTAGCAGCCAATGGGGTCCACTTCCTCCCGGTGGCCAGGATGGGGGCCGCTAGGGCTACAAATGGATCACTCGAATCCAGCAGCATCATCTCCAGTCTGACTTTGGCGCATTTGTACTCCTCTGTCAGACTGGATATGGGCAGTTGTAACATCCCCTTGCCGTAGAGCCCAATTGTGCTGAGGCACCTGGGAAGGCCAAGCCACTTCCTTATGTATGAGCTGACCAGTCTCTCCAGCTTCTCCACTTTTGAGAGCGGGACTTCATAAAGAGTTAGCGGCCACAGGAGACGTGGAAGTAGTCCATACTGCATGCACCAGAGCTTGAGCTTGCCAGGAAGCATGGTTTTGTCAATGTTCTCCAGGCCGGTGGCTACTTCCCTCCTGAGCTGCTCTACTTGCTCTTTGTCTTTGAGGGAGGCATCATACCAACGACCTAGGCTTTTCACTGGCTTCTCGGAAACTGTTGGAATGGGTTCCTCACCAATGTGAAAGCGGTGGTCTGACAGCTTCCCCTTGATAATAGAGATGCTTCTGGATTTGCTCGGCTTGATCTTCATGCGAGCCCGCTCAATGTTTTCCTGGAGCTTTCTTAGTAGCCGCACAGTGCAAACCTTAGTCGTGGTGAGAGTTGTGAGGTCGTCCATGTAGGCTCTAAGCGGTGGTAGCCTCAGCCCTGGTCTTACACGCTGTCCGCCAACCGTCCATCGGGAGGCCCGGATGATGACTTCCATGGCCAGGGTGAAGGCCAGCGGGGAGATGGTGCAGCCGGCCATGATTCCCACTTCCAGGTGTTGCCATGCTGTTGTATATTCTGCTGTTGTCAAGCAGAGTTGGACATCCTTGAAGTAGGCCTTGACAAGGTTTGTGAGAGCTGTTGGGACCCTGAAGTAGTCAAAGGCTGTCCACAAGAGGTTGTGAGGGACTGAGCCAAAGGCATTTGCGAGATCCAGGAACACCACATGAAGATCTGTTCCCTCTTTTTTGGCGACCTGAATCTGATGCCAGATGACACTGGCGTGTTCTACACAACCGGAGAAGCCTGAGATGCCTGCTTTCTGGATTGACGTGTCAATCAGGTTGTTCCTTTGCAGGTATCCTGCCAACCTGTGAGCGACTACGCTGAAGAAGATTTTTCCCTCGACATTTAGAAGACTGATCTGGCGGAACTGCCCGATCTCTGAGGAGTCCTTTTCCTTGGGGATTAGGATCCCTCCAGCTCTCCGCCAGGACGTTGGTATCTCCTTCTTTTGCCACACAACCCTCATCAGTTTCCAGAGGAATCGTAGGACATCTGGTGCGTTTTTGTAAAGCCTGTATGGGACTCCGTTGGGACCTGGAGATGATGCGGCCCTTGCTCTACGCACGGTCTGTTCTACCTCACTCCATCTGGGTAGACTGATATCCAGTTCGTGCTCTGGTGGATTGACTGGTGGCATGTCAGGAGGGAGCACAACTTCTTCCTGGTGTCGGTCATCTGTGCAGGAATTTTTCAGATGTTCCTCCAGGTCGGCCTTTGAAACTGAGAGACTTCCGCTCTTCTCCTTTGTAAAGAGACTCTTCACAAATTTGAATGGATCTTTGTAGAAGCGTGACCTTGTTTGGACCTTCCTTCTGCGCTTCCTCAGAAGATTTTCAGCTCTCCTTAGTGTTGCAAGCCTGCTCTGAATCTCGTCCTGTAACAGGTTTATACCTTCCTGCTCCTCCTCTGTGCCCTTCCTCCATTGCTTCTTCAGCTGCCTCCTCTCTTTGACTAGGCGGTCTATTTCTATCTGCCTTCTGGATTTGGTGGGGATTAACGGAGTAGTTAGTTTGCCTTCGATCACTCCGAACCGTTCCACCCCATAGGCATAGATAAGATCACCCATTCTATCAAGCTTCTTCATGGTTGTACCTCTGACCCCTTCCAGTATGTTGCAGAGATCGGTGTTGGCTTCCTTCCACCGCGTCCTGTCGCAGGCTTTTGGCCACTTGACTAATGGCCTTCGCCCCTGGATCTTCTTCTCTGCTGTTGGTCTTGATGGTTTGGGTTCAGGTTGCTCTCCTGTGCCTTGCTCTTCCTCCTCTCGGACAGGGATATTGATGTCCTGCAGACTGTGGTGTGTGTCCTGCTGCTGAACTTCTGTCGACTGACTCGGCCTGCTTCTCAGAAAGTAGCTGTCGATGCGACTTCCCTGTTGACCCTTCCTTAGGCACCCTTTCTTGCCCTGGTGTATTTTCAGGCCTTGGGTGGAAGTAACCTTTGTCCATCCACAAATGCAGTGGACGTCCTGCTTTAGCTGTCAGAGCCTCAGGTAAGCTGATCATCTTAATCTGATCATATGTTCAAAAGGTCAAACGCGGACTATTGTCTGGCTAATGAAACATCAGAACGAGTCTATGAGTATGTATTGAAAGTTCAAGATCGAGGTCTCTTTGCCCATTCAGATGTTCATTAGGTCAAATATGGACTACTGTATGTCTGATGAAACATCACAATGTCTGTAGAAAGTTCAAAATCGAGGACTTCTAGACCAGAAATATGTTCAAAAGTTCCAAAATGGACTATAGTATGGCTGAGGAAACATCAGAAGAAGTCAGTGAAAATGTATACAAAGTTCAAAGTCAAGATCTTTGGCCAGAGAGTTCATTAGGTCAACCATGTACAATTGTCTGGCTAATGTAGCTAATGACGGAGCCAATCCGTATGCATAAAAGTTAAAGTTTGAGGACTCTTTGGCCAGAAATATGTTAAATGGGTCAAATATGGAGTTATAGTATATGGTTAAAGTAACATCAAAAGGAGTCTCTGAGATAGCATAGTAAGTTAAACTAATGACACGTTGGACAGATATCCTTACAGAAAAACCACATGAGTTTCACATGTGCAAAAACACATGTGATCCCATGTGACAACGTGGACATGTGATTTTGCACATGTGAAATTTAACATGTGAAATATGTGGAACACATGTGCTTTGCACATGTTAAAGGTAATTTGCACATGGGAAACGTGTGGTTTTGGAACATTTTCATGTGAAACCCATGTATATTCCCATGTGAAACCCATGGGATTGCATGTGAAACCCATGTGATTACATGTGAAACCCATGGGATTGCATGTGAAACCCATGTGATTACATGTGAAACCCATGGGATGTGAAACCCATGTGAAACCCATGTGATTACATGTGAAACCCATGTGATTACATGTGAAACCCATGGGATTGCATGTGAAACCCATGTGATTACATGTGAAACCCATGGGATTGCATGTGAAACCCATGTGATTGCATGTGAAACCCATGTGATTACATGTGAAACCCATGGGATTGCATGTGAAACCCAAAATTCCCATGTGAAATCCATGAGCTTACATGTGAAACGTAAAATTCCCATGTGAAACATTTAATCACATGTGAAACCCATGAGATATCATGTGAAATGTAAAATATCTCATGTGAAACCCATAGAATGACATTTGAAACCCATCAACAATCCATGTTAAAGCTACACACCATGTAAACCTGTAACTTCATGTGAAATCCATGTAAAAATCATTAAGCAATATACCACAGAAAACGGTAGGCCTACCATGTTCTTGTGTAGGCTCTATAGCCTAATGTTTCCCAACATTAAAACAAATAATTCAAAAAAAATTTTTTTTCACTTTTTATTTCATTTCAAAATATGCAATACAAATTGAATGTTTAAAACAAACAAAGCAAAACCAAATTAAAATTATACATAAAAAGCCGCAAAAAACGCAGGTATACGCGCATGTGTGTGTGTGTGGTGTGCGTTTGTGAAAGTGTGTTGTCTCAGTCCTTTGTGTCTCCTGCAGCAGGCATCCTGTTTTGGGATAGAAAAAGATCAAAGATTAGGGCAGTGCAAACCATAGACTGTAAAAAAAAATATGGACGTAGTGTCCGTGACGTCACCCCGTAGGTTTCTGAAAAGCATTTTTATGGGGCTTAATAATTAATTATTATTCATTTGTAATGTTATTATGTCATTAAACGTTTTACGTAAATATGCTATGGAAATACATCTTGCTTAAACAACTGTATAAGACGAGTGGTGCGTCTCATTTATAAAAAAAACTATTGACAGTTTGTGATTAGATCACAATGTAGACTGAGGAATAAACTGAGTCATCAGTCCTCGCGCATGTCGGTTTCGCAAATGTGAACAGACCACATGGGGATCACACTTGGATGTTGGATCGTCTGAATATTACCTTTCTGCTCGTCTCCTCAGATCTTTTAACTTTTGTGCCATGCAGACCTTGATCTCAGTGCCTCCGATGCCTGGGTGCCTCTTTTTGACATGGTCTGTAAGAAATGAGATTGATTACATTAAAATTTGAAAACAAGTTTGACATGAAGTGACATAACTGTCAGATTCAAACTGTGCTTTCCGCGCTATGGCTGGCGCTGACGGACGCGCTCAGCGCTTGTCATATATAATAACTATTGATAAAAGATATTCAGACATGCTTACCAATTATTAGCTGCACCTTTTGTAGGTCAAGGCTCTTTTTTCACCAACAACCCCTTTTTTTCCGTTCATGCTGCCATCTCTTCGAAAGAGAAGATGGAGTCCATAAGAGTTCTGGTTAACTTTTTGTAGCCCTTACATCTTTGAGCATGATCCAAAGCAACTGGGTTCATTAAGTCAGTCACAGACTTGTTCTGCAAAGCAAAAAATAAAATAAAAAATAGAACATTTTCGTCAGGACAGAAACCGTGATCTTTTCAACGTTATTGCATATTAGGTGAGGTTTTCACTTTGGAGCTGTGAGTGTAAATTTTAGCATACAAGTATTTATTGTTCATGCTCGAGTCTTGATACTCTTTTACCTTCATATTCCAGAGTTTAGGGGTAAAATGCGAGAAATCTCCTTTAGTGGACTTGGATATGCTGGGCACTACTCACTGATCTATATAAATGACTTGATTGCTCATGACGTCATGTAAATTGAAGTCACCATATTCTATTGAATTAATAGGAAATCATCTGACTTTAATGAGTAAACATGACCTAACGAGTCAGTGTTTTTTATATTTGAATTCTATACATTCTTACCATGTAAACATCCAAAACATTTCTGATTATTATCAATGTTGAAAACAGTTGTGCTGATTAATGTGTTTGTGTAAACCATTGTAACAGTTTAAACCATTTTTTCCCCTCCAGGATTCATTGTTAAATAGACCACAAACATATGAAGGGTAGTTTACACTAATGTTCAAACATTTGGGGTCAATGATAGATTTAAAAATGAACAGAAAAAAAAGAAGAAATTCATATTTTTACTCAGCAAGGATGCATTAAATTGATCAAAAGAGAGAGTAAGGATTTCTGTTTCAAATAAATGCTGTTATTTTAACCTTTCTATTCATCAAATAATCCTGAAAAACACAAAAATATGAAGCAGCACAACTGTTTTCAACACTGATAATAATCATAAATGTTTTTTTGAGCATCAAATCGTCATATTAGAATAATTTATGAAGGATGATGTGAAGCTGTGATGCTGAAAATTCAGCTTTGATCATAGGAAGTAATTGCATTTAATATATTCACATAGAAAACAGTTTTTATTTATTTATATTATTTCACAATATTATTGTTTTTAATGTTTTTTGGTGAACATAAGAGAAAGAGACATAAACATTTGTACCAAGACAATTAGTGTATGTTTGACATTAGTGTATGTTTGGCGTTTTACTTACTAATCATATGGTTCATCAATAGTGCTTTAGAGATGAAGATCAGCTCCACTCCGCTCCGTTGAAGGGCATCAGCACTGAAGGATCTAAGAACACAACAAGCCATTTGTCACTGAGCCAACAATGCAATGCCAGGTTTATTGAAAGGAAAGAAGCTACAGCAGAGGTGAAATGCAGAAAAGAGAAAGAATTTAAAGAATATACAGAATATAATTTCTTAACTAGGATAACAGAATTTGTTTTTGGGTTTACTTATTCATTTAATTTTGCTCATACGGTGTAACTTCGTTTGGATGTCAAAACCTTCTTAAAATAAACAATTTAAAAAAACAAATTGAGAAATAAAATGAGGTTATTTAATGAGCTTCCTCGGCTCACCTGTGTCCTAACGTTACTTCTCCGGCAGCAGCTTTCTCCAGAAATGTTGAAGTCGTGGAGCTTTCTCTCTGTTATGGGTTATTTTGTTACTACTGAAATCACAGAACATTTTTTAATCAAAATGTGTTTAACGTTACCATTGAGCTAACGTTAGTTTCAGCCAATTTTCTTGCTCCTGAAAGTAACATCACCGATACGTTATGTTTACGTTTGTGTTAAATAAATTAGCTCACTTCCAAGTAAAACCTTTACAAAACCTCTCATCTACACATAAGAGGTGATTAAAAGCCCAAACTTTAATAAATAAAAGTTCAACCGAGTTAACATTACGTTAGCCTAGCTAGCTGCTACCTCTTCAGAAAACGGTTGAGATCCTAACGGACTTTTTCCGAAGACACTACACCATGTAAATTTTTAACAGAATCGTGTCAATTACAAGTAAGAGAAATGTCAAAAACAGTTGTGAGTATTATTCGTGTGATTTTAGAGACTAATCTCACCTGGAAAAAGCCGTGAAAAGTTTAAACAACATCGAGAGAGGGAGTTTTGTTGCTTACCAGTAGCAGTGGTCCCGCGCCGTTTCCATGGCAACTCTGCGCGCCGGCCGCTCCAGTGTTTGAAATACTCGAAAGTTCACGCGCACGGCATTGATTAAACCACGTCAAAATCATGCAGCACTTAAAATGAAAAGTTTAATATCCACTTTATTTTATTTGAAAACGTGCTTGCAGTAGCCTATTGATTATATCAAATATAATATACTGTTGATTATGTAAAATATATTTACAATATAGCTTTAGAAATGGTAAACAGTGTTGAAATAAAAGTATTGCAAAAACTCATTAAAAACTATACGTGTATATAAGTGTTAGTATATACACATGCATTATAAGCTTTATGTTCTATGCATTTTGTGTGAAAAAGGCTATTGAAGCTAAAAATGTACAGTATTTGTGACGTGGTAACATAATTCACATGTTAAAACCTATTACAACGTGCAAATATATTTCACATGAGCTCCACATTATTACCTATAACATGTTTTCCACATGTGCCACGTGTTCCATTAAGTTCACATGTGGTGACATGTTGTTCACATGTGGTCGAACATTACTGCATGTGGTGACATGTTGTTCACATGTGGTCGAACATTACTGCATGTGGTGACATGTTGTTCACATGTGGTGAAACATTGTTCACATGTGATGACATGTTGTTCATATGTGGTCACATGTGGGCATATGTGGTCACATGTGGTCACATGTGGGCACATGTGGAAAACATGTGATAACATGTGAAATTCATGTGTTTTTTCTGTAAGGTCAAATGTGGTTAATGAAACATCAGAACAAGTCTATGAGTATGTATTGAAAGTTCAAAATCGAGGTCTCTTTGGCCATTCAGATGTTCATTAGGTCAAATATGGACTACTGTATGGCTGATGAAACATTAAAATGTGTCTATGAGTCTGTATTGTAGGTTAAAGTCCAAGGACCTTTTGGCCAAAAACATATTCCGTAGGTAAAACATGGACTACTGTCTGTCTGATGAAACATCAGAAGGAGTCTTTGAGTATGTGAAGTTCAAGATCGAGGACTCTTTGGCCAGAAATATATTCAATGGGTCGAATTTAGACTAAATATATGGTTGAAATAAAGAATTCCATGAAAGTTTATATTACGTTACCAATTTGATGACTCCTTGGCCAGATATATGTTCAATAGGTCAAATTTGGACTACTGTCTATCTTATGAGTCTATAGTATAAATAGAAAGTTATAGTTCAAAGACTCTTTGTCCAGAAATGTTTGGTAGGTCAATAATGAACTACAGGCCCAATTTGGAATACTGTCTGGTTGATGTAACATCAGAAGGAGACAATGTTAGCGTAAAGTAAGTTCAACTCGATAAATCTTTGGCCAGAATTATGTTCAATTGGTTAAAATTGGACTAATACATAGTTGATGTAACATCAAAAGAGGTCTATGAGAGAAAAAAGGCATCCTTTGACTTCACTTTGGCCAGAAATGTGTTCATTAAGTCAAATATGGATTACTGTATGTCTGATGAAACATCAGAATGCAGAGGTGGGCACAAATACATAGAAAACTATTTTGTTACAAAATACAAATACTGGCTCATGAAATGTAACAAAATAAAATTCAAAATACTGATGTGAAAAATGTATTTAAATAAAATACAAGTAATTAGTATTTTGAAAATACAAAAATACTCCCACAATAATCTTGTCTTTTTTTTTTTTTACTGAAAGGTCAATAACACAAATAGTAGCAATAACACAAATATGATAAATGTGTAAATTCAAAATGGCGAAGTAGCAAAATAAAAAAGTATGGGCATTTCACTAAATCTCTACAGGGCCTGAAATAGCTCCCTCTGACGTAAATGGCATGTATAGCTAAGTTCACATCAATGGTGTGGTAGTTTAATACAAAATCAATATCAATATTTCTCATATGTAATACGTTTATATTGTGAACGCTTGCTTAGCGTGGAAATTTCAGTGGAGTTACGACAGACGCACTGTTTCATAATAGGTAGGGCATTTGATGTCCTTTATGAACGACAACCACAGTGCATTGATCTCATAAGGCACAATTATTTTCTCTATAATGCCATTCAGTGTGCAATATGTGTGTGTTTAGACTGTATATTTTTCACAAAACACTTTACCTTAAAGGTGCTATCAGCGATTTCAGGCCCAAAAAAGGCCGAAACATAAATGATCACATTCATCTAATTTTTCCTAGGGGGAAATCACAGACAGGGGGTGGGTGTTGTGAGGTTTTGCTCCGACTTCGCGTGCAGCCGTGCACGAGTGCAAAACCTCACAACACTGTTGGTGATTGTTTGGAACACTGTTTATTTAGGTTTTGGTGGTTGGTGAAACCCATTGTTTTTGTGTGCAGATCTCAGAGCCTATAGCCTGGGAAAACCCAGACAACTTCCGGCAAATTTAGATTTGCTCTGAAAGTTAGTCTGGCAAAGAGCTAATTGAAACCCATTTCCAGTCCGCAGAAATCACGGCACCAATCAGAAACGTTGGGGCGGGCTTTACACGATGACGATAGCACAGCGACGGTGAAGCAGATTTTGTACATTTACAAAGATGGATGCCGCCGTGGAACTATGTGTGATGGTTATAGTTGAACACCGTCATTAGAACTCTATAACCGCCAAAACCATGTTATTAAAATATATTTTTCACAAACATTTATCATAGAGAATGTTTAAATACTAATATCAGCTTACAAGGGAAACGGAGGCGGAGTTAGTGGTGCGATCGGAGGCTGCTACTGCTGGAGATGATTCGGGAGAGGTCTGTCCCCCTTTACCGGTCAGAGCGCGCGCTGACACGGAGTAAAGCCTTGTTTAACTCGACTCGTCCGCACGAGCGCGAAGGTGCGCGGGGCAAAAATGACGCCCCGGTGCGCAAGACCGGCAAGACCCCATTTCGCTTGGCTGTGTGCACGGGTTTTTTGTAACAGCGCGCGCGGCGCAGCATCCGAGGATGAACGACTTCAAGCCGAATCTGCCCGAGCCGTACGTCTCACAGCACCGGCACCCAGTTTGCGCGTCTAAATTGCAAAGTTTTTTTTATTAAGGTTTTGTTTACGGTGTGTGATTTATTTAATGGAAAGCACATTCACTTCCAGTTGTCTTGCTGTTAATTTTAAATAAACGTAGAGCAAGTAGCTAATCAGTGTCAGCAAGTTGTTCTATAACAGACGAACCAACGTCGCTCTGCATACGTCATCTTCTTCATCGCTCTGATTGGTTTTAGGTCTATCCAATTGCGCCCAGATGCATTTGAGCTACGTCCGTTGGTGACGCCCCTTTGGAAATGATTTGTCTATGAAGCTTTGCCAGACCCTAACTCAGTTACAACTGAGAATGGTCTGGTTTTAACCAGGCTACAGAGCCTAGGCTGACTACAGAGACGCGGTTTTTGGACGGCATGCTTATGGGGCGGGCAGCTAGCGGATCGCTAGGAAAAATTAGATGAATGTGATCATCATTTATGTTTCGGTCTTTTTTGGGCCTGAAATCGCTGATAGCACCTTTAATGCCGTTTTTAAGAGGAGCAGCGCCACTTCTTCTCCTGTGTTCAAAACTCATTCACTTCTTGGAGGGAGCCCGGTCTACAGGGTGTCACGTGATTTTCGTGCATCTAACCATTGCCAACATCAGACCGAAAATATGGCAAAATCTTTTACTATGGTGATTTTTGGAAGTATTTAAGTATTTGAAATACTCTAAATACACTCCCTCAAAATATTTTGTTACAAACTACATTTTAGTTTTTCCATACCTGAAAAATACAAATGACAAAATACACTAAAGTAATTAAATACGTATTTAAAATACATTTAATTGAAATACTGCCCATGTCTGAGAATGAGTCTAATAATATCCATAGAAAGTAAAAAATTGAGGACTCCCTGACCAGAAATATGTTCAAAAGTTCCAAAAGTTCCACATACGCATAGACTTCTGATGTTTCATAAGCCAGAGAGTAATCCATAATTTATCTACTGAACACCTTTTCTTGCCAAATAGTCCTTGATCTTGAAATGTCTTTAAATGACTGCAGATATTTCTTCAGCCAAAGAGTAGTCCACTTTTGCCCAACTGGATATTCACGGTTCAAGAAATCTATGAGAACAAAGTCACCCTTTAATTACACCTTGGCCAGAAATATGTTCACTAGGTCAAATATTGAAAACAGAATGGCTGATGAAACATCAGAACGAGTCTATGAGTATGTATAAAAAGTTCAAGATCGAGGACTCCATGGCCAGAAAGTCACATTTGGACTAATGGCTGCTTGGTGAACATGAGAAAGAAACTATGAGTATGTATAGAAAGTTAAAGTTCCAGGACACTTTGGAGAGAAAAATGTCAAAAATGTCGAATTTGAATTACTGTATGGAGAAACATGAGAAGAAAAACATCAGAACAAATCTGAGTATGTATAGGTAGTTCAAGCTCAAGGACAAAAATGGCAAACAATATCTATAGGTCCTATTTGAAATACTGCCTGGTTGATGTAACATGGAGTAACACGGAGACAATGTCAGTGTCAACAAGTAATGTAATGAAACATCAGAACGAGTCTATGAGTATGTATTGAAAGTTCAAAATCGAGGTCTCTTTGGCCATTCAGATGTTCATTAGGTCAAATATGGACTACTGTATGGCTGATGAAACATTAAAATGTGTCTATGAGTCTGTATTGTAGGTTAAAGTCCAAGGACCTTTTGGCCAAAACCATATTCCGTAGGTAAAACATGGACTACTGTCTGTCTGATGAAACATCAGAAGGAGTCTTTGAGTATGTACAGAAAGTTCAAGATCGAGGACTCTTTGGCCAGAAATATATTCAATGGGTCGAATTTAGACTAAATATATGGTTGAAATAAAGAATTCCATGAAAGTTTATATTACGTTACCAATTTGATGACTCTTTGGGCAGATATATGTTCAATAGGTAAAATTTGGACTACTGTCTATCTTATGAGTCTATAGTTTAAATAGAAAGTTATAGTTCAAAGACTCTTTGTCCAGAAATGTTTGGTAGGTCAATAATGAACTACAGGCCCAATTTGGAATACTGTCTGGTTGATGTAACATCAGAAGGAGACAATGTTAGTGTAAAGTAAGTTCAACTCGAGAAATCTTTGGCCAGAATTATGTTCAATTGGTTAAAATTGGACTAATACATGGTTGATGTAACATCAAAAGAGGTCTTTGAGAGAAAAAAGGCATCCTTTGACTTCACTTTGGCCAGAAATGTGTTCATTAAGTCAAATATGGATTACTGTATGTCTGATGAAACATCAGAATGAGTCTATTAATATCTGTAGAAAGTTCAAAATCGAGGACTCCATGACCAGAAATATGTTCAAAAGTTCCAAAATGGACTATAGTATGGCTGAGGAAACATCAGAAGAAGTCAGTGAGAATGTATACAAAGTTCAAAGTCAAGATCTTTGGCCAGAGAGTTCATTAGGTCAAACATGTACATAGGTCTGGCTGATGTAGCATATGACGGAGCCAATGCGTATGTATAAAAGTTAAAGTTTGAGGACTCTTTGGCCAGAAATATGTTAAATGGGTTAAATATGGAGTTATATATGGTTGAAGTAACATCAAAAGGAGTCTCTGAGATAGCATAGTTAGTTAAAATTACTATGGACAGATATATGTTCAAAAGGTCAAACGCGGACTATTGTCTGGCCAATGAAACACCAGAACGAGTCTATGAGTATGTATTGAAAGTTCAAAATCGAGGTCTCTTTGGCCATTCAGATGTTCATTAGGTCAAATATGGACTACTGTATGGCTGATGAAACATTAAAATGTGTCTATGAGTCTGTATTGTAGGTTAAAGTCCAAGGACCTTTTGGCCAAAAACATATTCCGTAGGTAAAACATGGACTACTGTCTGTCTGATGAAACATCCGAAGGAGTCTTTGAGTATGTACAGAAAGTTCAAGATCGAGGACTCTTTGGCCAGAAATATATTCAGTGGGTAAAATTTAGACTATAGTCGAAATAAAGAATTCCATGAAAGTGCATATTACTTACCAATTTGATGACTCTTTGGCCAGATATATGTTCAATAGGTCAAATTTTGACTACTGTCTATCTTGTTGAGTCTATAGTATGTATAGAAAGTTATAGTTCAAAGACTCTTTGTCCAGAAATGTTTAGAACTCGAGAAATCTTTGGCCAGAATTATGTTAATTTGGTTGAAATTGGACTAATACACAGTTGATGTAACATCAAAAGAGGTCTATGAGAAAAAAAAGGCATCTTTTGACCACTTTGGCCAGAAATGTGTTCAGTAAGTCAAATTTGGAATACTGTATGGCTGATGAAACATCAGAATGAGTCTATTAATATCTGTAGAAAGTAAATCGAGGACTCCCTGACCAGAAATATGTCCAAAAGTTCCAAAAATGGACTATTGTATTATTGAGGAAGCATCAGAAGAAGTCAGTGAGAATGTGTACAAAGTTCATAGTCAAGATCTTTGGCCAGAGAGTTCAGTAGGTCAAACATGTACAATTGTCTGGCTGATGTAGCATATGACGGAGC
The DNA here is from genome assembly GCF_029890125.1 of Rhinichthys klamathensis goyatoka. Lineage (NCBI taxonomy): Eukaryota > Metazoa > Chordata > Actinopteri > Cypriniformes > Leuciscidae > Rhinichthys > Rhinichthys klamathensis. The sequence continues at coordinate 4,581,907 of NW_026607023.1, forward strand.
CAATGAATATGTATAAAAATTAAAATTTGAGGACTCTTTGGCCAGAAAAATGTTAAATGGGTAAGATATGCAGTTATGGTTGAAGTAACATCAAAAGGAGTCTCTGAGATAGTATAGTAAGTTACACTTACTATGGACAGATATATGTTCAAAAGGTCAAACGCGGACTATTGTCTGGCTAATGAAACATCAGAACGAGTCTATGAGTATGTATTGAAAGCTCAAGATCGAGGTCTCTTTGCCCATTCAGATGTTCATTAGGTCAAATATGGACTATGTCTGATGAAACATCACAATGAGTCTATTAATATCTGTAGAAAGTTCAAAATCGAGGACTTCTAGACCAGAAATATGTTCAAAAGTTCCAAAATGGATAGTATGGCTGAGGAAGCATTAGAAGTCAGTGAGAATGTATACAAAGTTCAAAGTCAAGATCTTTGGCCAGAGAGTTCAGTAGGTCAAACTTGTAAAATTGTCTGGCTAATGTAGCACTGTTTCATTGCACTGAATACAACAATTAACTTATTCCTTTGCACATAGAAGATTCACGTATGTATGTGTTGCATTCAAGAAATATGTTAATGAATTATATAAAATATGCTCCGTTTTGCTGCATTGCATACAAGCTCTGACAAATTCCTCTGTGCATTATGCATATGCATATGCACATTGAAAGATTAAACCGTTGTGCATTCAAGAATAACAAATGTGTTGCATACAAGAACTGACTCAATCCTTTGTACAAAGCAAGATATAAGCTTCTTGTTGCTTTGCAACACGATGCAATGCATACAAGAAGGCATACAACTCTTTCAGTTTTGCATCGAAGAGATACATATAAATCTATGCACTAGTCTCATTCCACTGTACCACTTCATTGCAAGAACGGTCAGACGGTCCTGTCTGTCCGGAGTGGGAACCTGTGGAACAGTTTTCCTCAAACACTAAGAGAATGTACTACATATAGCTCGTTTAAAGTCCAGCTGAAAAAATGGCTATGGGCAAATCAAAGCTGCACACACACTAGTATGTAGGTTTTATCTGTTTTAATTTTGTTAATTTGTTATTTTTATTTGTTTTGTTGTAACGTGTATATGGATGAGTGTTTTTGTGAAGTTGAATGTAGTCTTGTGTGAATATTGTATATAGCTAATTTATGAATTGACTAGATGTAAAATTTTACTTTGTAATGTTTTGTGAGTTCGATGATCCTGCCCCGTGGGACTACGGATGGAAATTAGCCTTTGGCTAAAATCCGGCATTTTTACATGCATGTACTCCATGTTATGTTCATTAAAATGCACTGTTCCAATCAAATAAAGAATAAAAAAAAAACATATATGTGTTACATACAATAAATTGAAAGTTATACATACAAGTAATATGTATGTTTATTGAAAATAAACATACAAGAAATAAATAAATTAAATCAAGAATACTATATATATATATTGCATACAAGAACTGACTCATTCCATTGTGCTATGAAGATATATAGCATAATATATGAGCTGTTGCATTGCAATACATACAGTACAGAACACTTTCCACTATGCATTAAAGAAATGGGGCATATTTGATATTTTTATTGCATTGCATACAAGAACTGACTTATTCTTTTGTGCATTGAAGATCTCTTACACACATAGCTAACTTATAGGCGAACTCTAAAGAAGAACTAACTTATTTCGTTGTGCTTTTTACATTCTTCCGTCGTGCATTCTTCACGCATGTTGAGTCTTAATGCTTTTGCATTACAATGCATCAACAACTAAGTCATTCCGTTATGCATTGAATATAGGTTACATATGTGCTATTGCATTACATTGCATACAATATCTAAATTATTCCTTTGTGCATGGAAGAGATAACACAATACATGTTGGATTGCATATGTACATTGCAAGATCTAACTTGAACCGTTGGGCATTCCAGAATAACATTTTATAAGTGCATACAAGAGCTGACTCGTTCCGTGTTCAAAGAAGAGATATCACATAACATATTAGCTTTTGCATTGCAATAAATTCAGAACTCTTTCCGTTGGACATTAAAGAAATAGGGCATATGTGATATTTTTATTGCGTTACATGCACGATCTAATTATTTCGTTGTGCATTGAAAAATAACATTTAAACTGTGCTCTGTTACGTTGCATTGCATACAATATCTGACTTATTCCGTTGTTCATTGAAGATCTCTTACACACATAACTTATATGCGAACTCTAAACAAGAACGAACTTATTTCGTTGTGCAATCTTCATGCTTCCGTCGTGCATTCTTCACGCATGTTGAGTAACTCTTTTGCATTCCAATGCATTAACAACTAAGTCATTCCGTTATGCATTGAATAGGTTATTTATGTGCAGGTTTATGTTCAGGTTATGTATTACATTGCATTCAAGATCTAAATTATTCCTTTGTGCATGGAAGAGATAACATATGCACATTGCAAGATCTAACTTAAACCGTTGGACATTCCAGAATAACATTGTATAAGTGCGTACAAGACTCGTTCCGTTGTGCAGTGAATATAGGAGCTGTTGCATAGTAACATAGGAGCTGTTGCATTCCAATAAATTCAGAACTCTTTCCGTTGTGCATTAAAGCAATAGGGCATATGTGATTTTTAACATTTAAACTGTGCTCTGTTACGTTGCATTGCATACAAGATCTGACTTATTCCGTTGTGCATTCCGTCTACTCTTACACATAAATAATGGCCTTTTTAGTGAACTCTAAACAAGAACAAACTTATTTCGTTGTGCATTCTTCCTTCTTCCGTTGTGCATTCTTCACGAATATTGAGACTTAATGATTTTGCATTCCAATGCATCAACAACTAAGTCATTCCATTATGCATTGAATAGGTTACATATGTGCTGTTGCGTTACATTGCATACAAGATCTAAATTATTCCTTTGTGTATGGAAGAGATTGCATATGCACATTGTAATATCTAAATTAAACTGTTCACGCATGCTTTCAAGAATAATATATGTGTGCATGCAAGAACTGACTCGTTCCGTTGTGCAATGAAGAGATATCGCATAACATATGAGCTGTTGCATTGTAATATATTCAGAACTCTTTCTGTTGTGCATTAAGGAAATTTGGCATATGTGATATTTTTATTGCATTGCATGCACAATCTAAATTAATTCGTTGTGCATTAAAAAAAAACATTTAAACTGTGCTCTGTCACGTTGCATTGCATTCATTCCGTTGTGCATTTAAGATCACTTACACTCATAACTTATAGGCGATCTCTAACAAGAACTAACTTATTTCGTTGTGCAATCTTCATTCTTCCGTCGTGCATTCATCTAGCACGTTGAGTCTTAATGCGTTTGCATTCCGATGTATCAACAACTAAGTCATTCCGTTATGCATTTGAATAGGTTACATATATGCTGTTGCATTACATTGCATACAAGATCTAAATAATTCCTTTGTGCATGGAAGAGTTAACACAATACCTTTCATTGCATATGCACATTGCACATATGTAAATTAATTCGTTGTGCATTGAAAAATAACATTTCGTTCCGTTGTGCAATGAAGAGATATCACATAACATATGAGCTGTTTCATTGTAATATATTCAGAACTCTTTCCGTTGTGCATTAAAGAAATAGGGTGATATTTTTATTGCATTGCATGCACGATCTGACTTATTCCGTTGTGCATTGAAGATCTCTTACACACATAACAAACTTATAGGCAAACTCTAAAGAAGAACTGACTAATTTCGTTGTGCATTCTTCATTCTTCCATCGTGCATTCGTCACGCTTGTTGAGTCTTAATGCTTTTGCATTCCGATGCATCAACAACTAAGTCATTCCGTTATGCATTTGAATAGGTTACATATATGCTGTTGCATTACATTGCATACAAGATCTAAATTATTCCTTTGTGCATGGAAGAGATAACACGATATATTGTTGCATTGCATATGCACGTTGCAAGATCTAACTTGAACCGTTGGGCATTCCTGAATAACATTTCATATGTGCATACAAGAACTGACTCGCTCCGTTGTGCAATGAAGAGATATCACATAAAATATGAGCAGTTGCATTACAATACATTCAGAACTCTTTCCGTTGTGCATTAAAGAAATAGGGCATGTGTGATATTTTTATTGCATTGAATGCACGATATAATTTAATTCGTTGTGCATTAAAAAAAACATTTAAACTGTGCTCTGTTACTTGCATTGCATACAAGCACTTGCATTGCAACGGACTTATTCCGTTGTGCATTGATGATCTCTTACACACAACTTATAGGCGAACTCCAAACAAGAACTAACTTATTTCGTTGTGCATTCTTCATTCTTCCGTCGTGCACTTTTCACGCACGTTGATCGTAATGCTTTTGCATTCCAATGCATCAACAACTATGTCATTCTGTTATGCATTGAATAGGTTACATATATGCTGTTGCATTACATTGCATACAATATCTTAATTATTCCTTTATGGAAAAGATGAGATACAATACATGTTGCATTAATTTGCACATTGCAAGATCTAACTTAAACCGTTGGGCATTACAGAATAACAAATATGTGTGCATAAAAGAACTGACTCGTTCCGTTGTGCAATGAAGAGATATCATATGAGCTGTTGCATTGCAATACATACAGAACTCTTTCCTTTGTGCATTAAAGAAATAGGGCATATGTGATATATTTATTGCATTGCATTGCCAGATCTAAATTAATTCGTTGTGAAAATAAAATTTAAACTGCTCTGTTACGTTGCATTGCATACAATATCTGACTTATTCCGTTGTGCATTGAAGATCTCTTACACACATAACTTATGTTGAACTCTAAACAAGAACAAACTTATTTCGTTCTTCATTCTTCCGTTGTGCATTCTTCACGCATGTTGAGTCTTAATGTTTTTGCATTCCAATACATCCAATGCATCAACAACTAAGTCATGAATGCTGAATTGGATGCGTTATGCATTACATTGCATACAAGATCTAAATTATTACTTTTTGCATGGAAGAGATAACACAATAAATGTTGCATTGCATATGCACATTAAAAGATCTAACTTAAACCGTTGGGCATTCCAGAATAGCATATGTGTTGCTTACAATTACTGACTAATTCTGTTGTGCAATAAAGAGATATCACATTTGTGCATGAATGCATGTATTGCAATGAAATACATACAATGCGATGCAATTCATACAAGAAGGCATACAACTCTTTGTTATGCATCAAAGAGATGCATATAAGCTATTGCACTGTATACAAGAACTAACTTGACTTATGTGCGCTAAAGAATACATAAAATATGCTTTTTCGTTGCATTGTATAGAATAACTTACTTAAAATTTCTATACAAACTCATTGACTCCTACAGTTTCATTCATCCATACAGCAGTTCAAACTTGGCCTATTAAACATATCTGGCCAAATAGTCCACGAATATTCTGTACATAATTGACTCCTTCAGATGTTACATCCGCCAGACCAATAATGGTCCGATCAATAATAATATTTTACCTGCTGAACTTTCTGACTACAGTCTATGATGTTGAACTTCCTTTACAGTTCCTCCTGAGACAGACAGTAGTCCATATTTGAACTATAAAACATAATTCTGGATAAAGAACCGATAAAGTAGGTCATTTACCGAACATATATTTGTCCTAAGTGACATCGAAGTTTAACTTACTATGCTTTCTCATAGACTCCTTTTGATGTTACTTCAACCATATATAACTCAATATTTAACCCATTTAACATATATCTGATCAAAGAACTTTCTATTAATACTCATTGACTCCTTCTGATGTTTCAACACACAGACAGTAGTCCATGTTTTACCTACTCAATATGTTTTTGACCAAAACTCATTTCATTTCATTTCATCAGCCATTACATTGCATGTATTACATGTTTGACCTACTTAACTTCTGAATGGCAAAACGGTCTTGAACTTTCAAAACATACTCATAGACTCGTTCTGATGTTTCATTAGCCAAACAATATTCCATATTTGACCTACTGAACATATTTCCGGCAAAAGAGTAATCAAAGGATGTCTTCTTTTGATGTTCTATCAACTATGTTTTAGTCCAAATGTGACCTATTAAATATAATTCTGGCCAAAGATTTCACGATATTGAACTTACACCTTTTGATTTTACTTTTTTTTATTTTACTTACACCTTTTGATTGACACCTTTTGATTTTACTTCAACCATGTATAACACCATATTTAACCTATGGGCCTGTGGATATTGTTCACCAAAGAGTAATTGAACTTGAACTTCCTATTCATACTCATAGACTTCTTCTGATGTTTCATCAGCCAGAGAGTATTCCATAATTGACCTACTGAACAGATTTCTGGCCAAAGATTATTTGAACTTTAAGCGACTACCGCCAATCAGAGCATACATGGATGACATGACAACCATGACTACAACAGTAGCTTGCACTAATCGGTTATTGGGCAAGTTAACCGATAATATTGAATGGGCACGAATGCAATTTAAGCCCTCTAAATCAAGGAGCATCTCGCTAGTTAAAGGAAAGGTAGTAGATAAATCAATATCAATATTTCTCATATGTAATACGTTTATATTGTGAACGCTTGCTTAGCGTGGAAATTTCAGTGGAGTTACGACAGACGCACTGTTTCATAATAGGTAGGGCATATGATGTCCTTTATGAACGACAACCACAGTGCATTGATCTCATAAGGCACAATTATTTTCTCTATAATGCCATTCAGTGTGCAATATGTGTGTGTTTAGACTGTATATTTTCCACAAAACACTTTACCTTAAAGGTGCTATCAGCGATTTCAGGCCCAAAAAAGGCCGAAACATAAATGATCACATTCATCTAATTTTTCCTAGGGGGAAATCACCGACAGGGGGTGGGTGTTGTGAGGTTTTGCTCCGACTTCGCGTGCAGCCGTGCACGAGTGCAAAACCTGAAAACACTGTTGGTGATTGTTTGGAACACTGTTTATTTAGGTTTTGGTGGTTGGTGAAACCCATTGTTTTTGTGTGCAGATCTCAGAGCGTAGGCTGTCTACAGAGACGCGGTTTTTGGACGGCATGCTTATGGGGCGGGCAGCTAGCGGATCACTAGGAAAAATTAGATGAATGTGATCATCATTTATGTATCGGCCTTTTTTGGGCCTGACATCGCTGATAGCACCTTTAAAGCCGTTTTTAAGAGGAGCAGTGCCACTTCTTCTCCTGTGTTAAAAACTCATTCACTTCTTGGGAGCCCGGTCTAAAGGATGTCACGTGATTTTCGTGCATCTAACCTGGACATTGCCATTGCCAACATCAGACCGAAAATATGGCAAAATCTTTTACTATGGTGATTTTTGGAAGTATTTAAGTATTTGAAATACTCTAAATACACTCCCTCAAAATATTTTGTTAAAAACTACATGTTCAAAAGGTCAAACGCGGACTATTGTCTGGCTAATGAAACATCAGAACGAGTCTATGAGTATGTATTAAAAGTTCAAGATCGAGGTCTCTTTGCCCATTCAGATGTTCATTAGGTCAAATATGGACTACTGTATGTCTGATGAAACATCACAATGTCTGTAGAAAGTTCAAAATCAAGGACTTCTAGACCAGAAATATGTTCAAAAGTTCCAAAATGGACTATAGTATGGCTGAGGAAACATCAGAAGAAGTCAGTGAAAAAGTCAAGATCTTTGGCCAGAGTTCATTAGGTCAACCATGTACAATTGTCTGGCTAATGTAGCTAATGACGGAGCCAATCCGTATGCATAAAAGTTAAAGTTTGAGGACTCTTTGGCCAGAAATATGTTAAATGGGTCAAATATGGAGTTATATATGGTTAAAGTAACATCAAAAGGAGTCTCTGAGATAGCATAGTAAGTTAAACTAATGACACGTTGGACAGATATATGTTCAAAAGGTCAAATGTGGTTAATGAAACATCAGAACGAGTCTATGAGTATGTATTGAAAGTTCAAAATCGAGGTCTCTTTGGCCATTCAGATGTTCATTAGGCAAATATGGACTACTGTATGGCTGATGAAACATTAAAATGTGTCTATGAGTCTGTATTGTAGGTTAAAGTCCAAGGACCTTTTGGCCAAAAACATATTCCGTAGGTAAAACATGGACTACTGTCTGTCTGAAGAAACATCAGAAGGAGTCTTTGAGTATGTGAAGTTCAAGATCGAGGACTCTTTGGTCAGAAATATATTCAATGGGTCGAATTTAGACTAAATATATGGTTGAAATAAAGAATTCCATGAAAGTTTATATTACGTTACCAATTTGATGACTCTTTGGCCAGATATATGTTCAATAGGTCAAATTTGGACTACTGTCTATCTTATGAGTCTAAATAGAAAGTTATAGTTCAAAGACTCTTTGTCCAGAAATGTTTGGTAGGTCAATAATGAACTACAGGCCCAATTTGGAATACTGTCTGGTTGATGTAACATCAGAAGGAGACAATGTTAGTGTAAAGTAAGTTCAACTCGAGAAATCTTTGGCCAGAATTATGTTCAATTGGTTAAAATTGGACTAATACATAGTTGATGTAACATCAAAAGAGGTCTATGAGAGAAAAAAGGCATCCTTTGACTTCACTTTGGCCAGAAACTGTATGTCTGATGAAACATCAGAGCACAAATACATAGAAAACTATTTTGTTACAAAATACAAATACTGGCTCATGAAATGTAACAAAATAAAATTCAAAATACTGATGTGAAAAATGTATTTAAATAAAATACAAGTAATTAGTATTTTGAAAATACAAAAATACTCCCACAATAATCTTGTCTTTTTTTTTTTATTACTGAAAGGTCAATAACACAAATAGTAGCAATAACACAAATATGATAAATGTGTAAATTCAAAATGGCGAAGTAGCAAAATAAAAAAGTATGGGCATTTCACTAAATCTACAGGGCCTGAAATAGCTCCCTCTGACGTAAATGGCATGTATAGCTAAGTTCACATCAATGGTGTGGTAGTTTTATACAAAATCAATATCAATATTTCTCATATGTAATACGTTTATATTGTGAACGCTTGCTTAGCGTGGAAATTTCAGTGGAGTTACGACAGACGCACTGTTTCATAATAGGTAGGGCATATGATGTCCTTTATGAACGACAACCACAGTGCATTGATCTCATAAGGCACAATTATTTTCTCTATAATGCCATTCAGTGTGCAATATGTGTGTGTTTAGACTGTATATTTTTCACAAAACACTTTACCTTAAAGGTGCTATCAGCGATTTCAGACCCAAAAAAGGCCGAAACATAAATGATCACATTCATCTAATTTTTCCTAGGGGGAAATTACAGACAGGGGGTGGGTGTTGTGAGGTTTTGCTCCGACTTCGCGTGCAGCCGTGCACGAGTGCAAAACCTCACAACACTGTTGGTGATTGTTTGGAACACTGTTTATTTAGGTTTTGGTGGTTGGTGAAACCCATTGTTTTTGTGTGCAGATCTCAGAGCCTATAGCCTGGGAAAACCCAGACAACTTCCGGCAAATTTAGATTTGCTCTGAAAGTTAGTCTGGCAAAGAGCTAATTGAAACCCATTTCCAGCCTGCAGAAATCACGGCACCAATCAGAAACGTTGGGGCGGGCTTTACACGATGACGATAGCACAGCGACGGTGAAGCAGATTTTGTACATTTACAAAGATGGATGCCGCCGTGGAACTATGTGTGACGGTTATAGTTGAACACCGTCATTAGAACTCTATAACCGCCAAAACCATGTTATTAAAATATATTTTTCACAAACATTTATCATAGAGAATGTTTAAATACTAATATCAGCTTACAAGGGAAACGGAGGCGGAGTTAGTGGTGCGATCGGAGGCTGCTACTGCTGGAGATGATTCGGGAGAGGTCTGTCCCCCTTTACCGGTCAGAGCGCGCGCTGACACGGAGTAAAGCCTTGTTTAACTCGACTCGTCCGCACGAGCGCGAAGGTGCGCGGGGCAAAAATGACGCGTTCGGTGCGCAAGACCGGCAAGACCCCATTTCGCTTGGCTGTGTGCACGAGTTTTTTGTAACAGCGCGCGCGGCGCAGCATCCGAGGATGAACGACTTCAAGCCGAATCTGCCCGAGCCATATGTCTCACAGCACCGGCACCCAGTTTGCGCGTCTAAATTGCAAAGTTTTTTTTATTAAGGTTTTGTTTACGGTGTGTGATTTATTTAATAGAAAGCACATTCACTTCCAGTTGTCTTGCTGTTAATTTTAAATAAACGTAGAGCAAGTAGCTAATCAGTGTCAGCAAGTTGTTCTATAACAGACGAACCAACGTCGCTCTGCATACGTCATCTTCTTCATCGCTCTGATTGGTTTTAGGTCTATCCAATTGCGCCCAGATGCATTTGAGCTACGTCCGTTGGTGACGCCCCTTTGGAAATGATTTGTCTATGAAGCTTTGCCAGACCCTAACTCAGTTACAACTGAGAATGGTCTGGTTTTAACCAGGCTGCAGAGCCTAGGCTGCCTACAGAGACGCGGTTTTTGGACGGCATGCTTATGGGGCGGGCAGCTAGCGGATCGCTAGGAAAAATTAGATGAATGTGATCATCATTTATGTTTCGGCCTTTTTTGGGCCTGAAATCGCTGATAGCACCTTTAATGCCGTTTTTAAGAGGAGCAGCGCCACTTCTTCTCCTGTGTTCAAAACTCATTCACTTCTTGGAGGGAGCCCGGTCTACAGGGTGTCACGTGATTTTCGTGCATCTAACCTGGACATTGCCATTGCCAACATCAGACCGAAAATATGGCAAAATCTTTTACTATGGTGATTTTTGGAAGTATTTAAGTATTTGAAATACTCTAAATACACTCCCTCAAAATATTTTGTTACAAACTACATTTTACTTTTTCCATACCTGCAAAATACAAATTACAAAATACACTAAAGTAATTAAATGCGTATTTAAAATACATTTAATTGAAATACTGCCCATGTCTGAGAATGAGTCTAATAATATCCATAGAAAGTAAAAAATTGAGGACTCCCTGACCAGAAATATGTTCAAAACTTCCACATACGCATAGACTTCTGATGTTTCATAAGCCAGAGAGTAATCCATAATTTATCTACTGAACACCTTTTCTTGCCAAATAGTCCTTGATCTTGAAATGTCTTTAAATGACTGCAGATATTTCTTCAGCCAAAGAGTAGTCCACTTTTGCCCAACTGGATATTCACGAAGTTCAAGAAATCTATGAGAACAAAGTCACCCTTTAATTACACCTTGGCCAGAAATATGTTCACTAGGTCAAATATTGAATACAGAATGGCTGATGAAACATCAGAACGAGTCTATGAGTATGTATAAAAAGTTCAAGATCGAGGACTCCATGGCCAGAAAGTCACATTTGGACTAATGGCTGCTTGGTGAACATGAGAAAGAAACTATGAGTATGTATAGAAAGTTAAAGTTCCAGGACACTTTGGAGAGAAAAATGTCATGAAATGTCGAATTTGAACTACTGTATGGAGAAACATGAGAAGAAAAACATCAGAACAAATCTGAGTATGTATAGGTAGTTCAAGCTCAAGGAAAAAAATGGCAAACAATATCTATAGGTCCTATTTGAAAAACTGCCTGGTTGATGTAACATGGAGTAACATGGAGACAAAGTTCAAAATCGAGGTCTCTTTGGCCATTCAGATGTTCATTAGGTCAAATATGGACTACTGTATGGCTGATGAAACATTAAAATGTGTCTATGAGTCTGTATTGTAGGTTAAAGTCCAAGGACCTTTTGGCCAAAAACATATTCCGTAGGTAAAACATGGACTACTGTCTGTCTGATGAAACATCAGAAGGAGTCTTCGAGTATGTACAGAAAGTTCAAGATCGAGGACTCTTTGGCCAGAAATATATTCAATGGGTCGAATTTAGACTAAATATATGGTTGAAATAAAGAATTCCATGAAAGTGTATATTACGTTACCAATTTGATGACTCTTTGGCCAGATATATGTTAAATAGGTCAAATTTGGACTACTGTCTGTCTTATGAGTCTATAGTATAAATAGAAAGTTATAGTTCAAAGACTCTTTGTCCAGAAATGTTTGGTAGGTCAATAATGAACTACAGGCCCAATTTGGAATACTGTCTGGTTGATGTAACATCAGAAGGAGACAATGTCAGTGTAAAGTAAGTTCAACTCGAGAAATCTTTGGCCAGAATTATGTTCAATTGGTTAAAATTGGACTAATACATAGTTGATGTAACATCAAAAGAGGTCTATGGGAGAAAAAAGGCATCCTTTGACTTCATTTTGGCCAGAAATGTGTTCAAGTCAAATATGGATTACTGTATGTCTGATGAAACATCAGAATGAGTCTATTAATATCTGTAGAAAATTCAAAATCGAGGACTTCATGACCAGAAATATGTTCAAAAGTTCCAAAATGGACTATAGTATGGCTGAGGAAACATCAGAAGAAGTCAGTGAGAATGTATACAAAGTTCAAAGTCAAGATCTTTGGCCAGAGAGTTCAGTAGGTCAAACATGTACATAGGTCTGGCTGATGTAGCATATGACGGAGCCAATGCGTATGTATAAAAGTTAAAGTTTGAGGACTCTTTGGCCAGAAATATGTTAAATGGGTTAAATATGGAGTTATATTTGGTTGAAGTAACATCAAAAGGAGTCTCTGAGATAGCATAGTTAGTTAAAATTACTATGGACAGATATATGTTCAAAAGGTCAAACGCGGACTATTGTCTGGCCAATGAAACACCAGAACGAGTCTATGAGTATGTATTGAAAGTTCAAAATCGAGGTCTCTTTGGCCATTCAGATGTTCATTAGGTCAAATATGGACTACTGTATGGCTGATGAAACATTAAAATGTGTCTATGAGTCTGTATTGTAGGTTAAAGTCCAAGGACCTTTTGGCCAAAAACATATTCCGTAGGTAAAACATGGACTACTGTCTGTCTGATGAAACATCCGAAGGAGTCTTTGAGTATGTACAGAAAGTTCAAGATCGAGGACTCTTTGGCCAGAAATATATTCAGTGGGTAAAATTTAGACTATGGTCGAAATAAAGAATTCCATGAAAGTGCATATTACTTACCAATTTGATGACTCTTTGGCCAGATATTTTTTTTCAACAGGTCAAATTTGGACTACTGTCTATCTTATGAGTCTATAGTATGTATAGAAAGTTATAGTTCAAAGACTCTTTGTCCAGAAATGTTTAGTAGGTCAATAATGAACTACAGGCCCAATTTGGAATACTGTCTGGTTGATGTAACATCAGAAGGAGACAATGTCAGTGTAAAGTAAGTTCAACTCGAGAAATCTTTGGCCAGAATTATGTTAATTTGGTTGAAATTGGACTAATACACAGTTGATGTAACATCAAAAGAGGTCTATGAGAAAAAAAAGGCATCTTTTGACCACTTTGGCCAGAAATGTGTTCAGTAAGTCAAATTTGGAATACTGTATGGCTGATGAAACATCAGAATGAGTCTATTAATATCTGTAGAAAGTAAATCGAGGACTCCCTGACCAGATATATGTCCAAAAGTTCCAAAAATGGACTATTGTATTATTGAGGAAGCATCAGAAGAAGTCAGTGAGAATGTGTACAAAGTTCATAGTCAAGATCTTTGGCCAGAGAGTTCAGTAGGTCAAACATGTACAATTGTCTGGCTGATGTAGCATATGACGGAGCCAATGAGTATGTATAAAAATTAAAATTTGAGGACTCTTTGGCCAGAAAAATGTTAAATGGGTAAGATATGCAGTTATGGTTGAAGTAACATCAAAAGGAGTCTCTGAGATAGTATAGTAAGTTAAACTTACTATGGACAGATATATGTTCAAAAGGTCAAACGCGGACTATTGTCTGGCTAATAAAACATCAGAACGAGTCTATGAGTATGTATTGAAAGCTCAAGATCGAGGTCTCTTTGCCCATTCAGATGTTCATTAGGTCAAATATGGACTACTGTATGTCTGATGAAACTTCACAATGAGTCTATTAATATCTGTAGAAAGTTCAAAATCGAGGACTTCTAGACCAGAAATATGTTCAAAAGTTCCAAAATGGATAGTATGGCTGAGGAAGCATTAGAAGAAGTCAGTGAGAATGTATACAAAGTTCAAAGTCAAGATCTTTGGCCAGAGAGTTCAGTAGGTCAAACTTGTAAAATTGTCTGGCTAATGTAGCACTGTTTCATTGCACTGAATACAACAATTAACTTATTCCTTTGCACATAGAAGATTCACGTATGTATGTGTTGCATTCAAGAACTAACTATTGTGCACTAAAGAAAAACATATCTAAATATGTTAATGAATTATATAAAATATGCTCCGTTTTGCTGCATTGCATACAAGCTCTGACAAATTCCTCTGTGCATTATGCATATGCATATGCACATTGAAAGATTAAACCGTTGTGCATTCAAGAATAACAAATGTGTTGCATACAAGAACTGACTCAATCCTTTGTACAAAGCAAGATATAAGCTTCTTGTTGCTTTGCAACACGATGCAATGCATACAAGAAGGCATACAACTCTTTCAGTTTTGCATCGAAGAGATACATATAAATCTATGCACTAGACTCATTCCACTGTACTACTTCATTGCAAGAACGGTCAGATGGTCCTGTCTGTCCGGAGTGGGAACCTGTGGAACAGTTTTCCTCAAACACTAAGAGAATGTACTACATATAGCTCGTTTAAAGTCCAGCTGAAAAAATGGCTATGGGCAAATCAAAGCTGCACACACACTAGTATGTAGGTTTTATCTGTTTTAATTTTGTTAATTTGTTATTTTTATTTGTTTTGTTGTAACGTGTATATGGATGAGTGTTTTTGTGAAGTTGAATAGTCTTGTGTGAATATTGTATACAGCTAATTTATGAATTGACTGTAGATGTAAAATTTTACTTTGTAATGTTTTGTGAGTTCGATGATCCTGCCCCGTGGGACTACGGATGGAAATTAGCCTTTGGCTAAAATCCGGCATTTTTACATGCATGTACTCCATGTTATGTTCATTAAAATGCACTGTTCCAATCAAATAAAGAATAAAAAAAAAACATATATGTGTTACATACAAGAACTGACTCATTCCGTTTTGCAACAAAGAGACATCACATAACATTTGAGCTGTTGCATTGCAATACATACATCTTTTGTGCATTGAAGAATAGGGCATATGTGATATTTTATTGCCTTGCATGCAGGATTAAAAATTAATCCGTTGTGCATTGAAAAATAAATTGTTTCATTGCATTGTATACAAGAGCTAACTTGTGCACTGAAGAGAAAATACAACATAAGTGCTGTTGCTTTGCATTTGCATGCAAGATCTATCTTATTCGGAAGTGCATTGAAGAGATAACACATATGGCCTGTTTTTTTTTATAGAATTGTAAACAAGAATAAACAACATTTACTTGTGAGCTTAAAAAAACATAAAATATGCTGTTTTGTTTTATTGCATAGTAACTAACAAAACAACGCATTCAGATCTAAATTAAATCAAGAATACTATATATATATATTGCATACAAGAACTGACTCATTCCATTGTGCTATGAAGAGATATAGCATAATATATGAGCTGTTGCATTGCAATACATACAGTACAGAACACTTTCCACTGTGCATTAAAGAAATGGGGCATATTTGATATTTTTATTGCATTGCATACAAGAACTGACTTATTCTTTTGTGCATTGAAGATCTCTTACACACATAGCTAACTTATAGGCGAACTCTAAAGAAGAACTAACTTATTTCGTTGTGCTTTTTACATTCTTCCGTCGTGCATTCTTCACGCATGTTGAGTCTTAATGCTTTTGCATTACAATGCATCAACAACTAAGTCATTCCGTTATGCATTTGAATAGGTTACATATATGCTGTTGCATTACATTGCATACAAGATCTAAATAATTCCTTTGTGCATGGAAGAGTTAACACAATACTTTTCATTGCATATGCACATTGCACATATGTAAATTAATTCGTTGTGCATTGAAAAATAACATTTCGTTCCGTTGTGCAATGAAGAGATATCACATAACATATGAGCTGTTTCATTGTAATATATTCAGAACTCTTTCTGTTGTGCATTAAAGAAATAGGGTGATATTTTTATTGCATTGCATGCACGATCTGACTTATTCCGTTGTGCATTGAAGATCTCTTACACACATAACAAACTTATAGGCAAACTCTAAAGAAGAACTGACTAATTTCGTTGTGCATTCTTCATTCTTCCATCGTGCATTCGTCACGCTTGTTGAGTCTTAATGCTTTTGCATTCCAATGCATCAACAACTATGTCATTCCGTTATGCATTGAATAGGTTACATATATGCTGTTGCATTACATTGCATACAATATCTTAATTATTCCTTTATGGAAAAGATGAGATACAATACATGTTGCATTAATTTGCACATTGCAAGATCTAACTTAAACCGTTGGGCATTACAGAATAACAAATATGTGTGCATAAAAGAACTGACTCGTTCCGTTGTGCAATGAAGAGATATCATATGAGCTGTTGCATTGCAATACATACAGAACTCTTTCCTTTGTGCATTAAAGAAATAGGGCATATGTGATATATTTATTGCATTGCATTGCCAGATCTAAATTAATTCGTTGTGAAAATAAAATTTAAACTGCTCTGTTACGTTGCATTGCATACAATATCTGACTTATTCCGTTGTGCATTGAAGATCTCTTACACACATAACTTATGTTGAACTCTAAACAAGAACAAACTTATTTCGTTCTTCATTCTTCCGTTGTGCATTCTTCACGCATGTTGAGTCTTAATGTTTTTGCATTCCAATACATCCAATGCATCAACAACTAAGTCATGAATGCTGAATTGGATGCGTTATGCATTACATTGCACACAAGATCTAAATTATTACTTTTTGCATGGAAGAGATAACACAATAAATGTTGCATTGCATATGCACATTAAAAGATCTAACTTAAACCGTTGGGCATTCCAGAATAGCATATGTGTTGCTAACAATTACTGACTAATTCTGTTGTGCAATGAAGAGATATCACATTTGTGCATGAATGCATGTATTGCAATGAAATACATACAATGCGATGCAATTCATACAAGAAGGCATACAACTCTTTGTTATGCATCAAAGAGATGCATATAAGCTATTGCACTGTATACAAGAACTAACTTGACTTATGTGCGCTAAAGAATACATAAAATATGCTTTTTCGTTGCATTGTATAGAATAACTTACTTAAAATTTCTATACAAACTCATTGACTCCTACAGTTTCATTCATCCATACAGCAGTTCAAACTTGGCCTATTAAACATATCTGGCCAAATAGTCCACGAATATTCTGTACATAATTGACTCCTTCAGATGTTACATCCGCCAGACCAATAATGGTCCGATCAATAATAATATTTTACCTGCTGAACTTTCTGACTAAACAGTCTATGATGTTGAACTTCCTTTACAGTTCCTCCTGAGACAGACAGTAGTCCATATTTGAACTATAAAACATATTTCTGGATAAAGAACCGATAAAGTAGGTCATTTACCGAACATATATTTGTCCTAAGTGACATCGAAGTTTAACTTACTATGCTTTCTCATAGACTCCTTTTGATGTTACTTCAACCATATATAACTCAATATTTAACCCATTTAACATATATCTGATCAAAGAACTTTCTATTAATACTCATTGACTCCTTCTGATGTTTCAACACACAGACAGTAGTCCATGTTTTACCTACTCAATATGTTTTTGACCAAAACTCATTTCATTTCATTTCATCAGCCATTACATTGCATGTATTACATGTTTGACCTACTTAACTTCTGAATGGCAAAACGGTCTTGAACTTTCAAAACATACTCATAGACTCGTTTTGATGTTTCATTAGCCAAACAATATTCCATATTTGACCTACTGAACATATTTCCGGCAAAAGAGTAATCAAAGGATGTCTTCTTTTGATGTTCTATCAACTATGTTTTAGTCCAAATGTGACCTATTAAATATAATTCTGGCCAAAGATTTCACGATATTGAACTTACACCTTTTGATTTTACTTTTTTTTATTTTACTTACACCTTTTGATTGACACCTTTTGATTTTACTTCAACCATGTATAACACCATATTTAACCTATGGGCCTGTGGATATTGTTCACCAAAGAGTAATTGAACTTGAACTTCCTATTCATACTCATAGACTTCTTCTGATGTTTCATCAGCCAGAGAGTATTCCATAATTGACCTACTGAACAGATTTCTGGCCAAAGATTATTTGAACTTTAAGCGACTACCACCAATCAGAGCATACATGGATGACATGACAACCATGACTACAACAGTAGCTTGCACTAATCGGTTAATGGGCAAGTTAACCGATAATATTGAATGGGCACGAATGCAATTTAAGCCCTCTAAATCAAGGAGCATCTCGCTAGTTAAAGGAAAGGTAGTAGATAAATCAATATCAATATTTCTCATATGTAATACGTTTATATTGTGAACGCTTGCTTTGCGTGGAAATTTCAGTGGAGTTACGACAGACGCACTGTTTCATAATAGGTAGGGCATAAGATGTCCTTTATGAACGACAACCACAGTGCATTGATCTCATAAGGCACAATTATTTTCTCTATAATGCCATTCAGTGTGCAATATGTGTGTGTTTAGACTGTATATTTTTCACAAAACACTTTACCTAAAAGGTGCTATCAGCGATTTCAGGCCCAAAAAAGGCCGAAACATAAATGATCACATTCATCTAATTTTTCCTAGGGGGAAATCACCGACAGGGGGTGGGTGTTGTGAGGTTTTGCTCCGACTTCGCGTGCAGCCGTGCACGAGTGCAAAACCTGAAAACACTGTTGGTGATTGTTTGGAACACTGTTTATTTAGGTTTTGGTGGTTGGTGAAACCCATTGTTTTTGTGTGCAGATCTCAGAGCGTAGGCTGTCTACAGAGACGCGGTTTTTGGACGGCATGCTTATGGGGCGGGCAGCTAGCGGATCACTAGGAAAAATTAGATGAATGTGATCATCATTTATGTTTCGGCCTTTTTTGGGCCTGACATCGCTGATAGCACCTTTAAAGCCGTTTTTAAGAGGAGCAGCGCCACTTCTACTCCTGTGTTAAAAACTCATTCACTTCTTGGGAGCCCGGTCTAAAGGGCGTCACGTGATTTTCGTGCATCTAACCTGGACATTGCCATTGCCAACATCAGACCGAAAATATGGCAAAATCTTTTACTATGGTGATTTTTGGAAGTATTTAAGTATTTGAAATACTCTAAATACACTCCCTCAAAATATTTTGTTACAAACTACATTTTAGTTTTTCCATACCTGCAAAATACAAATTACAAAATACACTAAAGTAATTAAATGCGTATTTAAAATACATTTAATTGAAATACTGCCCATGTCTGTCCCAGGCCCATGCACAAAGGAATAATTTAGATATTGTATGCAATGTAATGCAATAGCACATATGTAACCTATATTCAATGCATAACGGAATGACTTAGTTGTTGATGCATTGTAATGCAAAAGCATTAAGACTCAACATGCGTGAAGAATGCACGACGGAAGAATGTAAAAAGCACAACGAAATAAGTTAGTTCTTCTTTAGAGTTCGCCTATAAGTTAGTTATGTGTGTAAGAGATCTTCAATGCACAAAAGAATAAGTCAGTTCTTGTATGCAATGCAATAAAAATATCAAATATGCCCCATTTCTTTAATGCATAGTGGAAAGTGTTCTGTACTGTATGTATTGCAATGCAACAGCTCATATATTATGCTATATCTCTTCATAGCACAATGGAATGAGTCAGTTCTTGTATGCAATATATATATATAGTATTCTTGATTTAATTTAGATCTGAATGCGTTGTTTTGTTAGTTACTATGCAATAAAACGAAACAGCATATTTTATGTTTTTTTAAGCTCACAAGTAAATGTTGTTTATTCTTGTTTACAATTCTATTAAAAAAACAGGCCATATGTTATGTGTTATCTCTTCAATGCACTTCCGAATAAGATAGATCTTGCATGCAAATGCTAAGCAACAGCACTTATGTTGTATTTTCTCTTCAGTGCACAAGTTAGCTCTTGTATACAATGCAATGAAACAGTTTATTTTTCAACGCACAACGGATTAATTTTAAATCCTGCATGCAAGGCAATAAAATATCACATATGCCCTATTCTTCAATGCACAAAAGAAAGAGTTCTGTATGTATTGCAATGCAACAGCTCAAATGTTATGTGATGTCTCTTTGTTGCACAACGGAATGAGTCAGTTCTTGTATGTAACACATATATGTTTTTTTTTTTATTCTTTATTTGATTGGAACAGTGCATTTTAATGAACATAACATGGAGTACATGCATGTAAAAATGCCGGATTTTAGCCAAAGGCTAATTTCCATCCGTAGTCCCACGGGGCAGGATCATCGAACTCACAAAACATTACAAAGTAAAATTTTACATCTACAGTCAATTCATAAATTAGCTATATACAATATTCACACAAGACTACATTCAACTTCACAAAAACACTCATCCATATACACGTTACAACAAAACAAATAAAAATAACAAATTAACAAAATTAAAACAGATAAAACCTACATACTAGTGTGTGTGCAGCTTTGATTTGCCCATAGCCATTTTTTCAGCTGGACTTTAAACGAGCTATATGTAGTACATTCTCTTAGTGTTTGAGGAAAACTGTTCCACAGGTTCCCACTCCGGACAGACAGGACCGTCTGACCGTTCTTGCAATGAAGTGGTACAGTGGAATGAGACTAGTGCATAGATTTATATGTATCTCTTCGATGCAAAACTGAAAGAGTTGTATGCCTTCTTGTATGCATTGCATCGTGTTGCAAAGCAACAAGAAGCTTATATCTTGCTTTGTACAAAGGATTGAGTCAGTTCTTGTATGCAACACATTTGTTATTCTTGAATGCACAACGGTTTAATCTTTCAATGTGCATATGCATATGCATAATGCACAGAGGAATTTGTCAGAGCTTGTATGCAATGCAGCAAAACGGAGCATATTTTATATAATTCATTAACATATTTAGATATGTTTTTCTTTAGTGCACAATAGTAAGTTCTTGAATGCAACACATACATACGTGAATCTTCTATGTGCAAAGGAATAAGTTAATTGTTGTATTCAGTGCAATGAAACAGTGCTACATTAGCCAGACAATTTTACAAGTTTCTGGCCAAAGATCTTGACTTTGAACTTTGTATACATTCTCACTGACTTCTAATGCTTCCTCAGCCATACTATCCATTTTGGAACTTTTGAACATATTTCTGGTCTAGAAGTCCTCGATTTTGAACTTTCTACAGATATTAATAGACTCATTGTGATGTTTCATCAGACATACAGTAGTCCATATTTGACCTAATGAACATCTGAATGGGCAAAGAGACCTCGATCTTGAGCTTTCAATACATACTCATAGACTCGTTCTGATGTTTCATTAGCCAGACAATAGTCCGCGTTTGACCTTTTGAACATATATCTGTCCATAGTAAGTTTAACTTACTATACTATCTCAGAGACTCCTTTTGATGTTACTTCAACCATAACTGCATATCTTACCCATTTAACATTTTTCTGGCCAAAGAGTCCTCAAATTTTAATTTTTATACATACTCATTGGCTCCGTCATATGCTACATCGGCCAGACAATTGTACATGTTTGACCTACTGAACTCTCTGGCCAAAGATCTTGACTATGAACTTTGTACACATTCTCACTGACTTCTTCTGATGCTTCCTCAATAATACAATAGTCCATTTTTGGAACTTTTGGACATATTTCTGGTCAGGGAGTCCTCGATTTACTTTCTACAGATATTAATAGACTCATTCTGATGTTTCATCAGCCATACAGTATTCCAAATTTGACTTACTGAACACATTTCTGGCCAAAGTGGTCAAAAGATGCCCTTTTTTTCTCATAGACCTCTTTTGATGTTACATCAACTATGTATTAGTCCAATTTTAACCAATTGAACATAATTCTGGCCAAAGATTTCTCGAGTTGAACAACTGACATTGTCTCCTTCTGATGTTACATCAACCAGACAGTATTCCAAATTGGGCCTGTAGTTCATTATTGACCTACCAAACATTTCTGGACAAAGAGTCTTTGAACTATAACTTTCTATTTATACTATAGACTCATAAGACAGACAGTAGTTCAAATTTGACCTATTGAACATATATCTGGCCAAAGAGCCATCAAATTGGTAACGTAATATACACTTTCATGGAATTCTTTATTTCAACCATATATTTAGTCTAAATTCGACCCATTGAATATATTTCTGGCCAAAGAGTCTTCGATCTTGAACTTTCTGTACATACTCGAAGACTCCTTCTGATGTTTCATCAGACAGACAGTAATCCATGTTTTACCTACGGAATATGTTTTTGGCCAAAAGGTCCTTGGACTTTAACCTACAATACAGACTCATAGACACATTTTAATGTTTCATCAGCCATACAGTAGTCCATATTTGACCTAATGAACATCTGAATGGCCAAAGAGACCTCGATTTTGAACTTTGTCTCCATGTTACTCCATGTTACATCAACCAGGCAGTATTTCAAATAGGACCTATAGATATTGTTTGTAATTTTTGTCCTTGAGCTTGAACTACCTATACATACTCAGATTTGTTCTGATGTTTTTCTTCTCATGTTTCTCCATACAGTAGTTCAAATTCGACATTTTTGACATTTTTCTCTCCAAAGTGTCCTGGAACTTTAACTTTCTATACATCCTCATAGTTTCTTTCTCATGTTCACCAAGCAGCCATTAGTCCAAATGTGACTTTCTAGCCATGGAGTCCTCGATCTTGAACTTTTTATACATACTCATAGACTCGTTCTGATGTTTCATCAGCCATTCTGTATTCAATATTTGACCTAGTGAACATATTTCTGGCCAAGGTGTAATTAAAGGGTGACTTTGTTCTCATAGATTTCTTGAACTTCGTGAATATCCAGTTGGGCAAAAGTGGACTACTCTTTGGCTGAAGAAATATCTGCAGTCATTTAAAGACATTTCAAGATCAAGGACTATTTGGCAAGAAAAGGTGTTCAGTAGATAAATTATGGATTACTCTCTGGCTTATGAAACATCAGAAGTCTATGCGTATGTGGAACTTTTGGAACTTTTGAACATATTTCTGGTCATGGAGTCCTCAATTTTTTACTTTCTATGGATATTATTAGACTCATTCTCAGACATGGGCAGTATTTCAATTAAATGTATTTTAAATACGTATTTAATTACTTTAGTGTATTTTGTCATTTGTATTTTTCAGGTATGGAAAAACTAAAATGTAGTTTGTAACAAAATATTTTGAGGGAGTGTATTTAGAGTATTTCAAATACTTAAATACTTCCAAAAATCACCATAGTAAAAGATTTTGCCATATTTTCGGTCTGATGTTGGCAATGGCAATGTCCAGGTTAGATGCACGAAAATCACGTGACACCCTGTAGACCGGGCTCCCTCCAAGAAGTGAATGAGTTTTTAACACAGGAGAAGAAGTGGCGCTACTCCTCTTAAAAACGGCTTTAAAGGTGCTATCAGCGATGTCAGGCCCAAAAAAGGCCGAAACATAAATGATGATCACATTCATCTAATTTTTCCTAGTGATCCGCTAGCTGCCCGCCCCAATAAGCATGCCGTCCAAAAACCGCGTCTCTGTAGGCAGCCTACGCTCTGAGATCTGCACACAAAAACAATGGGTTTCACCAACCACCAAAACCTACATAAACAGTTTTCCAAACAATCACCAACAGTGTTGTGAGGTTTTGCACTCGTTCACGGCTGCACGCGAAGTCGGAGCAAAACCTCACAACACCCACCCCCTGTCTGTGATTTCCCCCTAGGAAAAATTAGATGAATGTGATCATTTATGTTTCGGCCTTTTTTGGGCCTGAAATCGCTGATAGCACCTTTAAGGTAAAGTGTTTTGTGAAAAATATACAGTCTAAACACACACATATTGCACACTGAATGGCATTATAGAGAAAATAATTGTGCCTTATGAGATCAATGCACTGTGGTTGTCGTTCATAAAGGACATCATATGCCCTACCTATTAAGAAACAGTGCGTCTGTCGTAACTCCACTGAAATTTCCACGCTAAGCAAGCGTTCACAATATAAGCGTATTACATATGAGAAATATTGATATTGATTTTGTATAAAACTACCACACCATTGATGTGAACTTAGCTATACATGCCATTTACGTCAGAGGGAGCTATTTCAGGCCCTGTAGAGATTTAGTGAAATGCCCATACCTTTTTATTTTGCTACTTCGCCATTTTGAATTTACACATTTATCATATTTGTGTTATTGCTACTATTTGTGTTATTGACCTTTCAGTAATAAAAAAAAAAGACAAGATTATTGTGGGAGTATTTTTGTATTTTCAAAATACTAATTACTTGTATTTTATTTAAATACATTTTTCACATCAGTATTTTGAATTTTATTTTGTTACATTTCATGAGCCAGTATTTGTATTTTGTAACAAAATAGTTTTCTATGTATTTGTGCCCACCTCTGCATTCTGATGTTTCATCAGACATACAGTAATCCATATTTGACTTAATGAACACATTTCTGGCCAAAGTGAAGTCAAAGGATGCCTTTTTTCTCTCATAGACCTCTTTTGATGTTACATCAACTATGTATTAGTCCAATTTTAACCAATTGAACATAATTCTGGCCAAAGATTTCTCGAGTTGAACTTACTTTACACTAACATTGTCTCCTGATGTTACATCAACCAGACAGTATTCCAAATTGGGCCTGTAGTTCATTATTGACCTACCAAACATTTCTGGACAAAGAGTCTTTGAACTATAACTTTCTATTTATACTATAGACTCATAAGATAGACAGTAGTCCAAATTTGACCTATTGAACATATATCTGGCCAAAGAGTCATCAAATTGGTAACGTAATATAAACTTTCATGGAATTCTTTATTTCAACCATATATTTAGTCTAAATTCGACCCATTGAATATATTTCTGGCCAAAGAGTCCTCGATCTTGAACTTTCTGTACATACTCAAAGACTCCTTCTGATGTTTCATCAGACAGACTGTAGTCCATGTTTTACCTACGGAATATGTTTTTGGCCAAAAGGTCCTTGGACTTTAACCTACAATACAGACTCATAGACACATTTTAATGTTTCATCAGCCATACAGTAGTCCATATTTGACCTAATGAACATCTGAATGGCCAAAGAGACCTCAATTTTGAACTTTCAATACATACTCATAGACTCGTTCTGATGTTTTATTGACCACATTTGACCTTTTGAACATATATCTGTCCAACGTGTCATTAGTTTAACTTACTATGCTATCTCAGAGACTCCTTTTGATGTTACTTTAACCATATATAACTCCATATTTGACCCATTTAACATATTTCTGGCCAATGAGTCCTCAAACTTTAACTTTTATGCATACGGATTGGCTCCGTCATTAGCTACATTAGCCAGACAATTGTACATGGTTGACCTACTGAACTCTCTGCCCAAAGATCTTGACTTTGAACTTTGTATACGTTTTCACTGACTTCTTCTGATGTTTCCTCAGCCATACTATAGTCCATTTTGGAACTTTTGAACATATTTCTGGTCTAGAAGTCCTCGATTTTGAACTTTCTACAGACATTGTGATGTTTCATCAGACATACAGTAGTCCATATTTGACCTAATGAACATCTGAATGGGCAAAGAGACCTCGATCTTGAACTTTCAATACATACTCATAGACTCGTTCTGATGTTTCATTAGCCAGACAATAGTCCGCGTTTGACCTTTTGAACATATATCTGTCCATAGTCATTTTAACTAACTATGCTATCTCGGAGACTCCTTTTGATGTTACTTCAACCATATATAACTCCATATTTAACCCATTTAACATATTTCTGGCCAAAGAGTCCTCAAACTTTAACTTTTATACATACGCATTGGCTCCGTCATATGCTACATCAGCCAGACCTATGTACATGTTTGACCTAATGAACTCTGGCCAAAGATCTTGACTTTGAACTTTGTATACATTCTCACTGACTTCTTCTGATGTTTCCTCAGCCATACTATAGTCCATTTTGGAACTTTTGAACATATTTCTGGTCAGGGAGTCCTCAATTTTTTACTTTCTATGGATATTATTAGACTCATTCTCAGACATGGGCAGTATTTCAATTAAATGTATTTTAAATACGTATTTAATTACTTTAGTGTATTTTGTCATTTGCATTTTTCAGGTAAGGAAAAACTAAAATGTAGTTTGTAACAAAATATTTTGAGGGAGTGCATTTAGAGTATTTCAAATACTTAAATACTTCCAAAAATCACCATAGTAAAAGATTTTGCCATATTTTCGGTCTGATGTTGGCAATGGCAATGTCCAGGTTAGATGCACAAAATCACGTGACACCCTGTAGACCGGGCTCCCTCCAAGAAGTGAATGAGTTTTGAACACAGGAGAAGAAGTGGCGCTGCTCCTCTTAAAAACGGCATTAAAGGTGCTATCAGCGATTTCAGGCCCAAAAAAGGCCGAAACATAAATGATGATCACATTCATCTAATTTTTCCTAGCGATCCGCTAGCTGCCCGCCCCATAAGCATGCCGTCCAAAAACCGCGTCTCTGTAGGCAGCCTAGGCTGTGTAGCCTGGTTAAAACCAGACCATTCTCAGTTGTAACTGAGTTAGGGTCTGGCAAAGCTTCATAGACAAATCATTTCCAAAGGGGCGTCACCAACGGACGTAGCTCAAATGCATCTGGGCGCAATTGGATAGACCTAAAACCAATCAGAGCGATGAAGAAGATGACGTATGCAGAGCGACGTTGGTTCGTCTGTTATAGAACAACTTGCTGACACTGATTAGCTACTTGCTCTACGTTTATTTAAAATTAACAGCAAGACAACTGGAAGTGAATGTGCTTTCCATTAAATAAATCACACACCGTAAACAAAACCTTAATAAAAAAAACTTTGCAATTTAGACGCGCAAACTGGGTGCCGGTGCTGTGAGACGTACGGCTCGGGCAGATTCGGCTTGAAGTCGTTCATCCTCGGATGCTGCGCCGCGCGCGCTGTTACAAAAAACCCGTGCACACAGCCAAGCGAAATGGGGTCTTGCCGGTCTTGCGCACCGAACGCGTCATTTTTGCCCCGCGCACCTTCGCGCTCGTGCGGACGAGTCGAGTTAAACAAGGCTTTACTCCGTGTCAGAGTAAAGAGTCCTCAAATTTTAACTTTTATACATACTCATTGGATCCGTCATATGCTACATCAGCCAGACAATTGTACATGTTTGACCTACGGAACTCTCTGGCCAAAGATCTTGACTATGAACTTTGTACACATTCTCACTGACTTCTTCTGATGCTTCCTCAATAATACAATAGTCCATTTTGAAACTTTTGGACATATTTCTGGTCAGGGAGTCCTCGATTTACTTTCTACAGATATTAATAGACTCATTCTGATGTTTCATCAGCCATACAGTATTCCAAATTTGACTTACTGAACACATTTCTGGCCAAAGTGGTCAAAGGATGCCTTTTTTTTCTCATAGACCTCTTTTGATCTTACATCAACTATGTATTAGTCTAATTTTAACCAAATTAACATAATTCTGGCCAAAGATTTCTCGAGTTGAACTTACTTTACACTGACATTGTCTCCTTCTGATGTTACATCAACCAGACATTATTCCAAATTGGGCCTGTAGTTCATTATTGACCTACTAAACATTTCTGGACAAAGAGTCTTTGAACTATAACTTTCTTTAAAGAATTCCATGAAAGTGTATATTACGTTACCAATTTGATGACTCTTTGGACAGATATATGTTCAATAGGTCAAATTTGGACTACTGTCTATCTTATGAGTCTATAGTATGTACTATAGACTCATAAGATAGACAGTAGTCCAAATTTGACCTATTGAACATATATCTGTCCAAAGAGTCATCAAATTGGTAACGTAATATACACTTTCATGGAATTCTTTATTTCGACCATATATTTAGTCTAAATTTTACCCATTGAATATATTTCTGGCCAAAGAGTCCTCGATCTTGAACTTTCTGTACATACTCAAATACTCCTTCTGATGTTTCATTAGACAGACAGTAGTCCATGTTTTACCTACGGAATATGTTTTTGGCCAAAAGGTCCTTGGACTTTAACCTACAATACAGACTCATAGACACATTTTAATGTTTCATCAGCCATACAGTAGTCCATATTTGACCTAATGAACATCTGAATGGCTGAATGGCCTATTTTGAACTTTCAATACATACATACTCGTTCTGATGTTTCATTAACCACATTTGACCTTTTGAACATATATCTGTCCAACGTGTCATTAGTTTAACTTACTATGCTATCTCAGAGACTTCTTTTGATGTTACTTTAACCATATATAACTCCATATTTGACCCATTTAACATATTTCTGAACATATTTCTGATCTAGGAGTCCTCGATTTTAAACTTTCTACTGATATTAATAGACTCATTGTGATGTTTCATCAGACATACAGTAGTCCATATTTGACCTAATGAACATCTGAATGGGCAAAGAGACCTCGATCTTGAACTTTCAATACATACTCATAGACTCGTTCTGATGTTTCATTAGCCAGACAATAGTCCGTGTTTGACCTTTTGAACATATATCTGTCCATAGTAAGTTTAACTTACTATGCTATCTCAGAGACTCCTTTTGATGTTACTTCAACCATATATAACTCCATATTTAACCCATTTAACATATTTCTGGCCAAAGAGTCCTCAAACTTTAACTTTTATAACAAGTTTATAACTTTTATAACTCATTGGCTCCGTCATATGCTACATCAGCCAGACAATTGTACATGTTTGACCTACTGAACTCTCTGGCCAAAGATCTTGACTATGAACTTTGTATACATTCTCACTGACTTCTTCTGATGTTTCCTCAGCCATAAAATAGTCCATTTTTGACCTACTGAACATATTTCTGGCCAAAGTGTAATCAAAGGATGACTTTGAGTTCTTATTGACTTCTTTTGATGGTACATCCACTGTGTATTAGTCCAAATTTGACCCATTGAACATAATGCTGGCCAAAGATTCCTCAATGTTGAACTTACTTGTTGAACATAGTCACATGGAGTGTAACAATGACAATGTACTATGGACAATGTAACATGTAGACAATGTAACATGGAGTAACATTGTCTCCATGTTACTCCATGTTACATCAACCAGGCAGTATTTCAAATAGGACCTATAGATATTTTTTGCCATATTGTACTTGAACTTGAACTTCCTATACATACTCATGGATTTGTTCTGATGTTTTTCTTCTCATGTTTCTCCATAAATTTTTTCAAATTCGACATTTTTGACATTTTTCTCTCCAAAGTGTCCTGGAACTTTAACTTTCTATACATACTCATAGACTCGTTCTGATTTTTTATCAGCCATTTTGTATTCAATATTTGACCTAGTGAACATATTTCTGGCCAAGGTGTAATTAAAGGGTGACTTTGTTCTCATAGATTTCATGAACTTCTTGAATATCCAGTTGGGCAAAAGTGGACTACTCTTTGGCTGAAGAAATATCTGCAGTCATTTAAAGACATTTCAAGATCAAGGACTATTTGGCAAGAAAATGTGTTCAGTAGATAAATTATGGATTACTCTCTGGCTTATGAAACATCAGAAGTTTATGCGTATGTATGGAAATTTCAAATCTGAGGACTCTTTGGCTAGAAATATGTTAAGTAGTCAAATATGGGCAAATATATGGCTGATGAAACATCAGGAGGAGTCAATGAGCATGTATACAATGTTAAAATAAAACTACTACACTTTGGCCAGAAATATGTTCAGTACGTCAATAAATACAGAATGGCTGTTGAAACATCAGAACGAGTCTATGAGTATGTATAGAAAGTTCAATTTCAAGGACTCTTTAGCCAGAAAAATATTCAATGGGTCAAATGTGGACTACTGTATGGTTGGTGAAGTCTGTGAGAGTGTCTTGTAAGTTACCTTTTGAGGACTCTTTGGAAAGAAATATGTTGACTATGTCAGATATTTTTTAAAAATTGGAATTATTTAACATATTTCTGGCCAAAGAGTACTCAATCTTAAACTTTCTATATATAACTCCTTGTGATGTTTCATCAAAAAAGACTACTTGTCCAGATTTGACCGACTGAGCCAAAGTTGAACCTGAACCTGACTGTCCAAAGTTTCATCAATGTTTTACTTACAATGCTTTCTCAGACAATCCTTTTGATGTTACTTCAACCATATTAGTCCATATTTTTCCCATTTAACATATTTATGGCAAAAGAGTCCTCATACTTAAACTTTCATATATATAATCATTGGATCCGTCAGATGTTAAAATAGCCAGACAATAGTCCACATTTGACCTACTGAACATATATTAGTCCAAAGTGTTATCAAACTTTAACTTACTATGCTTTCTCAGAGACTCCTTTTGATGTTACTTTAACCATAGACGTATTAGTCCATATTTGACCCATATAACATATTTCTGGACAAAGAGTCTTCTAACTTTAACTTTCTGTACATACACATTGGCTCCGTCAGATGTTGCATCAGCCAGGAAATTGTCCATGTTTGATCTGCTGAACATATTTCTGGCCAAAGATTTAATCAAAGGGTGACTTTGTGTTCTCGTAGACTTCTGTTGATGTTACATCAACTGTGTATATTAGTCCAAATTTGACCCATTGAACATATTTCTGGCCAAAAGAGTCCTCGATATTGAACTTGCTTTTTATTGTCATTGTCTCCTTTTGAAGTTAAATCAGTCAGATATTATTCCAAACTAGGTCTTATGGAACATAATTCTGGCCAAAGACTCCTTGAAATTGAAATCCTATTCATACTCTTAGACTTCTTCTGATGTCTCATCAACTAGAGAGTAATCTCTTTGAATAAAATCTTTGGCGAACAATATCCCTAGGCCCAATTTGCAATACTGTCTGGTTGATGTAAAATCAGAAGGACATAATGTAAGTGTAAAGTAATAAGTTCAACGTCGAGAAATCTTTGGCCAGAATTATGTTCAATTGGTCAAATTTGGACTAATACACAGTTGATGTAACATTAAAAGAAGTCTATGAGAACTCAAAGTCATCCTTTGATTACATTGTGGCCAGAAATATGTTCAGCAGGTCAAAAATGGACTGATGAAACATCAGAAGTGAGAATGTATACAAAGTTCAAGATCTTGAGGACTCTTTGGCCAGAAATTTGTTAAATGGCTTAAATATGGAGTTACTGTATATATGATTGAAGTAACATCAAAAGGCGTCTATGAGAAAGCATAGTGAGGTAAACTTTGATGACACTTTGGACAAATATATTTTAGTATGTCAAATGTGGACTATTGACTGGCTACATGATTTCCCTTACACGAGAGTAGATGTTAAAACTTCATGCTGATTTGTACTAGGCTTTCGCCAAGATAAGCACAAACTAAGACGTAGCAACCTATGCTTCTCCATCCATTTTCTCCATCCATTTACGCTTCCTTCCATATGGTGATGTGAATCTCCTTCTGTCCGGCGTTAACGGCTGCAGTGTACTTGGCGCGTCAGCACACACAACGGCTGCAACTACAGTGTGGTCTCCCCAGTGGACCAGCACGACAACCGTCTGGATTGAGCCGAGTAGGGGACATCTCTAGGGTCTTCAAGTGGGCACCTTCCGTCCTCAGTGTTTCGTCGACTAGCCCACGACACCTCAAGGGGCTTCCCAGAGTCACCCCCCTCCGTCCCCCACTCAACTCAGCCCAGCTTACTGACCTTTACATCCCTCCTGCTGCTGAGGTTGCTCCTTCCTCGTAGTTCACATGTGACCTAACCACAATCTCACAATCTCTCCGCAACCCAACCATACGCGCCAACCCGTTTGACTAAGGCTGTCGAGCCCCACTGTCTTCGTTAAAGTAGGTTCAGTGGCAACGGTTCCGTATGGCATCCTACCTACCGCAAAACACAATATCGGCCCAAACACCAACCCTCATTCACGCAATATACACAGGAACGTAATAACTGTAATTATTATGCAAACTATACAAATAAACCAACAGACTCTTCGAGTTTTTCAAGAATTCTACGAAACCGTAGCGTGGCGGCCTGCAGATGAAGACAAAGGACAAGAGGGATCCGCTCCTACCCAGAGGTTTGGGTTCTGTGGTGATGGGAGAACATCATATGTTGACCTGATAATGAAACTGATCCCACTCTCTTCCATTGACCAAAGGTCTTGCCAGCCCATATTGCGTTGTTCCACACTCTCCCATCTCATCCACTCTCCCTGCTTGGCCTGGGAAATTGCCTTTATACACATCCTCTCCTCCTGCTTTCGCACCTCGTTGACTACCAGCTTCCTCCTTTGAGCTGGGCCTGCCTTGTGCCATTTAGGAGGAGCTAAACTAAGCCCAAAGCCCCCTCTTCCATGCTGTACCTGTCACACGATATCGCCAATTTGAAGGGCAGCCTTTGCCTCTACCACAGATTTCTTTGCTGACCACTTTCTACCAGTTTTTAACACAGGTGCTGCCTCCCTTACACATTTGTCGCGTGACTCTACTAAGGTCATTTCCAGTCTGTCCTTGGCACACTTAAACTCCTCGGTTAAAGCAGAAACTGGCAGCTGCAATATTCCTTTACTATAAAGTCCTACTCTGCTGAGGCAGCGTGGAACTCCCAACCATTTCCTAATGTATTAACTTATTAACGCTTCCAGCTTATCCACTGTTGTCAAAGAAACCTCGTACAATGTTCAGTAGGTCAATAATGGAATACTCTGGCTGATGAAACATCAGAAGAAGTCTATGAGTATGTATAGGAAGTTCAAGTTCAATTACTCTTTGGTGAACAATATCCACAGGCCCATAGGTTAAATATGGTGTTATATATGGTTGAAGTAACATCAAAAGGTGTCTATGAGTAAGTTCAATATCGTGAAATCTTTGGCTAGAATTATATTTAATAGGTCACATTTGGACTAATACATAGTTGATACTCTTTTGCCGGAAATATGTTCAGTAGGTCAAAAAACATATTGAGTAGGTAAAACATGGTCTACTGTCTGTGTGTTGAAACATCAGAAGGAGTCAATGAATATTTATAGAAAGTTCTTTGATCAGATATATGTTAAATTGGTTAAATATGGAGTTATATATGGTTGAAGTAATATCAAAAGGAGTCTATGAGAAAGCATAGTAAGTTACACTTTGATGTCACTTTGGACAAATATATGTTCGGTAAATGACCTACTTTATCGGTTCTTTATCCAGAAATATGTTTTATAGTTCAAATATGGACTACTGTCTGTCTCAGGAGGAACTGTAAAGGAAGTTCAACAACATAGACTGTTTAGTCAGACAGTTCAGCAGGTAAAATATGGACCATTATTGGTCTGGCGGATGTAACATCTGAAGGAATCAATTATGTACAGAATATTCGAGGACTATTTGGCCAGATATGTTTAATAGGCCAAGTTTGAACTGCTGTATGGATGAATGAAACTTTAGGAGTCAATGAGTTTGTATAGAAATTTTAAGTAAGTTATTCTATACAATGCAACGAAAAAGCATATTTTATGTATTCTTTAGCGTTGCGTATACAGTGCAATAGCTTATATGCATCTCTTTGATGCAAAACAGAAAGATGTATGCCTTCTTGTATGAATTGCATCGCATTGTATGTATTTCATTGCAATACAAAAGCACAAATGTGATATCTCTTCATTGCACAACAGAATTAGTCAGTAATTGTAAGCAACACATATGTTATTATGGAATGCCCAACGGTTTAAGTTAGATCTTGTAATGTGCATATGCAATGCAACATTTATTGTGTTATCAATGCAAAAAGTAATAATTTAGATCTTGTATGCAATGTAATGCATAACGCATCCAATTCAGCATTCATGACTTAGTTGTTGATGCATTGGATGTATTGGAATGCAAAAACATTAAGACTCAACATGCGTGAAGAATGCACAACGGAAGAATGAAAAACGAAATAAGTTTGTTCTTGTTTAGAGTTCAACATAAGTTATGTGTGTAAGAGATCTTCAATGCACAACGGAATAAGTCAGATATTGTATGCAATGCAACGTAACAGAGCAGTTTAAATTTTATTTTCACAACGAATTAATTTAGATCTGGCAATGCAATGCAATAAATATAACATATATGCCCTATTTCTTTAATGCACAACGAAAAGAGTTCTGTATGTACTGCAATGCAACAGCTCATATGATATCTCTTCATTGCATAACGGAATGAGTCAGTTCTTTTATGCACACATATTTATTATTCTGTAATGCCCAACGGTTTAAGTTAGATCTTGCAATGTGCAAATCAATGCAACATGTATTGTATCTCATCTTTTCCATAAAGGAATAATGTAATGCAACAGCATATATGTAACCTATTCAATGCATAACGGAATGACATAGTTGTTGATGCATTGGAACGCAAAAGCATTACGATCAACGTGCGTGAAAAGTGCACGACGGAAGAATGAAGAATGCACAACGAAATAAGTTAGTTCTTGTTTGGAGTTCGCCTATAAGTTGTGTCTAGGAGATCATCAATGCACAACGGAATAAGTCCGTTGCAATGCAAGTGCTTGTATGCAATGCAAGTAACAGAGCACAGTTTAAATGTTTTTTTTTTTAATGCACAACGAATTAAATTATATCGTTATATCGTGCATTCAATGCAATAAAAATATCACATATGCCCTATTTCTTAATGCACAACGGAAAGAGTTCTGAATGTATTGTAATGCAACTGCTCATATTTTATGTGATATCTCTTCATTGCACAACGGAGCGAGTCAGTTCTTGTATGCACATATGAAATGTTATCCAGGAATGCCCAACGGTTCAAGTTAGATCTTGCAACGTGCATATGCAATGCAACATGTATCGTGTTATCTCTTCCATGCACAAAGGAATAATTTAGATCTTGTATGCAATGTAATGCAACAGCATATATGTAACCTATTCAAATGCATAACGGAATGACTTAGTTGTTGATGCATCGGAATGCAAAAGCATTAAGACTCAACAAGCGTGACGAATGCACGACGGAAGAATGAAGAATGCACAACGAAATTAGTCAGTTCTTCTTTAGAGTTTGCCTATAAGTTTGTTATGTGTGTAGATCTTCAATGCACAACGGAATAAGTCAGATCGTGCATGCAATGCAATAAAAATATCACCCTATTTCTTTAATGCACAACGGAAAGAGTTCTGAATATATTACAATGAAACAGCTCATATGTTATGTGATATCTCTTCATTGCACAACGGAACGAAATGTTATTTTTCAATGCACAACGAATTAATTTACATATGTGCAATGTGCATTTGTAATGAAAAGCATTGTGTTAACTCTTCCATGCACAAAGGAATTATTTAGATCTTGTATGCAATGTAATGCACAGCATATATGTAACCTATTCAAATGCATAACGGAATGACTTAGTTGTTGATGCATCGGAATGCAAAAGCATTAAGACTCAACAAGCGTGACGAATGCACGACGGAAGAATGAAGAATGCACAACGAAATTAGTCAGTTCTTCTTTAGAGTTTGCCTATAAGTTTGTTATGTGTGTAAGAGATCTTCAATGCACAACGGAATAAGTCAGATCGTGCATGCAATGCAATAAAAATATCACCCTATTTCTTTAATGCACAACGGAAAGAGTTCTGAATATATTACAATGAAACAGCTCATATGTTATGTGATATCTCTTCATTGCACAACGGAACGAAATGTTATTTTTCAATGCACAACGAATTAATTTACATATGTGCAATGTGCATATGCAATGAAAAGTATTGTGTTAACTCTTCCATGCACAAAGGAATTATTTAGATCTTGTATGCAATGTAATGCACAGCACATATGTAACCTATTCAATGCATAATGGAATGACTTAGTTGTTGATGCATTGGAATGCAAAATCATTAAGACTCAACATTCGTGAAGAATGCACAACGGAAGGAAGAATGCACAACGAAATAAGTTTGTTCTTGTTTAGAGTTTACTAAAAAGGCCATTATTTATATGTGTAAGAGTAGACGGAATGCAAAACGGAATAAGTCAGATCTTGTATGCAATGCAACGTAACAGAGCACAGTTTAAATGTTAAAAATCACATATGCCCTATTGCTTTAATGCACAACGGAAAGAGTTCTGAATTTATTGGAATGCAACAGCTCCTATGTTACTATGCAACAGCTCCTATCTTCACTGCACAACGGAACGAGTCTTGTACGCACTTATACAATGTTATTCTGGAATGCCCAACGGTTTAAGTTAGATCTTGCAATGTGCATATGCAATGCAACATGTATTGTGTTATCTCTTCCATGCACAAAGGAATAATTTAGATCTTGTATGCAAACATAACCTACACATAAACCTGCACATAAATAACCTATTCAATGCATAACGGAATGACTTAGTTGTTAATGCATTGGAATGCAAAAGCATTAAGACTCAACATGCGTGAAGAATGCACGACGGAAGCATGAAGATTGCACAACGAAATAAGTTAGTTCTTGTTTAGAGTTCGCATGTGTGTAAGAGATCTTCAATGAACAACGGAATAAGTCAGATCTTGTATGCAATGCAACGTAACAGAGCACAGTTTAAATGTTATTTTTCAATGCACAGCGAAATAATTAGATCGTGCATGCAACGCAATAAAAATATCACATATGCCCTATTTCTTTAATGTCCAACGGAAAGAGTTCTGAATTTATTGCAATGCAACAGCTAATATGTTATGTGATATCTCTTCTTTGAACACGGAACGAGTCAGCTCCTGTATGCACTTATACAATGTTATTCTGGAATGCCCAACGGTTCAAGTTAGATCTTGCAATGTGCATATGCAATCCAACATGTATTGTGTTATCTCTTCCATGCACAAAGGAATAATTTAGATATTGTATGCAATGTAATGCAATAGCACATATGTAACCTATATTCAATGCATAACGGAATGACTTAGTTGTTGATGCATCGGAATGCAAAAGCATTAAGACTCAACATGCGTGAAGAATGCACGACGGAAGAATGTAAAAAGCACAACGAAATAAGTTAGTTCTTCTTTAGAGTTCGCCTATAAGTTAGTTATGTGTGTAAGAGATCTTCAATGCACAACGGAATAAGTCAGATCGTGCATGCAATGCAATAAAAATATCACCCTATTTCTTTCATGCACAACGGAAAGAGTTCTGAATATATTACAATGAAACAGCTCATATGTTATGTGATATCTCTTCATTGCACAATGGAACGAAATTTTATTTTTCAATGCACAACGAATTAATTTACATATGTGCAATGTGCATATGCAATGAAAAGTATTGTGTTAACTCTTCCATGCACAAAGGAATTATTTAGATCTTGTATGCAATGTAATGAACAGCATATATGTAACCTATTCAAATGCATAACGGAATGACTTAGTTGTTGATTTATCGGAATGCAAACGCATTAAGACTCAACAAGCGTGACGAATGCACGACGGAAGAATGAAGAATGCACAACGAAATTAGTCAGTTCTTCTTTAGAGTTTGCCTATAAGTTTGTTATGTGTGTAAGAGATCTTCAATGCACAACGGAATAAGTCAGATCGTGCATGCAATGCAATAAAAATATCACCCTATTTCTTTAATGCACAACGGAAAGAGTTCTGAATATATTACAATGAAACAGCTCATATGTTATGTGATATCTCTTCATTGCACAACGGAACGAAATGTTATTTTTCAATGCACAACGAATTAATTTACATATGTGCAATGTGCATATGCAATGAAAAGTATTGTGTTAACTCTTCCATGCACAATGGAATTATTTAGATCTTGTATGCAATGTAATGCAACAGCAGATATGTAAGCTATTCAATGCATAACGGAGTGACTCAGTTGTTGATGCATTGGAATGCAAGATGCATTAAGATCAACGTGCGTGATGAATGCACGACGGAAGAATGAAGATCGCACAACGAAATAAGTTAGTTCTTGTTAGAGATCGCCTATAAGTTATGAGTGTAAGTGATCTTGCACAACGGAATGAGTCAGATTCTTGTATGCAATGCAACGTGACAGAGCACAGTTTAAATGTTGTTTCTCAATGCACAACGAATTAATTTAGATCGTGCATGCAATGCAATAAAAATATCACATATGCCAAATTTCCTCAATGCACAACGGAAAGAGTTCTGAATATATTACAATGCAACAGCTCATATGTTATGGAATATTTTAGATCTTGTATGCAATGTAACGCAACAGCACATATGTAACCTATTCAATGCATAATGGAATGACTTAGTTGTTGATGCATTGGAATGCAAAATCATTAAGACTCAACATTCGTGAAGAATGCACAACGGAAGGAAGAATGCACAACGAAATAAGTTTGTTCTTGTTTAGAGTTTACTAAAAAGGCCATTATTTATATGTGTAAGAGTAGACGGAATGCACAACGGAATAAGTCAGATCTTGTATGCAATGCAACGTAACAGAGCACAGTTTAACCCTCTGGGGTCTGAGGTGTTTTCGGGGTCCTTGAGATGTTTTGGCATGCTCTGACATTTGTGCATTTTTCAGTTGCTTATAAACATATTAATGGCACAGGTGAAATTACACTCTATATAGCACACACAGGGCTACCATTATATGTGAGCAACATGTATGTACATGTTTGTATTTTTGAGAGAATATTGTTTATGCGTGGTTATTGAAAAAACTAAAAAATAAATTTTCTAATATATGGCCACAAATAACATACTAAATATCTGTCCACAAGACTTTTGACTAGTGGATGTTGTCGCCTAGAGTATTTGCTTCAAATTGATCTGAAAATCATTCTGGCTAATCATTCACATAAAACAATAGATTGTTTTAAATTGTGAAAAACATTTTTTTGTTTGCAAAGGCAATATGCGGATGGGCGGATCGGCCCAACCCCCTCATGAATAATTAGGCAGTTCTCACCTGAGCAGACTGCATACTAATGAGCCTTTCATTCAGGGGTGTCACACAAGAAAGAATGCAAGGACAATATATATATATAAATAAATAAATATTTATATACACACACACACACACACACACACACACACACATATATATATATATATATATATATATGTGTGTGTGTGTGTGTGTGTGTGTGTGTGTGTATATAAATATTTATTTATTTATATATATATATATATTGTCCTTGCATTCTTTCTTGTGTGACACCCCTGAATGAAAGGCTCATTATATATATATATATATATATATATATATATATACATATATATATATATATATATATATATATATATATATATATATATATATATATATATATATACATATACATATATATATATATATATATATATATATATATATACAAACAATCAAAATATAAATGAAAGCCAAAAGCACATTTTTAGTCACACATTTTAGCCATCCACATACCATTTTTAGCCATCCACCGCGGTAAAAATAAACCAGTCGCATTTCAAAGTCGTACGCGAAATGACCGCCAGGTGGCGCAAAGGGACATTTAGCAAAACGTAAGTGGGGCTAATGTCTATTAACAGTAGCCTAAGGATGAAATACTACAAGTTATGGTAATTTCCAAATAAGCCTACAACAAATTGTTGGTCATACAGATAAGATATAATCTTTTAAAACTGTAAAAGGTTAAAGTAGGCCTACACTCACAGGCTAAAGACAAAACGTTTTCTCGCTCATGTGAGAATCAAACGTTTGGTTATTTCTCAGTAACAAAATTCATAGCCGAGCGGTAGAACTGATGGTTCATCATCAAGATGACACAGGTTCAAATCCCGCACAAACATGGTCTGCTGTATATTTTATATTTATTATTGCAGAGAGATTTGTCTAGCTCTAAAACTCTGTTACACCATACAGTTTTGTTTTATATAGGCTATATATATTTTTTTATTTATTTATTCCAGGCTCTCACGCCACCCCCCCGATTTCTCACGCTGAAGTGTCAACCCGGTCGGTCAAATTCCTGAAAGATATAGTTTATCTATAGATCTACCTGTTGAGCCACTCGTGATCGACTAGTTATACCGTAAATTAGTTAAAATATCCCGTAATCTATTTAGAGCGAGCGTGCATGCGAGACAGATATTGTGCTCCAAACCGTGCGCGCGCATGGCAGAGAGGTCTGTTCCCTACAACCTAGAGTTTTTAAAAACATGGTTTTAAGTAAAGTGTGATTTGCCAGGGGGGACTGGGATTTCCTTCTGGTCTAAACATCCCTACTTCTGCTGAATTATTTTAATCCCCACACC
This sequence comes from Rhinichthys klamathensis goyatoka, assembly GCF_029890125.1. Lineage (NCBI taxonomy): Eukaryota > Metazoa > Chordata > Actinopteri > Cypriniformes > Leuciscidae > Rhinichthys > Rhinichthys klamathensis. The sequence goes on from NW_026607023.1 coordinate 4,622,485, forward strand.
CCTCCCTCCACAGCTAATCAATGCTATAGGCTACTTCACCAATATCAAATATATAAAATAGAGATATGCAACAGGCACGTTTAAACGAAAAACAATAAAATCAAAACCAGCGTTTCAGTTGTTCATTAGTTCCAGTGGCCTTAATGCATGCACGGCTTTTCAAAATTTCACAAAGCGTGTTGAGATTATTTTGAATGAAATATTGAAGTTTATAATTAAGTGTTTTGGCACACCACGCCGAGTGACCCTATGCATTTTTCTAAAGTCGGGTTTTATTCTGGCATCGTGAGTTAGTGTTCGACAAACGCGGCGGCGCGTTCATTTAGATTAATTTATTTATCTCATTATTACAGCTAAAATAACTTAATAGGCGACTCCGTAATTTTTTGGTCATACAGATAAGAGTAGAGTAGCTTACATCGTTCAAAACTGTAAACTTGTATTCATATTAGGCTAACGACAAAAACAGTATATCTGTCCTCTCTGTCTCCGGGAACTGCGCGTCACAAAAATGAACCGAAAGCCACTTCAGCTCAGTCACGATAAGAAATCGGCTATGTCTAAAGCCTTTAAATGTCTAAATATTTAGGCTAATAAATGTTATCTGATTATGTAGGCTAATCCATATGAAAACGAGAGGTACAGAGGATCTACTCAAACATGCGCTTCCCAATGAGAAAATGACAAGACATGGGTGAAAATCTCGCTCTAATTAAATGTAGGCTAAATCGCCCTGAATTAAAATGTAAAAACATAATAATGTATTTGTCGAAATGTTGCGATATTGTTTCATTTAAGTTCATAATTATTCTATAAATGTTATTTAATTTAGCAGCATTACCACGAAGCACCGTGTTTCGATATTTATTTGAATAATACAAAATAAAATAAAAACTTAATTCACAAATTGCATGCCTGGTTGTAAGGATCCAAAGATCCCTGTAGACTTTAATATTAAGTGACAACAAATTCACAAGCGTTTTTTCAGATTATATTTAGTTTTGCTTGGAAAAAGCTGCCCCAAACCAGTTTTATTTCATCAATTATTGAAATAATGAAATATTTAGTAATAAACTTTTATGACAGAAATATCACTAGGCTACATGTAACTTAAATCATTTAATTCCTTCATTATCAACACTGTCTAGAATGGCGATTTAAGTGTGAATTGCGACTTCTCTTTGTGTTAAGTCAGCCTCAGACTCCGATAGCCTGTGGGGGGTTGGAGGGACAGTTGCTGGACAAAGGTGTTAATGTTCCTCTTTCATATGGAGAGTGTCGGATAGCCAGCCTGATGAGCAGGCAAAATTATTGTAAGGATAAATCTGTGTCCAAATGTAGGCCCCATATCTTATTAAATTATAAATATTGTAGTTTATTTATTGTAGCCTATTTAAAGTTTTTTTTTCACACAAAATTTCAATTGAAGTTATTGTAAGGTGAATTCAACAAGGCATGCTGTGTCTTTGAAGCAACAATTAAAGGTTAAATAATTTTTTCGTGATTTGTATGGCTGACACGCAGCGACATATACAGTATTATCAGCTGTATGATGTGTTTTTACCCTGAAATGATTAATTTCGAGAGAGAGACCCGCGCGCGCAGCGAGGGAGACTAAATAAACTTGTTAAAAAGAGATCCAGCGCGAGAGAGGCAAAGAGAAACGCATGTTTTTAATTTAATTATGTTTCTTTGGACAATTTTCGTTTTGTAGGCCTACTGTTTTAATTGTTTAATTTAGCTGTAATTTCTTTGGCAATACAAATTTAAAATGTCGCAAGAATAAGATTAGCCTAGTGTTTCTTATTTTGCATCGCAAAAGAAATAAACTCTAAACAAGATGCAACCCTGTTTTAAATTAAACAATTTAAACCTTGAAATGTTCGAACTTGGTTTCAAACTTAAGTAATTTTAGTGTTCTTTTACATTACACAATAATTTAGCAGACTAAAGACGAGCTTTTCATTTTCTGATCGGCTGACAATCTTCATCAGTTTTTGTCGTTTGTGCAGCGGCTGCGGTTCTACAGGAATGTAGCAAATTTATGTTGTAATGATAATCAAACAAAACTCTTGACTTTAAATAAGTAAACAGATATAAACAGTTACCTATTTAAGCATCAAGGTGGGAAAATATAAACGTAGGACAACATCGGTTAACAACATCTATGCTACATTGAGATTCGATCTCGGGTCTGTTGAAGCTCCTCGAAGCTCGTGTCGTTGCGTTGATCACTGAGCTATCGTCTGTACGCTGTTAAAGTTGTAAAGCCTCGTTCATGTAGCCTAAATGTTTTTATTGCAATGTTTTATGTTGAAATGTTTTCATTATTTATTCAATTACATTTCAGTAGCCTAATTTCAGTATTGTGATTATGAATTATTTTAACTACGTTTCACTTGTTGAATTCTTCTGCTACCAGCTTTCAATCGCTCTGAATCAGCGCGGTGCGGCAGCAGATTACGCATTAGAGAGAATAAACCGGAATAAACGAACACTTTTCAGAGTCTATGATTGTAGCGCCTCTTAGCGGTAAAAGGCAGCAAATACACCACACATTTTACCGCCGCGGTGGAACAGCTGATGTGGGCGTTGTCATGGCTTGCCTCGACATTTGCGTTTGAATAGCGCGCGTCGTCCGTGGGCGTGTCAGATTAACGCGTAATGAAGTGTAATGAGCTGGGGGAAAAAATACTGACAGCACTCTCTTTTCATACAGATTGCATAAACTGAGAATATTTGTTTTTTATATAAATTACTTCATTTAAAAGAAGAGAATTCAAGCTTCATAAAGAAAAACCTCTCGTGCCTGTGTGACAAGTAATCGCGGAGTTACAGTTAATCTTAGGACGCGTTTCAGAATGGACTTCACTGACAGAGAGAACGCAAAACTCGCATCATGTTTGTTTTTCTTTATTTGGTGAAAAGCACAACACTTTGTTTTTATTGTGAGTATCCACAAAAAAAATAGAAACTTAACAGGATCTAATGATGTACAACACTTATATGTAAGATCAAAATTAACAGAGTAATTTGAGTCTCTTTTGCACTGATAAGGAAAAAAGTGAGCTGGTATCGCCGGCGAGACCGCCGACCCCAGAGAGTTAAATGTTAAAAATCACATATGCCCTATTGCTTTAATGCACAACGGAAAGAGTTCTGAATTTATTGGAATGCAACAGCTCCTATGTTACTATGCAACAGCTCCTATCTTCACTGCACAACGGAACGAGTCTTGTACGCACTTATACAATGTTATTCTGGAATGCCCAACGGTTTAAGTTAGATCTTGCAATGTGCATATGCAATGCAACATGTATTGTGTTATCTCTTCCATGCACAAAGGAATAATTTAGATCTTGTATGCAAACATAACCTACACATAAACCTGCACATAAATAACCTATTCAATGCATAACGGAATGACTTAGTTGTTAATGCATTGGAATGCAAAAGCATTAAGACTCAACATGCGTGAAGAATGCACGACGGAAGCATGAAGATTGCACAACGAAATAAGTTAGTTCTTGTTTAGAGTTTGCATATAAGTTATGTGTGTAAGAGATCTTCAATGAACAACGGAATAAGTCAGATCTTGTATGCAATGCAACGTAACAGAGCACAGTTTAAATGTTATTTTTCAATGCACAGCAAAATAATTAGATCGTGCATGCAACGCAATAAAAATATCACATATGCCCTATTTCTTTAATGTCCAACGGAAAGAGTTCTGAATTTATTGCAATGCAACAGCTAATATGTTATGTGATATCTCTTCTTTGAACACGGAACGAGTCAGCTCCTGTATGCACTTATACAATGTTATTCTGGAATGCCCAACGGTTCAAGTTAGATCTTGCAATGTGCATATGCAATCCAACATGTATTGTGTTATCTCTTCCATGCACAAAGGAATAATTTATATATTGTATGCAATGTAATGCAATAGCACATATGTAACCTATATTCAATGCATAACGGAATGACTTAGTTGTTGATGCATTGTAATGCAAAAGCATTAAGACTCCAACATGCGTGAAGAATGCACGACGGAAGAATGTAAAAAGCACAACGAAATAAGTTAGTTCTTCTTTAGAGTTCGCCTATAACGAACGTTCGTTATAAAGTTAGTTATGTGTGTAAAAGATATTCAAGGCACAAAAGAATAAGTCAGTTCTTGTATGCAATGCAATAAAAATATCAAATATGCCCCATTTCTTTAATGCACAGTGGAAAGTGTTCTGTATGTATTGCAATGCAACAGCTCATATGTTATGCTATATCTCTTCATAGCACAATGGAATGAGTCAGTTCTTGTATGCAATATATATATATATAGTATTCTTGATTTAATTTAGATCTGAATGCGTTGTTTTGTTAGTTAGTTCTATGCAATAAAACGAAACAGCATATTTTATGTTTTTTTAAGCTCACAAGTAAATGTTGTTTATTCTTGTTTACAATTCTATGAAACAGGCCATATGTTATGTGTTATCTCTTCAATGCACTTCCGAATAAGATAGATCTTGCATGCAAATGCAAAGCAACAGCACTTATGTTGTATTTTCTAGTCAGTGCACAAGTTAGCTCTTGTATACAATGCAATGAAACAGTTTATTTTTCAATGCAAAACGGATTATTTTTAATCCTGCATGCAAGGCAATAAAATATCACATATGCCCTATTCTTCAATGCACAAAAGAAAGAGTTCTGTATGTATTGCAATGCAACAGCTCAAATGTTATGTGGTGTCTCTTTGTTGCACAACGGAACTTGTATGCAACACATATATGTTTTTTTTCTTCTTTTTTTTTAAATTCTTTATTTGATTGGGACAGTGCATTTTAATGAACATAACATGAAGTACATGCATGTAAAAATGCCGGATTTTAGCCAGAGGCTAATTTCCATCCGTAGTCCCACGGGCCAGGATCATAGAACTCACAAAACATTACAAAGTAAAATTTTACATCTACAGTCAATTCATAAATTAGCTATATACAATATTCACACAAGACTACATTCAACTTCACAAAAACACTCATCCATATACACGTTACAAAAAATAAAAAAATAAAAAAAAATGAAAAAAATAATAATAAAACCAACACATTCTCACACCCCAACTCGTCACATATGGACGCTTGGTCAGGACCCCCTGCCGTCACTTATTGACGCACTGGGTATACCTTTGTCGTCATTTTTCAACGTGCAGGGTAGTCCGATAGACTTCTATAGATCTCTGAACCGGAGCCTGTAGCGTTGAAATTTGACGTTTTGGGTAAGCTCACCGCAATGGTCTGCTGCGAATGGGTCGAGAGTCGAGACTGCAATAAATAAAAATAGAAAGGAATAGGCTACAATAAATGATCTATGCCAGGGCTAGTATAATGGTGGCCCCCAGATCATCTTTATCTGGCCCTCCATCTGTTTTTTTTATGTTTAAAACCCCCCACAATCTGATATCAATTGCCCTCTCCGCAAAGGTTTAGCGCGTTCATAGGCAACCGCTTTCATCGGTGAGTTTAACAACGCTGGTGTACAAACCCATTCAGCGGTGAGTTTAACAACGCTCAACTGCAGGTAAAGCGGCATTCAGAGGTGAGTTTAACCAAAACAACGCTAAACTGCATGTAGAACGGCATTCAACGGTGAGTTTAACAACGCTCCACGGCGTGTGCAAGTAAGCAAAGCAGTTTAAGCGTTTTCTTGTCGAAGGTAACTTAACGTTACTGGCATACATGATGTACACGTACTAGAGCATGCTGGATAACGTATTTTTATCGGAGGTTTGTTTATGTTAATAAATATATATACTGTTTATAAAATGTATAATGTTTTTTATTTAAATTTGTAAATTTTTTAAATTTTCTAAATTAATAACGCTGACGTCACTGTGTGGGGCGATCCCAAGGTCCATTGCGATTTTCCACTCGGTAAGTAGAAGAGTTAATTAATAGAGATGGATACTATTCTTAAATGTACACATCAAAAACTCTTGAATCAGGACAAGAAGTTGTGTTTAGAACCTTTAGATGTGTAAGGTGGCAATTTATTTTGACAGTAAATGATAGAAGGAGACAATATAAAAATATAGCTTGCTGCACCAAATGTGCAGGCTAGCAAAGTTAGCCTGCACATTTTAGCTGTTAGCTGCTAATTGAATTCAAGTTTTTGTCAAATTTTGTCGCATATAATTATGTAAGGTAATACTAGGGGATATTTTAAGGTTTTCAGTATTACATTAGCACACAACTATTATTCAACATTATAAATGTTCATATGAAGAACGGTGTTGCCAGATTGGTTTGTTTTACAGCCTATTTGTTTAAAATCCACGCAAAATTATATAATAAACACCCAAATAAATCTATAATTAACAATACAAATGAATTCATAACTACTACATTTTGGCTCATCACAATTTTTCAATATGAAATAAAACAATTAATATGTATAATTAATGTAATAAATAATGATATAATAACTTATTGACTGATTCATATATGAATCATATATAATGTTAGACCACATTTCTTGTCTAATTATTTTCTAAAATGTCATTAACAATATTAACTTATAACTGTATAAATTATAGCACATAAAATATAGCCCATTCTGGCAACACAGATGAAGAGAATACTGGTGTAAAATGTTCAATTCTGTTTTTTCTTTAGGACCCTCAAACTTGGCAGCTTCAAACATATTTTTATTCTTACCCCCCCACCACATACACACTAGGGGTGGAACGGTACACAGAAGTCACGGTTCGGTTCATACCTCGGTTCAGACATCACGGTTCGGTACGATTTCGGTACAATGGAGGGAAAAGCAAAACAAAAATGCAGAAGGCATTGTATTTTTTAAATAAGTTTTATTAATAAAGGCATAGAACCAGTTTATTTGTAGTGCACTGACAATAGTTTTACATAATTAGTTTATTAATTAAATTAATAAAAAGACAAAAAGACCTTGCGATATGTTTGGTAATTGTACCTGAATTAATTTAAAATTAATTTGCTATATTTCAGATCAATATATTTGTTTTCCTTAATTTTAATTAACATTATTAATTAACAATGTAACATTATTCTCATCTGAATTATAAATAATTGATTTCTGTATAAAATAATACTACCATTAGCCTAATAACGCATTCGATTTTCTTTTTTAATCAATGTAGAATGTGTAAGATTAGCGCTCCGAGGACGAGAAATGAAAACCAATGCGATGAATGTCCAAAAGATGGGACCCACAGACTGTTTTGAAATTGAGTTGGATAAATATGTTTTGCTTTTAAAACAGTGTGTGTGTGTGTGTGTGTGTGAGAGAGAGGAGAGAGAGAGAGAGAGAGAGAGAGAGAGAGAGAGAGAGAGAGAGAGAGAGAGAGAGAGATTTTGGTTGGGTGACAGTTGGTTACAGTTTGACAAGAGTTTACAGTGTGACAAAAGCACAATGTTGTGTTTTATTGCAAGTGTACACAAATATAAGTAAACACTTTGCAGGTTTAATGATCTGTATGAACAAAATGACGGAGTATGTTTTTTATGTTTCCACTGTTCGATCGCGGCCGCGCCCTCTCTCTCTCACACACACACAAACACACACACTCCAGCATTACAATCTTGACATCGCAGCCTGTTCATTATGTGGTCACACCAAACGCGAATAGAGCGTTAAATTCGCGTCTATCGCGTCTAGTTCGACGCTAGTCCAAAGCGAATAGGACGCGCGTATATGCCAACGTTTGAAGTGAACGCGCGTTCAGAGCTAGCCGATGGTACAGATTATGTGTCCCTAAAGAACCCGCGTATCTAACAGTAGTTCCGCATTACATTAATTAATTTCCACGCGAGTTTTATTTATTTTTATACCGCGTATTCTCCGTGTAAATTCGTGCACCGAACCGTGACGCCCGTACCGTTTCGGTTCGGTACGAATACATGTACCGTTCCACCCCTATTCATCAGACAGACAGTAGTCCATGTTTTACCTACGGAATATGTTTTTGGCCAAAAGGTCCTTGGACTTTAACCTACAATACAGACTCATAGACACATTTTAATGTTTCATCAGCCATACAGTAGTCCATATTTGACCTAATGAACATCTGAATGGCCAAAGAGACCTTGATTTTGAACTTTCAATACATACTCATATAGACTCGTTCTGATGTTTCATTAACCACATTTGACCTTTTGAACATATATCTGTCCAACGTGTCATTAGTTTTACATTACATTACATAGCTACATTAGCCAGACAATTGTACATGTTTGACCTACTGAACTCTCTGGCCAAAGATCTTGAGTCTGAGGCAAATTAAGTTTGTAGTGACCATTTAGATGTTTTTATCACTTATTACAGTAGCTATATATTTTTTTATTTTAATAATTTCTAAACAATGAATAACTTTGTTCATTGTAATGTCTGTCACCACCCACTACTAGAGCATGGGATTGGGAACAAGTAAAAGTGAAGTACTAGAATATTCTACATAATGGTAATTTGAACTATAGGCTACTATAGTCTCTTTTAAAAAGGCACTGTTAATAAATGTTTGCTTGTTTATAAAAGCAACCAAGAAAAAGGCTGAGAAAAAAAGAAAAACAAACAGGTGGTGGTCCTGCACCCCCACATTATACCCCGGCAGAAGAGCTGGCCCTTGGGTTAAATGTGAACCCGACCCGTCCTGGGTTCAGCTCTTACTCAAGACACACAGCAGGGACCAGTGGCAGCAACTCCTTCATTACTGGTAAATGAACTTTAAATGATCTTACACTGTAAAATATTTTTTTGCTGTACTATAGGCCTATAATCCCAATGGCTGGTCCAGTCATATCAACTGTTAAACCTTGAGTAGGCCTTGATTAATTGCTTACTTGTGAAAGTGTGCATGTGTGAAACTGCATGTAGCCTATAGTTAATTAAAAAAAAAAAAATGCTGCCATGAGTTATTGATCACATTTCCCCCCAGTGTTCTTCATTGTAATGAAATTGTGTTTTCCTCTTTTGTGCAGTTTTAAACACCAACACTTTTATCTGTTCCCAAGCAAGTGGCTGAAACATGTGCAGTAAGTGGACTTTTCCAAACTTTACATCAAAAGGGAAGAAAGTACAACACTTTGTAATGCCCATTTCCCCCCAATGCACAGGACAGTGAAGAAACTCTCTCAGATGACTGTCTTTTGGAGAAAGTATCTTTAAAAAACTTTACTTAATTTACACTTGAGTACCTATTATTTCTGAATGCAACATGTGTTGCAGGAGTCCTACATCTACAGAAAGGCCTACAGAAGAGTCTGCACAAAGCAGTTATACAGAGGTGGGCAGTGTATACTTTTCCTTTTATTTTTTGTTGCATAAGGCTTGTGTTGACAGGTTTATCCCAAGCCCCCCTGCCCCTAGAAAATAGAGTATTTATTTGGGGAAGGGGGGGGACTTGACAACCTAAAGAAAAAAACTGGCACTATAGAGTTAGAGATAGAGTTACTTCAAAGGAACTTCAGAGTAAGTGCTAATATATTATTTCACACAGAGTACTATTGCTGACCTTGCAGAGTATCTTATTGCAGGCAAAATATGACTTGATCACTGGCTTTTCTTTACAAAGAACAATTTAAATAAAAAAATCAAAGAACTAAGCATATTTGTCTTGTCTTTTATTAATGAAATGTTTTATATTTTTGCTGATGGTGGAAATGTTGTGTAATATGGCACATGTAATGTCACAGGCCCCGTCAAGTGCAACCCTCAGGCTTTTCAGACACTGAAATCTTCCCTTTAGTTGGCCAAAGTTCATTTCATTGTGTGACCTTGTCCTGGCTAGAGCTGCATTGTAACTGTGTATGTAATACAGTGAGCTTGATATTTATATTTTTCCTTACCATGTTCAAGTAATGTGCATAAATGTGAATCTCTGTGCTTCCACATTTGTGATATGGAACAGTCACACACCATCTAGAGATTTTAGTCTGTCAACTGCCTTTTTTTAAATTTGATATAATATTACTAATCTGGAATATTAAGAATTGTAATAGTAACTTGGCTGCACATTTACATTGTGATCCCCCTTTCTGTTCACAAAATCCTCTTAATAGAGGCCTTGATGGGAACATGTGTGCAGTCTATTGACCAATCACATTAGTGAAGCCTGAGGGACATATCTGTGTCATATTAATCGGCATGTTCATGATTGCATGATCTTCATTAAAAATTATAATATACCTGCGTTGGCAAAAAAAAATAAAAAAAATGTGCGTTTCCAAAAAATAATTGATGTATACGACATCCTCACGAGTCATGAGAAAAATTATATCTCTCAAAAAGTACACTATCGCGCTGCGTTAAAAGACCGGAGGTGCGTTATCACCTCCGCTTATAAAACCGCGATCTAATCCTGTTTACATGAAATAAGCCTGCTCACGAGCAGGTTCAAGCTAGCGCACCTGTTGCTATGACAGCAAGTCTAGGATGAGCTTCGAAGAACCAAACAATCCAAGATCATGCCAAATCGCCAACAATCAAATCCAGCTAACTGAGTTAGCGACGTACAAAGAAGGGGCCCCAGGTCTCTATGGCAGTCACGTTACTGAAAAGTGAACAAAATAAATGATAAATTCTGCACCAAATATTTTTTGGATTTTCTAGACCATTTTAAAGGGTTAATGAAGTGCATTGTTTTATTGTTTCTTAATGCTTCCTTGTGAAGTATGATTTTTACATAAAAAATTTAGAAATAAAAGGCATTTTTTCTACCCTGATTTTAGCCCTTTGATTTGAACGCTCTGTTTGAAGGGGCATGTCTGTTGTGAGACTTCAGTGTAAACGCCCATTGCTGTGATTGGCTAACATCTTTGCATATGAAAAAAGTATTACATTTTTACTATTACAGCTCTCAAGGTTAACGAATCGTGAGGTGTTAATTATAGCATTATATTTAGATCTATAGCATTAGACATGTTGAGTGCATAGATACAGTGATCTCATCATGGCAACTCGATTTCTGCACACTAACAAATGTATTCATCATAACTAACAGTGCAATACAATGTAAATAAGAGATTCATTGATTTAAACAGGAGTTTTGGCGAGAGTCCAGAACTAAAGTCACTGATAAACTGACAGCTCCAATGATTTTAAAGGATAAATAAATAAATATATATAAATATATATTTATATATATATATGTAGAGGGCCGGGGGAAGACAGTCCACGACTCTGGGCAATATAGGAATATGCCACCCCCTACGCTCAAATTTTTAAGAGAAAAAAAAGCCAATTAATCACATATTGACCCCTACTGTTGACTTAACCCTCTGGGGTCCGAGATGTTTTCTGGGCCCTCGAGGTGTTCTGACATGCTCAGGCAGTTGTGCTTATTTCTATTACTTGTGACATTTTCATGGCTAAAGTCTGATTACACTGTATTCAGCACAAACTACAAAAATATGTAAGCAGCATGTACATAAAAGTTTGTATTTTTGAGAAAATTACGTTTATGCATGGTTTGTGAAAAAAAAGAAAAGATATTAGTCACTGAAATAAGGCCATATAAACCATATTAATTATTTGTTCACAAGACTTTTGAAAATTGTATCACGTTGCCTAGAATTTTTGCTTCAAAACTATGTGAAAATCATCCTGCCCTAACCCTCCCCACAACCAATTTATTGATTTAAAATTTGTAAGACATGTTTTGTGTAAGAAAGCTTTTTATGGGAGTAAAATAATGTCAAATGTTTTTGAAACAAAAAGCATGTTGAATTGCACCAATTGAAAAAAAATATGCATTGCGTTAACCATGCTTGCATTTTAATCCTTTGTATTTTTAAGGCTTGCATTTTTATGGGCTGAAATTCAACATGGTTGAATATTTAAGCTGTGAATATTTCAATTGAAAACATTTCAAACTCATTTTCATTATTAAAAATTCAATAATCCATATTCACCTTTCATATTTCACTTCCAAAATTTTCAAACTGTTTAAAAATACAACCTATAATATTCAACAGGCAATTTTCGGTCCTTTTTATTTCGCCTTGAAAATTCGCTTCCACAAATTCAGTGGTTCAAATTCAACAGAAAATACTACGTTGACATCCAGGAACTGCAGGAAAAGCAGTAGATTGCCGAGCATATTCTCCATCTGCTGTTAGTCGGCTTCACCAGCAGGGGGTGCAAGCGCGTGTTGACAAGCACCAAAGCAACAGCTAGAGACGAGAGGCCTTAAAACGTCAATTGCTGAAATGGACAGAGCGGTGAGTACGAGTTATAATTTATATGTGTGTGGAAAAGGTTGATTAAGACACAAAACACACGAGCGTTTACTCAAGTGTCTTATGAGACTTATTTTTACCCCCGTGCAAAGTAAGGTGATCCACTGTTAAACTAAATTCTCTCGTCGTTGGCATTGATATTAAGTTTTAGTAAAACAACTGTAACGTTAATAGACTGAGACAGAGTAAATTGTTTGTTTTAGTCACTATGACAGAATACTAAAATTGATGGCTGTGTTTTACATGATGGCAAAGGCAATTTTATTTAAATATAGCATCATTAAATACAACCCAATTACAATTATAAATTAAATTCAGCAATTATAAATTAAAAATTACATCTCTCATATCTGTTAATCTCTGTGTTATAACCATAGACTGTAAAAAATGGTTATAACGTGAATTGTCTCCGCCATTATCCAGGGCTGTGTATCTCAAAAGCATCGTGAACAGCAGGTGAACGTAGAACCATTGGCACCAATAGTCTTTACGATCAACTTAAGTTAGCTCCGCAATACTTTTAAGATATGTAGCTCTGGAACTGCATTAATAATTTGATATCTGCAATGACGTGATATATTGTTAAGCTACTTCTATCTTCAATCCATGTCGTGTTTGTTTCACAAGGGAGACAATGAAGTGCTGAGATCAGCAAGGCACCTTTTGTCACTTTTGACTCAAGAAAGAGCTGATGGACCTTCAATGTGTCAGGGTATGAATAGGTAGGCTATGGCAATACTTTTTTTTCTCAAGAATTTCAACTGAATGTCATTGTCAATACAAACCCGATTCCAAAAAAGTTGGAACACTGTACAAATTGTGAATAAAAACAGAATGCAATGTGGAATTTCAAATTTCAAAGTTTTATTCCGAATACAACATAGATGACATATCAAATGTTTAAACTGAGAAAATGTATTATTTTAATGGAAAAATAAGTTGATTTTAAATTTCATGGCATCAACACATTTCAAAAAAGTTGGGACAAGGCCATGTTTACCACTGTGTGGCATCCCCTCTTCTTTTTATAACAGTCTGCAAACGTCTGGGGACTGAGGAGACAAGTTGCTCAAGTTTAGGAATAGGAATGTTGTCCCATTCTTGTCTAATACAGGCTTCTAGCTGCTCAACTGTCTTAGGTCTTCTTTGTCGCATCTTCCTCTTTATGATCTGCCAAATGTTTTCTATGGGTGAAAGATCTGGACTGCAGGCTGGCCATTTCAGTACCCGGATCCTTCTACGTTGCCATGATATTGTAATTGATGCTGTATGTGGTATGCCATTGTCATGTTGGAAAATGCAAGGTCTTCCCTGACAGAGACGATGACTGGATGGGAGCATGTTGTTCTAGAACTTGGATATACCTTTCAGCATTGATGGTGCCTTTCCAGATGTGTGCCTTTCCATGCAGTACGCACTCATGCAACCCCATACCATCAGAGATGCAGGCTTCTGAACTGAGCGCTGATAACAACTTGGGTTGTCCTTGTCCTCTTTAGTCTGGATGACAAGGCGTCCCAGTTTTCCAAAAAGAACTTCAAATTTTGATTCGTCTGACCACAGAACAGTTTTCCACTTTGCCACAGTCCATTTTAAATGAGCCTTGGCCCAAAGAAAACACCTGCGCTTCTGGGTCCTGTTTAGATATGGCTTCTTTTTTCAATCACTATAGATAGATTCTCAAATAGCTTACCTGATCTATCTCAGCTGCTTAGTGAACCCAAACAAACAGATGAACTAGAGGAAATGACTAGCAGTTTGAGCACCATTTTCACTAGTACATTAGATATTGTTGCACCAATTAGATTAAAAAAGGTTAAAGAGAAAACTAAAGCACCCTGGTACAACAGTGCTACGCATGATATCAAGAGAGAAACTCGTAACCTAGAGCGTAAATGGAAACAAACTAATTTAGAGGTCTTTAGAATCGCGTGGAAAGACAGTATGTCACGTTATAAAAAGGCTCTAAAAACAGCCAGGGCTGAGCATCTCCGCAAACTAATAGAAAATAACCAAAATAATCCAAGGTTCTTATTTAACACCGTGGCTAGACTAACAAATAAACAGACATCACCAGAGCAAAATATACCGTTACAGTTTAGTAGTAATGATTTTATGAATTATTTCAATGAGAAAATAGAAAGCATTCGAAACACAATTGTAAATGTACAATCCTCTATGGTCTCTAATGCTTCAACCTCAATTATGGCCCCTCTAGAACAACTACACCGCTTTGCAACGATAGGACAGGAAGAGCTAAATAAACTTATTATTGCATCTAAACCAACAACATGTTTATTAGATCCAATACCCACTAAACTACTGAAAGAAGTGTTACCTGTAGTGGAAGAGCCTCTTCTCAATATTATTAACTCGTCTTTATTCTTAGGTCATGTTCCAAGAATATTCAAGTTGGCAGTAATAAAACCTCTCATTAAGAAACCGCAATTAGATCCAAATAACCTAGCAAATTACAGACCCATTTCAAATCTTCCATTTATGTCCAAAATACTAGAAAAAGTTGTATCCGCTCAACTGTGCTCTTTTTTGCAAGAAAATGATATCTATGAAAAATTCCAGTCAGGATTCAGACCGCATCATAGTACAGAAACTGCGCTAGTTAAAATTACAAATGATCTACTCTTAGCTTCTGACCAAGGCTGTATCTCAATACTAGTCCTACTTGATCTTAGCGCCGCGTTCGACACTATAGATCATAAAATACTCTTGGATCGACTACAAAACTACACTGGTGTTCAGGGACAGGCATTAAGCTGGTTTAGATCGTACTTATCTGACCGTTATCATTTTGTCTCTTTACACGGGGGAAAATCAAAGTTAACGTCAGTAGACTACGGAGTACCGCAAGGATCGGTGCTAGGCCCTCTGCTATTCTCAATATATATGCTGCCACTTGGTAATATTATAAGAAAACATGGAATTAATTTCCACTGTTATGCTGACGACACTCAATTATATATTTCATCACGACCAGATGAAAACATTACCTCATCTAAATTGACAGAATGTCTCAAAGATATAAAATGCTGGATGACGCGTAATTTCCTGCTATTAAATTCAGATAAAACGGAGGTATTACTTATTGGTCCAAAAAACTACACACAAAACCTCTTACAATACGACTTTAATATAGAAGGATGTCCTGTTACTTTTTCCACTACAGTAAAAGACCTGGGTGTTATACTAGACCGCAACTTGTCTTTCGAAAATCATATTTCAGATGTTACAAGAACAGCCTTTTTCCACCTTAGAAACATTGCTAAATTACGTAACATGCTATCTGTTTCTGATGCAGAAAAGTTAGTTCATGCATTCATGACCTCGAGACTAGATTACTGTAATGCTTTATTAGCTGGTTGTCCTGCATCTTCAATAAACAAGCTACAGTTAGTCCAAAATGCAGCCGCTAGAGTTCTTACTAGATCAAGAAAATATGATCATATAACACCGATTTTATCATCTCTGCACTGGTTACCTATTAAGTTCCGTATCAATTACAAAGTACTACTACTGACCTATAAAGCCCTTAATGGTTTAGCTCCTATGTACTTAACGGACCTTCTTTCGCCCTACAATCCACCGCGTTCTCTAAGATCACTAAATTCAAGGCTTCTGGTCATTCCTAGGATATCGAAGTCCACGAAAGGAGGGAGGGCATTCTCGCATTTAGCTCCAAAACTCTGGAATAGCCTTCCCGATACGGTCCGATGCTCTGACTCGCTGACACAGTTTAAAACTAGACTAAAGACGTGTCTCTTTAGTCAAGCATTCACATAATGCTTACCTTTTAGTCCTCTGCTATGCCATACGGAACCGTTTGCCACTGAAACTGCTTAACGCACCAGTGGGGCTCGACAGCCTTATAGACAAACGGGTCGGTCCGTATGGTTGCGGTTGGGTTGCGGAGAGTTTGGGTTGCGGAGAGTTGTGAGATTATGGTTTTCTAACACCTACTCCCGTGTAATGGAAATCATTATGAACATCAGCTATGCTAATTATTTCCCATCTGCCTTTCTGCTGTTATCTCGGGACGCTTGTCCCGAGAAAAATGGCGTTCGTAGGCTCCAGTTTTGTATCCTGCCTCTCACGGGGATTTCGGATGCCCCAACGCCTGTGATGAGAAGACCAACGCCTGTGAAGAGACGACTCAACGCCTGCGAAGAGACGACTCAACGCCGGCGATATGTTATCCCCTTAATATTACATGATTAACTAAATGTATTTTTTCCAGGTACTTTCTGATATGCACTTACTGTAAAGCTTCTTTGAAACCCTATGATTGTTAGCCAGAGGAGAACTGGCCCCTGACTAGCCTGGGTTCTCCCAAGGTTTTTTTCTCCATCCAATCTGATGGAGTTTTGGTTCCTTGCCACTGTCGCCTTGCTTTTGGCTTGCTTAGTTGGGGATATTTAATATTCAACAATATTATTGAACTGTGTTGTACTACTTTCATGTTATCACTGTGAAGCTGCTTTGATGCAATCTGTATTGTGAAAAGCGCTATATAAATAAATGTGACTTGACTTGACTTTTTTGATCTATAGAGTTTTAGCCGGCAACAGCGAATGTCACGGTGGATTGTGTTCACCAACAATGTTTTCTGGAAGTATTCCTGAGCCCATGTTGTGATTTCCATTACAGTAGCATTCCTGTATGTGATGCAGTGCCGTCTAAGGGCCCGAAGATCACGAGCATCCAGTATGGTTTTCCGGCCTTGACCCTTACGCACAGAGATTGTTCCAGATTCTCCTAATCTTTGGATGATATTATGCACTGTAGATGATGATAACTTCAAACTCTTTGCAATTTTTCTCTGAGAAACTCCTTTCTGATATTGCTCCACTATTTCTCGCCGCAGCATTGGGGGAATTCAATATAGTAATAAAGTAATATAAGCACATGGTTAAATGTTACCACTTGCTTGAGCAACTTAATATATAATCTATATAAAAGTAATGCATTGAATAATACGTTGTTTAAATTGTGTTTAAACGTGAATACGTCTAATAAAGAGTGTATATGTGTAGCTTACATAGAGAATCGCACTGGAGGCAAACACTTTTCTAAAATAAAAGTTGCTGATGACTTGATTTGATTGATGATTTAAAAAAAATACAAATAGTGAGTAAATGTGTTTGTGGTACAGCCGCGGATCAGTTGCGCACTGCAAACGCACGCAAGCACTATAGCGCGTGCTGCTCCTGTACCGCATACGCACTGCACACGGAGTATATGTGAAACGGCGTTAGGCTGTGTCCTCTAGTAATACAACATTTGACTCGAATGCGCATGAGTGTTCCCTTATCGAGTCGGTCTCTCGACATTACGTATGGGGAAATCCATTTTCCTCGAATCATGAAGTCTGATAGAATAACTCTTTTGCTTGCAAATAGCCAATGGCGGTCCCGCCATCACCTGATTGGCTGACACTGCTCAATATAGGTGACGGCGGGCGCCAAAAACCTCAGAATCTTTTTTCTTCACTCGAGTCTGTTTTCACCGTTGATGTACGCATTCAGAGCGGAGTATATTAAGGAGTTTTAATTCCCCTCTCGCGTTCCGGTGGATTATATTATGTCTCTTTGTCGCCCGTGAAGATACCGTCAAGCAATCTAAGATGACGCCTCATCTACTGCCGAAACGGTCTCAATTCAGTCTCAAAACACTCTCATTCAGTGCAAATGGCTATTCTGATTACTACGTATTCACAGTTGGTGCGCGATGCATCTGACGCTGTGTTACGTACACACCGCACTCTGTTATGTGTAATGATTTATGCCATTATATATTGCCCTGTGTCATTCAGTGCAAATGGCTATCCTGATTACTACGCAGTGTGTATTCATAGTTGTCGTGCGATGCAACTGACGCTGTGTTTGTGCACACTACACACTGATATGTGTTATGATCTATGCCGTCATATTTTGCCCTATCCTTCAGTGCAAATGGCTATTCTGATCACTACGTATTCACAATTGTTGTACAATGCAACTGACGCTGTGTACACACAACGCACTGATATGTGTAACTATTACGCCGCTATATATTGCCCTGTATCCTTCAGTGCAACTGGCTACTCTTTTACTGTGTAGTCACAGTTGTTGCGCGATGCCACAGACGCTGTGTTTTGTACATTGATATGTGTCTATGATTTATGCCGTTATATGTTGCCCTGTATCCTCAGTGCAACCGGCTATTCTGATTAACTACGTATTCACAGTCGATGTCGCTATGCCACTGATGCTGTGTTATGTACATTGATATGCGTCTATGATTTATGCCGTTATATATTGCCCTGTATCCTCAGTGCAACCGGCTATTCCAATTAACTACGCATTCACAGTCGATGTCGCTATGCCACTGACGCTGTGTTATGTACATTGATATGTGCCTATGATTTATGCCGTTATATATTGCCCTGTATCCTCAGTGCAACCGGCTATTCCGATTAACTACGCATTCACAGTCGATGTCGCTATGCCACTGACGCTGTGTTATGTACATTGATATGCGTCTATGATTTATGCCGTTATATATTGCCCTGTATCCTCAGTGCAACCGGCTATTCCGATTAACTACGCATTCACAGTCGATGTCGCTATGCCACTGACGCTGTGTTATGTACATTGATATGTGCCTATGATTTATGCCATTATATACTGCCCTGTATCCTCAGTGCAGCCGGCTATTCCGATTAACTACGTATTCACAGTCGATGTCGCTATGCCTCTGACGCTGTGTTTTTTGTACACAAAAATGTAACTGCTTGTGCATAGTCTCAGTCGTCGCTACGGCGACTTGCGTTGCATCTGTGTAGATATTGAAGCGTTATGCTGCCCTTCAATGTAATGGACCATTGTGTACGCATATTCATGCAGTTTCGGTCGCTTCAGCGACTTGAGCTGAATTATACACGCAGATGTTTAAAATGTGCACTGATGTGTTATACTGTTATGTTGCCCTCTATCATTCAGTGCAACAACCAGCTATCCTATCTAACTGCATATTCAGTTTGTCGCTACAGCGACTACACTGCACTTATGTACGTATAAGGACGTGTGTTGCTATTTTGTTGCTCTGTTCTTTCAGTGCAAAACTAGCTATCTTAATCTACCGTGCATACTCACAGTTTCTGGATGTATGTACGTACACGGATGTGCAATTTACCATGTGTTATGCTGTAATGCTGCCCCGTTTCCGTGCAGCTAGCCATCCTGATCGAACTGTACATCTCAGTTCTGTCTCTACGCAGTTCTGTCGCTACGGCGACTTAGGGCCGTTACTTAGTCAACGCGAGCAACGCGAGCGACGCGAGCTACGCGCTCCTTTTCATAGTACACAAGCGTCACCGGCGATGCGTAAAATGCAATACACCGATCGCGCAGCAGGGGGTAGTAGAGTCTAGAGTCGGGTCACGTAATATTCAGATCAAAATGGCAACTGAAGAGGAGTGCATATTGCTGATTTTACATCGGCGGCAACAAAGGATGTATACGAACAAGCTCGCATAACTTTTCCCCTTCGCCCGCCATTGTATTCAAATCTTCTTCTTCTGTAAACATAATAATATACCTTTTTATGTACATTACTTGCAATGTCGCCCCCACCGACAACGCATAGTATTGCGTGCATCGGCGCGTCGCGTATCAAAAACTAGGATGACACATTTGGCTACGCATCGACGCATAATGGCGGCCGAAGCGTAGCGATGTGTAGCCTTGCGCACGCGTATGCGTACCGATGCGTTGACTATGTAAGGGCCCTTATGCTGCGTTATGTACATGCATGGATGCGCTACAGCGACCGATGCTGTTACGTACATGTGCTATGCTGTTATGTTGCCCCGTTTCCTTCAGTGCAACTGGCTATTCTGTGCTAACTTGTCTACTCACAGTTGTAGCTACGGCTATGTGTTTGTTGTTTACTGAGGTGCTATGCTATTATGGGGCTATTATCTACTGCGTATATTCATCAGAGCCCAGGTGGTTACAATTCCAGCATTTTGCCCGGATGGGGTCAGTGTTTTAGAGTCTCAGAAGTAGGCTTTGTGCCCCATGCGTGCCCTGCGTGCTTATGTGAACAGAACTAGCCAGTTTCGAACTTCAGAGCAGCTCTTCGTCTGGTACGCGGGTGCTAAGAGGCGGCGCGTTGTCGAAACGGAGGCTATCTCACTGGAAAGTGCAGGCTGTGCACTGGCTGGCTTATGCTTCCCGGGAA
The DNA here is from genome assembly GCF_029890125.1 of Rhinichthys klamathensis goyatoka. Classification (NCBI taxonomy): domain Eukaryota; kingdom Metazoa; phylum Chordata; class Actinopteri; order Cypriniformes; family Leuciscidae; genus Rhinichthys; species Rhinichthys klamathensis. Next base: position 4,643,001 of record NW_026607023.1, read on the forward strand.
GCCGTTTCCCTATAGGGGTGCACGCCCACTCCACTAGGAGTTTGGCGTCATCATGGGCGTGGGCGAAAGGCATGTCTATTCAAGACATTTGTTTTGCGGCAGGTTGGTCGTCTCGTAATACCTTCGGGAGATTCTATAACTTGGATTTCCCTTCATTCGCACCACATGTCTGTCAGTGCAGGGAGAGAAAGCTGAGCTGTCGTTGGACTAGGCTAGACTGCCCCGATGGCGCGCGCTCTAGCCACGGTTCGACTAGTCGTCAGACAGTGCGAGTTATTATTAGCATAGCTATCATGTTCACTATATTGTGCCCTTTGTTATGCCCGTATTCATAGCCGGCAGTATTTTCCTAAGCACCAATCACTTTGCTGCAATCTACCTCCATTCAGTTCAGCGTGCTTAGCTTGATGGGAGGGGCCTTCGTTGGTGCAGATGCCGAGTTGGCTCTGTGCCAATAGATGTTTCAACCAGGTCCGGTGTCCACGGCCGCATTAACTCGGAGGGACTCTAGGCGGGGCTAAAGCCCCGGGGCCCGAACAAGGAGGGGGCCCTTGATTGGCTGTGGAGCAGATACTACTAGCCATCTGATTGCCAAAGCCTTACCACGCAACGCCCCCCACAAATTAGCCCTGTTATTTAGTAGCGCTTTGCCGAATATTCCATGCATTATCATGGAATCATTATCATAAATATTATAGTCACCGTTCGCAAAGACCCGCCTTTTTTAGTTACTGTGTGACAAGCCAGGCGGCTCTCACCAGTCACGCACATCATGTTCTCACTCACACACTGAAAAATACATCGCGGGGCAAAGACTAACGTTACACAATTGACTACAAGAGAGAGTTCAGAGCAGCTTACTGTTGATATGAAACAAAGTCTCAACTTTCAAATATTGTAATTTAAATAATTTAAACCATACCGTTTTCAAGTTCAAGTCCACCGACGTTAATCTACTGACAGCTTTGTTGTCTGACAAAATTGCGTATTCGGCGTTATGATTGGCCAGGTCGCCTGTCAATCAAACCCCCGTGGGCACCAGGACAGGGCATGGTGAAATGAAACGTCACGTTTTAATTTAACATAATACATTTATTCTATATTTAACTTGTGAACGATCGACCTGCTGCTGCACATAGGCCTAGATGGCTGCCTGGAGTGCCTGCGCCTTATTAGAATATAGCTACGCATCAACCAATAAATCGCCTCCACCCTTCACTTCATTCTAGAGTCTAGACTATTTTTTAAAACACAGCGTCATCGTCGACCCCACAAATTTTCGGTAAGTTTGATTATTAACTTGATGGATGTTTTATCTTGCTTTTTGTGTTTGATCAAACTCTATATTCGCCTAAAGGGCTGGCGATAATCCGGTAGAAATATGTAAATTTTGCTGAGACATCATGATGTAAGTTTATAAATTAAACGCGTTTTTAATCATTGTGGTTTGGATACAAATTATTTTAAATGATAACTTGAGGCGGTTTTGCGCAGCGCACTTGAATTCCGACCCTGAGGTCTTAAAGGACAACTCCGGTGCAAAATGAACCTCGGGTGTAATAACACAATGGTACAGACTAAATCGTTCCCTGAGATTTGTTTTCATGATAAAGGAATGTAAAGAGTTTTATCTCTAAAAACAGTTTAGCTTATAACGCTAGTATATTGGGCATCGAGTAAGCAAAAAGAGATCGCTAGTTAATACCATTAACAAGGCTCAAATTAGCCCCACACTAACACGGCAGCATAATGAGTGTCCTTACATGCAAACCGAAGCATTGAGAACTTTGTAAGTGTATAGACAGTTTAATAAGAAGATACTTTACACAGACAGTACAGTTAGCGCATACAGACAGCAGCCATCTTGGAAAACAGTCTCGATTAGTCAAACCACGAACACGGTGATACGTGAGCTGAACTGTGACTTGGAATCTCATATGGTCCGTTGTTTCCGGAAGAAAGCACTGAGCGCATAAGAGAAGCACTTAACGCAACAGAGAAAATAAAAAAATAAATATAATTTATCTTATCTTCAATATCTACACGTACTGTTCGCTCACCTTCGTGGTTCTATTGATCGAGACTGTTTTCCAAGATGGCTGCTGTCTGTATGCGCTAACTGTACTGTCTGTGTAAAGTATCTTCTTATTAAACTGTCTATACACTTACAAAGTTCTCAATGCTTCGGTTTGCATGTAAGGACACTCATTATGCTGCCGTGTTAGTGTGGGGCTAATTTGAGCCTTGTTAATGGTATTAACTAGCGATCTCTTTTTGCTTACTCGATGCCCAATATACTAGCGTTATAAGCTAAACTGTTTTTAGAGATAAAACTCTTTATATTCGATTATCATGAAAACAAATCTCAGGGAACGATTTAGTCTGTACCAATGTGTAATTACACCCGAGGTTCATTTTGCGCCGGAGTTGTCCTTTAAAGTGACAGTAGCTGCTAATAAAGCTGCTGTCGCCATTTGTGTCCATAATGTTAATCAAACATCAGAAAGAAAGTAATTTACTGCCCTTGAATGAATCACTTTTGTAAAATTAATAAGAATGAATGTTGAATTTATAGTGAAAACTATGTTTTGTATATTTGATTACTTTATACAATATAATATTATTCAGTGCTTTAAATTTTTCAAGGTCGATTTCTTATGTGCCTTTGTTCTATTGTTATTTGTGACTCTTGTCATCGGTAAGCTTGAGATTCTTTTCTTAAGTTACTATTATTGAAATTGGTCACAAGAATTATGAAATGTTAGTCCCATTAAATTTTGATATGATAAAAAATCGTTTTAAAAGTAATATAACTTAACTGTGAAGTATCACGTAACCGCGTAACCGTAGTTCCCTGAGAGGAGGGAACGAGACATTACGTAACCTGCCGCGTGGGAGAGACTCTCAGTCTCCTTACTCTCGTTCAGCTAAGATTCTGAGGTTTTTGGCGCCCGCCGTCACCTATATTGAGCAGTGTCAGCCAATCAGGTGATGGCGGGACCGCCATTGGCTATTTGCAAGCAAAAGAGTTATTCTATCAGACTTCATGATTCGAGGAAAATGGATTTCCCCATACGTAATGTCTCGTTCCCTCCTCTCAGGGAACTACGGTTACGTGAGTAACCAGAGACGTTATCTGCCTTTGCCATGTTACACCCGTTTCAATTTAAACGGGCCTCGCAACAGAAGGGACTTCCTAGTTTTTAGTAATGGAAGTAGTGGTTGAATAGATCAAGTAGGCCTAAACAATGAGTGAATTTTATATTTTTTTCTCGTATTCCTCATGAGGCACATCAATAATAGGGAAGAAGTTAAATTTCAGTTTGTTCAGGTCAGTTTGGTGCTGGTTCTCAACAACCCTATAAGCTTGTTTGCAAATCATCCAAAAACAATTGCATACTCCTTGGTAGATATTTTAAAGTTTAAATATAGGCCTATCCAAAAATTCTCCATGGTAAATCTGTGTCAACTGTGTCACTCACCACCAATAAATGTTATTTATAAAATAATATTTGAATGTTTTATTATTACATATATTATTCCAAATCACAATATCAGCCAAGATAACAGATAACATTTAATCTATGAAGATTAGATAGTTTTATGGGGATTGGTTTCCGCCAGTAGAGGGCGCTCGTGCAACCGAAGCAATGACACACATCCGAGTCTAGGAGAAGAAGAGAAGTGAGTGAGGGAACATAACATGTGAAGTGGAACACAGCCGTTCATTCTGCTCTAACTCTGTTGTTTTTCAGACTGCGAGTACATTTATTTAATCATTTATTAGGAGAGATCTAATTCCAAATGACTAAACGAGTCGGTTCATTTAGTGAATCACTAAACGTAAGCTCGTAACTGACTGGTTTATCACATTACACTTTTTGAAGATTATGATTTGTGTTTTCATTTTATGTAATGAACAAATGAAACATGGTAAACAGAGTTTTTAATGCATGTAAATCATATCTAATGTAAGAGCAACATACAAATCAGCTAGAGGAGTTGAATTATTTCTAAACTGTTGTTTGAGCAAAACACTTAAAGCTGAATAATTCAGAGTGATTGTAAATGTGATAATCATCTGCTAAATTTAGCAGCAGCGACCACAATTTACACATTCACAGCCATTTATGAGAGTTTAAATCCTGGGGAATATTCCCATCTTCCCACAGGAGAAGAAGAAGCAAGCAGGAGGAATTACTCCTGGAGAAACTACTGACATATTAAAGATGGAGTTTGAGGAAGAAACCTGCAGAATAAAGGATGAAGAGACAGAGGAACAAATAGGTTGGTGTTTTCCTTCATTCTCTTAAAGTGCCCCTATTATGCTATTTTAAAGGTTCTCATACAACAGGTTTACATGCATCAAAGGTCAAAAAACACTTTAATTTTATCATCTACATTGCACATCATCACCACATTTTTCAATCATTAAATCCTAAAAATCCATCTCTGAGTCCCTCCTTTCCGTGAGCTGCTCTGCTCTGAATAGTCAGATAGCCTGGTCTGTATCGGATATTAAAACGAATCGGTTACCTAACGTAACCTCGGTTCTCTCTAGAAGAGGGAACGAGTATTTATTGCGTAAGCTAGCTTACGCTGCGGGAAAGATTCATCTTTGCTAAGATATTGAAGCCAAAAAATTATTTCATAATTTGTATCCATTGACAACGCAGTTCCTCTGCGGCAGACCTAGAGCAGGCTAGCTAGCAGCTCATTGGTTCGCCCAGAGAGAACTGCTTAAGCCTATGGGAGAGCGGGGCTGAACCCGCTTCCAATGAGAGGCGCCCGCGCGCTCATTGCGTCATGGCCCGCCAGAATGGGCGTGGCTATGGTGTATATAACAGTCTCTCCCAGGCTTATATGTTGATTTTGACTCTCCCAACGCGGGGCTATGAGGAGCACCGAGTGGCGTGTGTCCCTGATCCTCTGAATTACTTGTGGTAGCAGAGCGATCGGAGGGAATGCATAGAGCGGGCGGCGAGGCCATTCCTGGGCTAGCGCGTCCTCGCTCCTTGAGAAAAATATTGGGCAGTGAGCGTTCTCTTCTGACGCGAAGAGATCCACCTCTGCTCTGCCGAATAGCCGCCACAGTATTTGGACCGTTTGTGTGTTCAGGGACCATTCTCCTGAGGAGATGAGGTTCCTGGACAGTATGTCTGGACCGTCGTTCAGATGGCCCGGCACATGCGTCGCTCTGAGCGAGAGCAGGCGGCTCTGAGACCAAACTAAAATGCGGTGTGTCAGTAGGAAGAGATTCCTGGACCTGACACCGCCCTGACGGTTGAGATAGGAGACCACAGCCATGTTGTCCGAACGGATCAGGACGTGGTGTCCCCGAATGAGCGGGAGGAAGCGCGAAAGCGCGTTCTCGACCGCAAGCATTTCCAGACAGTTTATGTGTAGGGGGCTTTCCTGTGTCGACCAATGGCCGAAGGCCGGTGAGCCCTCGCAGACTGCACCCCAACCCGTGTTGGATGCATCTGTCGAGATGACCTTTCGGCGGGAAAAGGTCCCCATCGTGACGCCCTGTCGAAACCATTCTGCTACTGTCCATGGCTGCAGCGCCGTGAGACATGTCTGCGTAACTCTGATCAGCTGGCGGCCCGTGTTCCACGCGCGGTGGGGTACACGGCTGTTTAACCAAAGCTGAAGCGGACGCATGTGCAGAAGGCCCAGCTGAAGCACAGCGGAGGCTGAGGCCATGTAACCCAGCATCCTCTGAAAAGTTTTCAGAGGTGAGCGGGTGCCCATCTGAAACGAGGCGGCCAGTCGCTGTACACTGCGCGCGCGCTGTGTAGACAGGCGAGCCGTCATCGTGACCGAGTTCAAATCTATTCCTTGAAAGGAAATCGATTGACTGGGTTGAAGGGAGCTCTTTGTCCAGTTGACAGAGAGGCCCAGCGTGTTCAGATGGTCGAGGAGAACTGCGCGGTGCGACAGAAGCTCCGTCTGTGATTGGGCCAAAATCAGCCAGTCGTCCAGATAATTCAATATGCGCAGCCCCTGGCTCCGCAGGGGGGCGAGCGCCGTATCCATGCACTTCGTAAATGTGCGGGGCGCCAGGGATAAGCCGAACGGGAGAACGGCGTATTGATAAACATGACCCTCGAAGGCGAAACGTAAGAATGGCCTGTGACGGGGATTTATCTGGATCTGAAACTAGGCGTCTTTCAGGTCTAGAGAGATGAACCAGTCCCCTGGCGCACCTGCGCGAGGAGTTTCCTGGTAGTGAGCATCTTGAACGGTCTCTTCATGAGCACTTTGTTCAAAGACCTGAGATCTAAAATCGGTCTGAGGCCGCCGTCTTTCTTGGGAACCAGAAAATAACGGCCATAAAACCCCGACTCGGTCATAGATGGTGGGACTCTCTCTATGGCGCCCTTTTGCAACAGCGTCGCAATTTCTGAGCGGAGCGTGCCGGCGGCCAGCGGACTGACAGTAGATTCGAGCCGCGCGCGCGCACGAGGCGGGCGGCGGCGAAACTGTGGCAGATAGCCGTTCTTTATAATGCTTAGTACCCACGGGGAAATGCCTGGAATGGCTTCCCACGCTTTGGGGCATGCGGCTAGTGGCCGAATGGCTATATCGCCCTGATTGCTGCACATAGCGGGCT